>NC_135167.1:8778286-9114953 GCF_041146795.1 Maylandia zebra
CCATACTTTTCTCTTCCCATCATTCTGGTACAAGTTAGTCTAGGTTTCATCTGGTTTCGACTTGGTTAGAAGATTTGAAGTTACTGAGCTGGCCAGTACATTCACGTTTTCTGAGAAAGTACCAGGTTGTTTATTTGGTCACTCCTAAGGTTTTTGACATCTCTCTTCACTTACGCTGATGTCTATCTGGACCTCATATTAAGAGTTCCAGTGAAAATATACCTTCTGCAAGTTCAACACTTGGAATCAACTGCAGATGTTTTATCTGCTTAAGCTGTCATGCAATAATGAGGGAACAGTCCTCAACAGGCTGTGGACTGTTGCTATGCAGTGTCACGCCTTTTTCAATATGTCATATCATTACTAATTACCTTAAAAACACTGATTTTGATTTAATGGTGTAAAAAAATCCACCTAATTTTCTAATCCTTTTCCCCTAAACAGATAGGATATTTATCCAGCGCAGTGACTAACTGTAGTTCCAGATTAACTAAATCTTCTTAAACTATTGTATTAAAAAATTACAGTAGATTGCTATGACCATACAAATCTATATTTAAAATCAATTATTTGTTGAGAAGCAACCATAATTCCTTCAGCATTTTTTGGTTAAACAATGAAAAGAAACTTTAAAACACAAGTCAACTGGAACACCACCAGTCTGAACACATCAACAAACTTTTTCTATTTACAGACATTGCTTCTCTTTACCAATGTCACATCACTTCCCACTTGGGAGATAGAAAGGCAAGAGTAAAAACAACTTTTTTAGGCCATCAAAAGTTAATAGGATAATTGCTTATTTCTCATGTTTCTGTGCGACTGCATGTGTCTCATGCATCTCTGTTCTTGCTTGCACTTGATTTCTATATCACTCTCTTCTGTGTATTTCCATGAGTGGATGAGAGACGCCGAGCGGCACAGAGCACAAAGACACATCAGAGGAGACTCATCACCAGCCCCCTTCCACTCTCCCGCCCCCCTTTTCCTTCTCTCTCTCTCATCCAGCTTCCCTCCTCTTTGTTGCAGCGCTGAGCCTGCACTCTTGCCGTACCTCCCGCCGCCGCTCCTGCCGAAGCCCGGCTGCACTTTAAGGCCGCTTTGTCTTTCGGTCTTTTCTCTCTCTCTCTCTTTTTTTTTCGCTGATGTCAACAGAGCTGGGCTCACAGTGCTTCATGCCTCCTTCACACACACCTCATTTACAAAACCACAAAAAAGGCAAAGAACGAATGGAAAGAAGAATCACAAAACAAGACGGGGACAGCAGTAGCAATGCTCTTCCTCGCTCCTCCTCATCCTCCCGTCTTGGCATCAAGAAAAACACATTTTCAAAAGTTTCTCCCCCCCGACACACCCCCATTTCTCATAACGATGCAAAGATATAGCCTTCCAGCAGAGATGAATTTGTGCTTTAATGTTTACCAATTAAATGTGGTTATATAGTTATATTTAAGGGCTACAAGAAGTAAAGTCACCAATAATAACAAAAGTATGCAGCTGTAGGTAGACGGGCACTTACAAGTTCTTTTATAAGTTTTGACTGGCTGAAAACTCTGAGCTCTGGCGCTTTGTATCAACTTAAAGGTAAATAAGAGTTCTGACATTAACTTTTACGTGTTTATAGTTCCATTTTTGTCTGTGAGTTAACAAGTAAACGGGAAAAAATGCATATGTGCATATGCCAGTGTGTATTTACATGACTGTTGAAGCATACAAATGCCTTCATATCCATGGCAGTTTAGTTTTGCATGTTTGCTACAATATCCCCATGGATTTTATTCCCTATCTTGAGTGTTTTGTGTATTTCTAAGTACGGTGACAGTCTAGCTAGGATTCATTTAGTACCATTGGTGGCCCTTTGTAACACTGTATGCAGCCCCTGAACAGAAGAAGGAAAAAATTGTTGACTGAACCTTTCATTCATCAACAGTTTATGTCATATCATGATAAAGTGGTGCCAAAAAAAACTACAGCAGCATTTCTCTTTAATTTCAGCTCTTGTGTTCTGCCCATAAAAGCAGCTTACGATGTATAAACAACGCAGGTTCAAGAAACCTGTCTGTCCTCTCCGTGATGGCTGAAAAGACTATAAACCAGAACAAACATGACAATTACCTTATACACTCAACAAAAATATAAACGCAACACCTTTGTTACTGCTCCCATTCCCCATGGGATGGACGTAGAGACCTAAAATTCATTCCAGATACACAATATAACCATCCCTCCCAAACAGTGGTCACAAATCAGTCCAAATGTGTGGTAGTGGGCACATCTGCTATATTGAGATAATCCATCCCACCTCACAGGTGTGCCACATCAGGATGCTGATCTGACATCATGAGTAGTGCACAGGTGTACCTCAGACTGCCCACAACAAAAGGCCACCCTGGAATGTGCAGTTTTGTCTCACAGCAAAATGCCACAGATGCCACAAGCAATGAGGGAGCGTGCAATTGGCATGCTGACAGCAGGAATGTCAACCAGATCTGTCGCCCGTGCATTGAATGTTCATTTCTCAACCATAAGCCGTCTCCACAGGCGTTTCAGAGAATATGGCAGCGCATCCAACCGGCCTCACAACCGCAGACCTCGTGTAACCACACCAGCCCAGGACCTCCACATCCAGCAGGTTCACCTCCAAGATCGTCTGAGACCAGCCACCCAGACAGCTGCTGGAACAATTGGTTTGCACAACCAAACAATTTCTGCACAAACTGTCAGAAACCGTCTCAGGGACGCTCAACTGCATGCCCGTCGTCCTCATCGGGGTCTTGACCTGACTCCAGCTCGTCGCCGTAACAGACTTGTGTGGGAAAATGCTCACATTCGATGGCGTCTGGCACGTTGGAGAGGTGTGCGCTTCACAGATGAATCATGGTTCACATTGTTCAGGGCAGATGGCAGCTGAGAATGTCCCAGTTCTTGCATGGCCAGCATACTCACCGGACATGTCACCCATTGAGCATGTTCGGGATGTGCTTGACCGGCGTATACGACAGCGTGTACCAGTTCCCACGAATATCCAACAACCTCGCACAGCCATTGAAGTGGAGTGGACCAACATTCCACAGGCCACAATTGACAATCTGATAGACTCCATGCGACGATGTGTTGCACTGCATGAGGCAAATGGTGGTCACACCAGATACTGACCGGTTCTGGGTCCCCAGACCCCCAATAGCGCAAAAAACTGCACATTCCAGGGTGGCCTTTTGTTGTGGGCAGTCTGAGGTACACCTGTGCACTACTCATGATGTCAGATCAGCATCCTGATGTGGCACACCTGTGAGGTGGGATGGATTATCTCAATATAGCAGATGTGCCCACTACCACACATTTGGACTGATTTGTGACCACTGTTTGGGAGGGATGGTTATATTGTGTATCTGGAATGAATTTTAGGTCTCTACATCCATCCCATGGGGAATGGGAGCAGTAACAAAAGTGTTGCGTTTATATTTTTGTTGAGTGTATAAACCACCATACTCTGATTACACATTACAATCTCAAACTATACGTTTGATGTGTTTTTTTCTCTGCTGCCCTTAATCATATGGTAGCTACCTAATAGGGGTGCAACGATACACAAAATTCACGGTTCGGTTCGATACTTTGGTGTCACGGTTCAATATTTTTTCAATACAAAACAAATGTTCATGCCTTTTTAATTTGTCATTTATTAAAATTATAAATACCGTATTTTCACGACCATAAGGCGCACTTAAAAGTCTTAGATTTTCTTCAAAAAGTGCGGCGCGCCCTATAGCGCGGTGCGCCCTATGTGTTGTAAGGAGGACGTAGTAGAGAACACCATGAGAACGTTAAAGGGTGAAGTGTGGGCGTTGATCGTATATACCGGGACAATCGCACATACCTGTATAAAAGAACAGGTATGTGCATTATGCAGGACATCGTTGTTTTAACAACCCTGAAAATGGCAAAGAGACACGCTTACGAAGCACAGTTTAAACTGAAGGCCATCAGCTACGCGGAGGAACATGGAAATCGAGCAGCGGCGAGAGAATTTAAGATTAACGAATCGATGGTTCGCAAATGGAGGAAGCTGGAAAACAAGCTCCGGCAGGTCAAGAAAACGCAGCTGAGTTTCCGCGGACATAAGGCGAGGTGGCCCGAGTTGGAGGAAAGACTCGAGCGGTGGATCATCGAGCAAAGAGCGAGCGGGAGAAGCGTTTCGACGGTCACCATTCGGCTAAAAGCAGTTTCACTAGCTGAAGAGATGAACATTGAACATTTCCAAGGAGGTCCGTCTTGGTGCTTTCGTTTTATGAAACGGTGCCATTTTTCCACCCGGACCAGGACTACGGTAGTGCAGCAACTTCCAGCGGATTACGGTATAAGGAAAAGCTGGCCATCTTCCGCTCCTACTGCAGCAAACACATCGGCGACAAAAACATCCAGCCCAGCCACATCACAAACATGGACGAGGTCCCGCTCACTTTTGACATCCCGGTGAGTCACACTGTGGAGAAGAAGGGGACCAGCACGGTAGCGATACGCACAACGGGGTATGAAAAGTCTTCTTTTACTGTTGTGCTTGGCTGCCATGCTAATGGACAGAAACTGCCGCCTATGGTGATTTTTAAGCGAAAGACTTTGCCTAAAGAGAAGTTTCCAGCAGAAATCATCATTAAGGCAAATGAAAAGGGCTGGATGGATGAGGAAATGATGAAAGAGTGGCTGAGGGAGGTGTATGTAAGGAGACCAGGTGGTTTTTTCCACGCATCACCATCGCTGTTGATCTGTGACTCTATGCGTGCCCATCTCACAGCCGATGTGAAAAAACTTGTGAAGCAAATGAACTGTGAGCTTGCTGTCATTCCGGGAGGAGGCCTGACAAAGGAACTCCAACCGCTGGACATCGGTGTGAACCGCCCGTTCAAAGTAAGGCTGCGAGCGGCCTGGGAGCGATGGATGACCGGTGGAGACCACAGTTTCACTAAGAGTGGAAGGCAGCGCCGGGCGAGTTACGCCACAATTTGCCAATGGATTGTAGATGCTTGGGCTAACATGTCTGCTGGCACTGTTGTTCGAGCTTTCGCAAAAGCCGGCATCGTTTCCGAGGAGCCGCACGGCACGGAAAGTGACTCTGACGGTGAAGACAGTGAACCTGGCATGTTTGATGGAGATTTAGCGCAGCTGTTCAATTCAGACACAGAGGATGAGGACTTCGATGGGTTTGATTGATGATAAAAATGTGAGTACCAAACTCAGTTTTGCTCCTGCTTTATTTTTAAATATGCACACTTGTATGCTTGTGTGTTGTTGATGATGACGATTACCGGCAATAGAAATGTGAGTAAGGTACCGAATTCAGGTTTGCTCCCGCTTTATTTTTAAATACGCATACGGTACTTGTATGCGCCCTATGATCCAGTGCGCCTTATATGTGTGTTAAATACAGTAAGGGCACACATAACTGAGACTGCGCCTTTTAGCACAGTGCGCCTTATGGTCGTGAAAATACGGTATATATTTTAACTCAAAAGTACAGTTTTTAAATTTAATGTTGCTGAAACAAAAGTAATTAAAAAAATAAATATATCTGATTGAGGAATCACTCATCTTTGGAAAAGAGAATTTATTACAGAGAAATGGCTCTTTCCAAAATAAAAGCTATACTATACGCTTCTTCTGGGCTATATTCTCAGCAGCATATTGTAGCGGGTCAGGGCTGTTCGGGGTTCTGTTTGTACAGTTATGTTTTGTTTATGTTGCCATAGTGACGGGTGACGCCCTCTCGCTGCGACAGTGTGTCCTTCCGGGGTCAGAGGGCGCCCTGTGTGTTGTTGTTGTTGCTGTGCGGTTGCCGCACTGAGCAGTTAGCTAGCGGCAGTGTTCTTCTGCAGATGTCAATAAACGGCTGTGCTCCCTGGCTAGCTCACGGGAAGCAAGACCAAACGACACCTCCGTCTCCACCTTGTCTGAGCTCGCCACAATATTAAACATATCAGGTCCCCATAAGGAGAATCATGTGCTAACGGCTGTCTAAATGACTCGGGTAAAGTTTGTAGCATGCATGCTTGTTGTTTTTGTCTGCTTCCACTTGTCTTTGCACTAGGATGATGTCGGCGTAAACGTGCAGTCATATTCGTTGTGTTCCCACTAGTGCTGTCAGCGTTAATCTCATTAAAATGACGTTAACGCCACAACATGGCAAATATCCGTTAACGAGCTACCCCTGATCACCCCGTGTGTGGGGCTAGACGGCCAACACATTAACGAGCTAACTGCGCTAACACACTAGTTCCCACCCATGTAATTGAGCATTGCGTGGCACATCCAACATACTGTTTTACTTTAGTCCATAACGCGCTTACCTTCAGGGTCATACGTCACATGAAAACCAAAATAATTCCAAACGCCAGATCTGAATGAGGGTGGGGGAGGTTCAATTTGCCATGTTGCAAGAAGAGCTTAACTTCTGTCTCGCTAGCTTGCCCTGCGCTCTTCCTTCTGATGATGCTGTCTGTGTTGAGCGCTCAGTGGATCTGCGCTCGACAGTACAGTCGAGCGCAGATCCACTGAGCGCTCAACACAGACAGCATCGATACGAGTATCGTTGCACCCCTACTACCTAAACAGGCACTTAGTCAGATTGTCTTATAATAAACCGGATAGTACTCGCTGCATGCTGGGGCATGTGTGGTAAGGGTGTGAGACACACAGTCACTCATTATTCAGTATTATCACAATATCGCTATAAAAAGGTCTATAAATACTGTAATTCTACGACACATAGCAGTACATTGGTATATTCATATGACAGGAAATAATTCCCATAAAAAGGAGAAAGCCCCCCCCAAATAATCAATTTTTCATTGTCAGTGTAAATCATTATTATTCAAATGTAATCAATCCCATGTACTCATTTATTGTTCTGTTCACTCTACCCTCCTTCACTGGATAACGGCCACCACAAAAAAACTCATACTTGTTATAAAGTATGAGGCTCATAAAATTAAATCTTGGCAGGTGGCTGATCTGATCATAGTTGTCTTTTATTGTGTTTTGCTGTGTTTCAGTTCGTGGTGCTTCATTTGCCTCACTCAAGTGACATGCAACAGTAAGACTACGGTTTCAGAAATGCAGCTGCATGATTATTACATTTTTTTTCATGCTGAAACTGTACTGAGCTCAAAGTGACAGCCCTTGTCAAGCCCCTCAACATATCTTTTTTGAGTGTGTGTGTGTGTGTGTGTAGGGGGCAGAACATATTTATTTGCAAACGTCCTACCTTACAGGAGTCCAGTCGGTGCTGTGCGATAGTAGAAACCTTTTCTACTACCGTCCGAAGCCGTGACTGCGTGGCGTGTGAGATGAATGTCACTGTCTCCATGGGGACTTCCGTAATTCCAAACTTTTTAGCTGCGAAAGATATATTAACACACACATTTAGGACAAGATGACATTTCTATGATCAGATAGGGTTTTGCAAATATTTCTTACTTTGCCCAGGTTTATCAACAACTGCTCAAATACATATGGAGACTATTTTAGGATTTTTATTTAGATATTTTTAATTTGTCTGAGAGAATAAGTCCTTTTTTGCATTTGTTCATTTTTTTGGTCACTAGTAAGTTAATGAAGCACATTTCCGGTGTGGTGTTCTTTCAGTTTTCAACATTCCTTTCTCGAGTAGGGTCCCCCTCTACAGTTTGAGAAACTCTAACTCCACTATCTTGCTCTGCAATTGGCACCAAAAGCCCTTCTTCTTTGGAGACCTACTTTGAGGTGAAGGGCCACTTCAACCAGCACCTGCTGCAGCACTGAAGAACTGGTTCATGTGCCTTTACACAAAGAGAACAAGGACAATCACTGCCAGCTGCAGGCCAAGAAGGTGAAGTTGGAGTTCATCTGAAGGATGAGAGACTCATTTGAGAGGCCACTGATTGCAAACATAAATGGCGAAGACTCGTGTACATGTGCTCACATATATGTCCTAAAAACAGAACCTAAAACTCTGGGGAATCACTGGATTAGTACATCATTAGTGTCAAACAGATGCATTCTTTGGACACACCAGTACATAGTACTTTTGCTTCTTATAATTTCATCTATTTCATTAAATCCTAAAATATTGATCCTCCACTTTACCAACAAGGAGTTTTCTAATGTAACATCTGTTCCACATTTAATTTACTTAATGTTATAAAACAGGTCATAAGTCACTGTTATATCGTCACTTAAATTGCTGCTAAGACTTAAGTATGTATATATATGTATATATTGTACTATTCTTAGTTAGCGTATTGTCTGTCTTGTCTTAATGTTGGTTTAAAATGGAGCACTGTAACAAAAAATAATTTCCCCCAGGGATCAATAAAGTATTCTGATTCTGATTCTGATTCTGATTAAGAAAAGCAGCAGATAAGCAGGTAGAATTAAAACACATACAGTGCATCTGTAAAATATTCACAATGCTTCACTTATTCTACAGTTTGTCATATTACAGCCTTATTCTGAAATGGATTAATTAACTTTTCACCTCAAAATTATAAATACAATATCCCATAATGAGAAAGGGAAAAAAAGTTTGTTTGATGTACAGATTTATTAAAAATAAAAAACAAATATATAACATATACATACAGGTCCATCCTGTTTCCACTGATATTTTATCAGATGTTTCTAAAACTTGATTGAAGTTCACCTGAGATAAAATCAGTTGTCTGGAAATGATTTGGAAAGACACACATGCCTATATAAGGTCATATAGCTCACAGTGCATGTCAAAGCACAAAAGAGCATGAAGTCCAAGGAAATGTCTGTAGACCTCGGACACAGCATTATATCCAGGCAAAGATCTCAGAAAGGGTACAGAAAAACTTCTCCAGCATTTAAGGTCACAATGAGCGCAATGGCCTCAGTCATGAATAAATGGAAGAAGTTTGAAATGACCGGCTGGCCAATCTGAGCAATGGTGGTAGAAGGGCCTTAAAAGAGAGAGGGAGGTGACCTAGAATCCAATGGTCACTCTAACAGAGCTCCAGCATTGTTCTGTGGAGAGTGGAGAACAGTTCAAAAGGACAATAATTTCTGCAGCCCTCCACCAATCAGGTCTGTACGGTAGAGTGGCCAGATGGAAGCCATTCCTCAGCAAAAGCCCAATGACAATCCGCTTGGAGTTTGCCCAAAGCTACCTGAAGGACTCTCAGACCACGAGAAACTCTTTGGACTGAATGCTAAGTGTCATGTCTAGTGGAATCCAGGTATCACTCATCACCCGGCCAACACCATCCCTACACAAAATAACCTGCTCCAGAGCCCTCTGGACCTCAGAGGTTCACCTTTTAACAGTTACCCTAAGCACACAGCCAAAAACAAAAGGGGGCTTTGGCACCAGCCTGTAAATGTCCTTGAGTGGGCTAGCCAGAGCCCTTGACTTGAACACGATTGAACATCTCTGCAGAGATCTGAAACTGGCTTTGCACCAACACTCCCCATCCAACCTGCCTGAGCTTGCGAGATCCTGCAAAGGCGAATGGGAGAAGCTGCTTAAAAACAGGTTTGCTAAGCTTGTAGCGCCAAGCTTAAAACACTTGAAACTGTATTAGCTGCCGATGGTGCTTCAACAAAGTATTGTGCAAAGGATGTAAATATGTACGTACATGTTATATTTATGTTTAGTATTTTTAATAAATTTGCAAGAATTTCAAACCTCACTTTTTACTTGGTCATTATGGGATATTTGGTGAAAAGTGATTATAATCTATTTTGGATTAAGGCTGTAACATGACAACATTTGGAACAAATGAAATGCTGTGAATACTTTTCAGATCCAGTGCACAAGCTCACACACCCCTCCCAAAGAAGTCAAGAAGTAAAAGCACATCAACAGATGACCACAAACTCCATTGAGTACCTTCACTTATGCACACATATACACCCACTGTACTTACACATTCATACAGAAAAACTGTCTGGATTAGTATGTGCAATTAACTCCCAGAAAGAAGACTCATTGCACAGAAAAGTTAATTTGTTTCACAGTCTTAGTGCAAATTCTCAAGTGGCTTTACCAGCTAAGCTCCTTCAAGTGTGTAAACGACATTGACCATCTCTTTTCATAGAAGGATAATTTAGTTTCCTTGGAGCAAAACTCATCTGAAGTCATAACAAAAGAGAGGAGGACAGACTTTGGTAGGGTTACTATCTGTTTCCAACTTCCTTTTAAATTATTCCATTAACATAATTTTCTCTCTGGCACCCTTTTAAGTAAACCACACCAATTATTTAAATCAGCTGAACAATACATACACTTCTCAGCAGCTAAAGCTTTGAAACGGATGGAAGGAGCCCTGTTAGCCTTATAATTACAGTGGCAATACATGTGGCAAAGTCACAAGGTCAAAGAAAAACGCTAATAGGCTCCTGCTCCCTAAAAAATGCAATCTATCAGGGACATTAATATTTCAGACAAAGTTTAAGAGACTTAGCCGCAGAGAGAGAACAAAAACATATTCTTCAACTTGATACAGATCATTATTCTTCACCTAGAAAAAGCATGTAAAACAGCGAGAAAACGACTAATGATCTGCTATAACATTTCGTTTAATTCTGACTAAAATAGCATTAAGAATAAAAAGACAAGCACCAAAGACTGTAACACTTCCAGTTGCGTGGTTAATTCAACTCATTTAAGCTACCTTGTGTATGATTTTTTTTGCCAAACTACTGACACTAATGATGGCAGTGTTGTTCAGTGAAATAAAGAACTAAACATTTATATTGAAAACTGATATATAGATTCTACAAGGTGACATTACCTCTGACATTACCTCCAATGCCTCTATCTGGAGAAAATTAAATTTATAAACAGATATTGTCAAAATAGAAGCTGTCTGTGAAACAGGATGTTTTAAAAACTCAAAACTCAAGTATATCCAAGATTGTGTAATTGCCTAACTTAGCATAAATGCAGCCGGTTTCTCGGAGTGCTGTGGTTTTTAAGACCTTAGAAATTCTTCTTCAAAACTTTCTCTGAATTCACAATGTGTTCCACCAAAAATTTGTTTAGGAAAAGACATAAAACTGATTTTTTAATATTTATTTATTAAATTTGTTTTAACCACCAACCATGTTTCCTTGCAAGCAGTCTTTTTCTTTCTTGTCTGCATTGACACATTGCTAAAATTCCTATGTGTGCATATGAGTAACATATTAGTATACACAAGATAAGCAAAAAGGTAAACCACACATAAAAAAATAACAGGTCTACAATTCTGCTAAAAGTTTAAAAACCATCACAAGATGATGACACATCAATATTGTGTTCAAAACTTATGAGTCCCCTGAGTGGCTCCGTAACAAAAGTCCAGATGGCAAGAAATCTAACTGCAAACAAATGGTATACACCTAAACTCCCTGTTGGAGCTGGTTTAACTGAAAGAATATTTGTTTAAAAAAATAAATAAAATAACATGCTACACTGACTTCAGACCCCACCAGGTGACCAACTGTCCTTGGCTTTTCCCCCCCACTTTTATTTACATGACACAGTAAAAGTCAGTTTTTAGAGTTTACTAGTCAGTAAACCAAAGTTAATCCTTTACATATTTGTGTTCTTCATCGCTAAATCTGCATGTATTACATGTCAACTCTGATAAATAAAAAACTGATAAATAAAAAAACCCAAATAATTTGGCTAATTGAAAGTTGTTTATTCAGCTGCCAAATACTTTTTAAAACAACAGACATAGTGAAATCTCATGATGAGACTCAATCTGCAATGATACTTGGATTTTTTAGTTCCTGTGAAACTTGCTGGTATTGATTGGAAAAAGAGTCTCCCTGAAAAGTACCTGGCAGTGAAAATGGACAAGTCCCATCTGTTGTAGTTTATATCTAAAATAATTGCAACTATGTCATTCCTTCTCAAAATACACAACAAGTTTCCATAACTGGTTTTGATATTTATTTCAGCATCCACTGACCATAACTGACCACTACAAAGTCAGAAAAAAACTTCTCTACTGCACGTCATGAGTCAGTATTTAAGTAAGACCACAACAAGGACCACTTCATTTTCAAATGACAGAGATGCCATCATGCAGAGTCACTTTCCTGTTACAGGCACACCCATTCTACATATGCTTGATGTTATGCCAAGAAAAGACCAAAGCAAATTCTTACAGCAAACGAGAAACAATTACTCACAAAAGCAAAGTCTGAACACTGTACTACAAAAGCCAAGGAGTTTAAGATAGTCTTCTCTCCTCCTCTTATGAAGCAGGTGCAGAGCCGAAAAAACAAATGGGACAAAGAATCGTTAATTCTTTTCAGCAAAGTATTTCACTAACTAGTAAGAAAATTACAGAGAAACCCTGTTATACTGGACAAGTTGGACAGTATTAGCATGTAGTATCCATCCAATAACACTGGTCAACCAATATCTTAGTTCAGCTCAACTATACACTGATATAAAAGATGGATGTAGCTACATCACCAGTCAAGGGCAGTGCTCAATGTCAAAACAAAGGACACGGCACCTTCATTTGGCTAACAACATAAGAAATAGATGATACAGCATGCTTCGTTTTATTGCAATTATTGAGGTCTATCATTTACAAAGCTAACTTCATGTTATATTTAATAACACATAATTGCATTTTGGCACTCAGAAATCAGAAAAGTTCAGCGAAAGAGAGCAGATGGCTGTTTGCCAATAGGCTTCTATAAAAAAATTCAAATTCAAATTCAAATTTTATTTGTCACGTACACAGTCATACACAGTACGATATGTAGTGAAATGCTTGGACAACTGCTCGTGACCTAAAGAAAACAAAAAAAGGAAAAGGCTATGAATAAGATAGGAAATAAATATGAAAAATTAAAAAGGGTAAATTTAACTAGGAAGGAATAAAATATAAATTAAGGTTAAAAATGAAATAACTGTACAATACAAATTAGAATGAAGGGTAAATTTAACTGGGAAGAATAAGATAAAGATAAATATATAAATTAAAGTTGAAAATAAAATAACTGTACAACAAAATACACAATACACAATATAGAACTATATAAGAATGTATGAAGAAATCTAAATATAAATAAATATATACACAATAACAGCAGCTGTACAAGTATTAACCGGAAATGAAGAATATAGTGACCAGTGTTGTGTAAAACCAAAGTCCAGAAGAGCTGGTAATCTTTCTACGACCACAGGAGTTGTAGCAGTAGGGCTGTTCGATATAAGATGATGACATAAAAACATCTATCGCTATTGTTTGTTTCGTGGTGTAGCAAAATAAACTGTTTACGGTAATATTTTTTCATCGTTTTCATGGTCACTGTAGTGGCTATATTAATTTCTTAAAGTTCTCTCTTTCTCTTATATTTAATATAACCACACTACAGACACAAGCGCCTGTTTTTATGCGTTGTGGTAAAAACATCGCGTGTCCGCTTGTTTATTTTCCACATAAACCTTTCACAATAAAGCTCAAGATCCTGTTGAGACTTTTCAAAATAAACTGAATCACGTGAAAGAGTATGCAGAGTATTTACGGATGAGAAGCAAAAAAGAGCCGTCAGGTGCTAAAAAAATAAACCTTAGACTCAAACGTTAGAACAGGCTTTTCCCCGCAGCACACTGTGTAATAAATACTTACAAAGAAAACAGCGGCCGTTAAAACTTATGTCTAAAAATTTATAGTTTCATACATCGTTAAAACACTCGACTCCAGGTACACGATGCCAA
The DNA here is from genome assembly GCF_041146795.1 of Maylandia zebra. Lineage (NCBI taxonomy): Eukaryota > Metazoa > Chordata > Actinopteri > Cichliformes > Cichlidae > Maylandia > Maylandia zebra. The sequence continues at coordinate 8,792,013 of NC_135167.1, forward strand.
GCTGGAAACACTTCACGCAAGTCGAGCTGCCCGAGATTCACAGAATTTACAGAAAATGTTACATTTTTGTGATTTATATCGTCATTGGACGATAGATGTCTTATATCGGGGATATGAGATTTTGGTCATATCGCACAGCCCTATGTAGCGATAGTGATAATTCTTTCTCAGAGATCACAAACAAATACTATTAGTGCTAAAAAGCTTAGCGGATTGGCATAAGTACCTCATTCCTGTTATATTCTGTATAATAAATCAAACTAAAAAAAAAGAGAGATTTGGTAATGTTGCTTAAGAAGGTTTTTGTATTATTAGTAAAATGTACTATTTTGTACAAATTTGAAACGAATTTAAGCAGGGATATGTTCAATGGTTAAATATACTCTAATGCCAACCATGTCTGTGTTAGCCACTTCAGGGTATGCAAGTTTCTTGATAAAAAGAAAAGAAATTAAAATGGGTTTGCAGCATTAGAGATCATTAGCAGCTAGCAGGAAATACTACTTATAGATATTCCAAATACAAATAAAAGGCAATAAGCCAGCAAAACATTATTTGTATTTCATCTTAAGATTTAGCTTTTTAAAAAAATGAAAAAACAAAAAACATTTTCAATAAATGTGGGCTCCCTGTGTGTGTGTGTGTGTGTGTGTGTGTGTGTGTGTGTGTGTGTGTGTGTACCTTTAAGGTACCAGTGGACTATCATTACTTTGAGGAGCTTTCCTAGAGAACTCCAGCTGTGCCTGTGTTCTGGTTCCTGAGATGGGGGTGGAGTGCTGCTTTTTAGCTTTGCAGCCCCCACCACCACCACCACCACAAGCTCAAGGACAAGCCTGGAGAGTTATGAGAGAAGGGAGACAGGTTTGGGAGGCGAGGGCAGCCCAAGTGTTTGTTTGCAGGGGATAAATGAGAGAGGAGAGGAAGCAAGACACGGAGAGACATGAAGATGAAAATAAAGAAGGGGATAGAAAGAGCCAGTCCCCTCTTGAATTCACAATTCAGAAAATACATCAAAAGGGGGTTAGAAAGGGGAAATTAAGACATCTAAGAAAAGAAAAGAAAGAAAGCTACTACAACCAGTGTTTCCATGGGGGCAACCAGGGCAGGAAAGGTCACAATTAAGTTTTTTGCAGGATGCTAAATGTTAAATCGGAACAAAGTTGGTGCTTTTGCAGGAAGAAGAGCAGCCGAGCCTTTCTGATTGAGTGGAGCTGGCAGGCTCGGGGAGCCTCCCTCGGACTGCTGTCAGCTGGGAGTGTGGAGGGGCCAATCACTGACACAACAAAGCTGCATAAGTGCCACTTCCCCAGCAGGGGGCGCCCTAGCCTCCTGCCCCGTATCATGCTGTGTGCCCCCCCGAGGAAAGATTTATATTTTTAAACAACTCTTCTACCCCAAGGTGACGGGATAACAACCATGCCAAGGGTCCACGTAATGAAACATGACCCGCAGGCCTCCATGCTACACTAAAGATACTTTAATTGAGATAAAAACAAGATGAGGGTGCTAGACTCCCCGTCACGTGGAATTATACTGTGTGTTTTTTGATCTGATGCACAGGAGCAAGATGCCAGGCACAGTTATTTTGAGCAATAATGCTCATTACACGTTTTCACAGGTTTTACCGTGCAGCTACAGCCTTAGGTATATATCAAGCAATGAAATGGATTGCCGCTAGCAAAAAGAGGTAATGAAGACACCATCACTCGTATGTGATACTGCATACAAGCAAGACTTCTCCGCCTATATTGATTAGCTCAGGCAATATTGTGCGCTTTTAGTGGATCTTGACACTCTGATAAGCCGAGAAAGATTCAAAATTTCACTGGCAAGTTACATCCCTCTAAACTCTGTTCCTTTAGTCCAGAGGACAATCTGACAGCCAGCCTTCAAAAGACAAACCCATAAAGTATTTATGCATGTGCCTGGGGTCCAGTGAGTTCAGACAGCCACTGAAGAATTCATTAAAGGAGGTGAAAGAATTTTTAAGTGTATCAAATTTAAACCAAGGCCAAACAAGAAATGCTCAGTCTGAACCACAGAAGGAGAAAAAAATCAAAACTGTCTGTAGTGATGACACAATAAATACAAAAACAACATGGTCCTTACACAAAAGGCAACAGAGAATCTTTTTATCATGACATGACATGAGGAATTTTCCTACTGCATCAGTAACTATTTTTATCTGCCATTAAGAACACCTAAAAGCTCCAGTTCTGTGAAACAGTATTTGCCCCCTTCCTGATTTCTTATTTATTTTCCCCCATTTTTGTCACACTTACGTGTTTCAGATCATCAAGCAAATTTTAATGTCAGACAAAGATAACTCGACCAAATAGGAAATAAGGTTTTTAAATGATGAGATTCATTTATTAAGGAAAAAAGGTTCATCAAACTTACCTGGCTGTATTGGATAAAAGTAATTGCCCCCTAAGCCTAATAACTAGTTGTGCCATCCTTGGCAGCAAGAACTGAAATGAAGTAATAACTGGCACTGAGTCTTTGACATCATTGTGGAGGAATTCTGGCCCACTTGTCTTTGCAGAGTTGTCTTAAATCAGCCACAATGGAGGGTTTTTGAGCATGAGCAACCTGTTTTAAGCTCATGCCAACCATTGCAATTGCACTAAAGTCCAGGCATTGTCCAGGCTCCTGGCAGTAATCGGGCCTAAGTGTAAATAATGAAATTGTACTCAACTTTCCAGAAAGCATGGTTGATTACAGTTAATTTATGACATAGCTTCCCCCCTCCCAACAAATGAAATCATTATTTAAAAACTGCATTTTGTATTTACTCAGATTAACTTTGTCTAATATTTAAATTTGTTTGAAATAGTCAGGTGTGTGAAATATGCAAAAACAAGAAACCAGGAAGGGGGCAAATACATTTGGCACGTCTTTATATGTCACTTCTGCAATGAGTGGTCAGGATTCACCTGTTTCTTGAATTCGTCGGTGTAGCAGCCCCGGATGAAGAAAGGCCTCGTCTTTACATGAGCGGATCTGCGTTCCCACGAGGTCAGAGTTGGTGGCGAGTATTCTGGCACTTTCCTCATTCAGGTTCACCCCAGCCATAGAAGCCACATCATTGATATCATCATCGTCCCTGAAGGACGAGATGGTAGATGGTAAAAAAAATACGAAAATACAAAAAAAATACGGAAACACGCATTTTATTGTGGTACATTTTTACAACACATTTTTGTCGTGCAACAAGACGAATATGCATCTGTCCAAGTTTTACTTTAGGTAAAGCCTGTGAAATTTCTACAGCTCTCCAAGGGTCTCTCAGAAAACTTGAGAGGCCCTTGTCACAGTTCTACTGACTCCTACTGGAAGCTGTGTTCAAAATATTTTCTCTTCTTTTTAGCTCCAAAATCACCAGGAAAATTCATTTTGCACTATCCTTAATTGTGTATTCACGCCCTAACATTACATTGTCAACTAGGAGATTTTTCACAGGGATATTTGCCTGGACAAAATTATGCATTAGTTTTGTTACAAGGGGCTATACGTTGCTCATAATGGCACAGAAGTCCAATTCCAGGGTCTATTTGCGTCAACACTTTGAGAGTCAGGGAGATGAAGAGCGTTTGGAAGCTGTGTTTTGCTCGGTAAGGATGCTCCTGAGAATTGGCAAAGAGCTGCAATGAATCTGGCTATAGACTAATGTCAACAAACTCTATTTACACAATCATGTGCAACACACAGTGATGTATTTTCTCAGAGCACTGGTCATTTCTCATGGTCATAATGCAGACTTCACTATGTTTACACAGTATTACAGTTTAGCAAAGACAAAGGAGTATAAACATGCAGAATGTGTGGTATGGTCACTGTGTTTCTTTCTCAAAGAGGTTTACATATTCTGTAAAAGGCTGCAAGTTTCTTTGTGAGTTGTCACTGGGAAAAATTCCTTTACAATTATTATACTTGGCAAGTAATGATTATGATCCTGGCCTGAATTAGCAGAGCAGTGACATGTTGTGCTTACAGGACTGGCCTAGAGCGAGGAGCGGATTTTCTGAGTGGCTTTGACGGAGAGAACAAAGAACCACAGAACACACACAGAGTGGCCTCTTGCCACTCACTGGCTAACCTCCGTAGTCATTTACGTTCATGCCACTGTTGTGGTTTGCGACAGAGTTTACGTGTGTGTTGCTGTGCTTTTGCGTACACATGTGTGCAGCACGGGGCACCGAGTTCTTTCAGGCGTCTCGGGGTGTGGGCACACACCGTCAGCCAAGTCCACCCCACCGAGGCCCTCCTGCTCCTTACTGCGGCCGCGGAGAGCCGATATGAAACTTGACACCACGGCAGGAGGTTGACAAAGACGATTAGAGTAGCTCCCTGAACTCTACACACCTCAACCTTCTCTCATCTTTTCCTCCTCTCCTCCAGCTCTCTAATTAAGCCTTCACAGAGAAAATCTACACACCAACGCAAGCGTGGATGCATAGGATTATGATCTGTGTTGCGCCTCAGGCTGTGCACCTTTCTTTATCATGTCCTTATGGATAACTTGACCTGGCTTAAAATCACACACACACCTTAGGCCATACTCAACCAGCTAAGTAAAGAAAAACTAAAAACTACACATCAGGCCAATGTCCATGATGGAAAAGTGACTACACAAGATCACTCAAAGCCAAAGCAAAATCTCAGTATCAATGCATCCAAAGAGATCAAAAAAACCAATGCAAAAATCTCTACCTGATGACAATAATGTGATGATAATATGATAATGACAATAATCATAAGTCTTTTCTGTAAACTGAACGTCAGGACATAAAATTATAGGTTTTGCTTTATATAGCCATGTATCCATTGTCTCCTGCTTGTCTAATTAAGGGTCACAAGGGGGCTGGTGCCTGTGCCAGCTGCCCCAGCTGGAGTGAGAGGCAGGGTATACCCTGAACAGGTCACCAGTCTGTTGGGAAGCTAAAATGAGACAGACAGCTATTCACACCTAGAACTGCCAGTTAACCAAATATGTATGTCTTTGGACTGTGAGAAGAAGCTAGAGTACCCAGGGAGAACCCACAAAGCCACAGGGAAAAACACACAAACTCCACACAGAAAGGCCCCAGATGACCTGTGGATTCAAACCCAAGAAACTCTTGGTGTGAGGCAGTAGTAGTGCTAACTACCCACCACCATGCCAAATTTCATTACAGTCGTGTAGTGCACTGAACTCGTGGTTCCAAAAATATTTTACTCATTTTTTTTAATCTGGCTTCTTTTAGGTGAACTAAAAACATTGTGGGAAAAGGTTCAGGTTATGAAAAGCTTTTCTTCTCAGGGTTGAGAATAGATGAATATATTTCTTGCATATGACAAAGATAGAAAGACAGAGAGAGAGACCGAAATCTCATGTTGGCAGAACACATCACATAGTCTTAGACTAGAAAATCTCTGCAAAACTGGCTAGGCTACTTTTACATGAACCGTTATATTACAGCAAACTGTGGGGTGGGCACTGAGCCACTCCAGGTGGGGCATGGAGCACTGGGGGAAAATATCGAATGAAACTAAGCTGAGTTAATGTGATTTACAAAGGGAACGACAGCATTCTAACCTGTATTCACTGAAGGTCAACTTGGATCCATTTTTATTGTTAATGATTGATTACAAATTAGAAGTGTAGGGTGTTGTTTCGGCTTCTGAAGTTGTGCATGTGAGATAAAGTTTGAGAACCACTGAATTAAATCAAGTACATACAATTTCAGTACATAAAAAGGTTTTCAGTGATTCTTTTGGTCAATATTACATGGATTAACAGTTGAGCATTTGATTATTAGTAGTATTATTTCAAATAATTTGACTAAAAATGACAAAGAAAGTTAACTTATTTGGAATAAAAGAAGAATAAAGGAAAAAGATGTATTCACTGTACTAATGGAGTCTCATTATCTGAGTAATAAAAAATAAAATAATACCATAGGGTCAAGATCTCCAATTTATACTGCAGGAAAAAAGTGCTATTTTTAAATCAAGATGGTACAGCTATAGATGCACTATAGCCCAAGGATTTCTTTACAGGAAATGTATGTGTAGTTTGAATAATTATTTACAATGGATCTGCAGAGTTAACATTTTGTGTATCGGCACACAAAATATCAACCAGTATCCAAAAATTCTGGTAATCCCTTTTTCTTTGATGATCTGTTTTCAGGGCCATTTGAGATCACCAAGGCTGAAATCAAACGAGAATGCTAAAGACAGGTCTGACATTAAAAGGAGAGAGTGAGATATGAAATGCAAAATATTCCCGACTATATCTCTGCACTAATAAAGCAGATGTGCAATTAGCTTCCACGGAAGCTAAAGAGCAGGCTCTCAGTTATTGGTTTGGGTTGGCTCAGGGACTCAGAGCCAGAGGCCACATAAATACATATGCATGTCGTTTCCACATCAAGCTTGTGTTTCAGCGAGGGCATGCCATAGGAGGTTGGAGAATTGCACTTGCTGTTTAGAGGTTGTGTAGGTGTGGGGTGCATTCAGATCTCCTCCGCCCCCCTCCCCCTTCTCCAAGACTACCACACTGATCCACCCCCTTTATCCCTGTGGATAAAGGTCTCTGTGCCCAGGCAGGGGGCCCTGATTGATCCCTGTGACTAACACCCAGGCCATGCATGTTGTTGTGCCCACACTGAGAGACATGCGCCACTGGAGAAGTATTCTCCATAAAACAGCCTTAAGTTCAATGGGCAGCTGACAGGACATGTGTTAATGACCAAAATGAATGATAGCATAGGCTTAAGAGCCTTCCAAAGACCAACAACAGGTCAAGTATTGTTTCATGTTTAATGGGTAAGTGTTATTAATTCATTACAACACTCAGGCTGTTAATATTCCCAAGCACTTAAAATACCTGGCAAGGAAATGGTGTGATGTAGGTGACGATCTGATCAATGCTAAGAGTCATAAGTATATTTTGTAGCATTTTAAACGTTCCTGTATCTATGTGGAGTGCTGCCACTTTCTTTGGAGTTTTTGAACATCTTTGTCACCAGCTGGCCAGAGGTGCTAGCTACCTCTGCTCATTCTTCGTCAATTTTTCCCCCAAATCTCAACATAATCGAATCTTGTGGTTGCCGTGCTTACAAGTAGCAACATCAACATTTTTCAGAGATCACTTTTAAGTTCTAATTTACTTTTAAAGTTCTTCTTAGCAAAACGGGCACATCACATAGCAATTTATACAGCAACAAAGGATATAACCGCAAAGCATAATGAAGTCAGTTTGCTGGTACATGATGGAAAAGAGCTGGTGGACTTTTGCGTCCACTGGATCTGAACGAAAACTTTTGATCCTAATTTTGCATGTGTATCTGTGTGTCTTTTCCTATGCAACCATGCCAGTATTCGTTAATGCGCAGGGATGTGTGTCCACCATGAAGCACAGGGTTGGATTTGAGGGGCTGAGGCTGAGCTCGGAGGTTGGCAGAGGGCTGAGGGCCTCGGCTGGCTCGCCAGTGATTACAGCGGATGTCGAGTGTTTACAGAGAGATGAGGAGGGGTAGAGGGGGGGACGCAGAGACAGCTGCTTTCACTCTGTACTGTAAACTACACACACATGCGCACACACTGACACAAGCACTTACACAGAAGGCTGTAGCTACATTGGAAACCCCACAAGCCCTGCAGTGTGTATGTGTGTGTTTGTGCTACAGCTGGCCTGCTGGGACCAGCGGTTCAGAGTGACAGCCATACACACATCAGTCCCAGACTGCAGCTGAACATGGTGCAGGCTGGGTGGGGGAGAGCACGGAGATGCTGACTGACCATTGTTTGTTTTTTTGTTTCTTTATTACAGTCAACAGATACCTTCTACACCCCTCTAATTCTGCTAAGGAAGCAGTTAAGTGAAAATAGCTTTATGTCCAAATTCCCCCTGACTTTAGTTCACTTAGACTTTTTTGTGTGCTGGCCACTTGTCTTAATCCTTTTTTGATTTCTAAGTAATTACTGAAATTATGTCAGTGGCACACATTTTTTAATTAAATCTGATCTACTTGACTATTTTATGCAAATGACCTGCTGTTGGTGTTTAAATATTAGCGTCTTTAAAAGGCTGTAGGAACTCAAAATTAACTTTTTTTTTTAACAACTTGTCTGCATTTTTCAGCATGGTAAACATGAAAAACAGCGACTGTTCACAGACACAAGTCATCGCGTCTGACTGGACGTGGTGTGAAGACAGTGTGGCGTCAGATGGATCACCTTGTAACAATGAGCTCTGTTCCAGCATGTTTATATCCTCAGGTACGAAACGTAACAGCATAAAAAAATAACAGCGATTTCTAACTGAGGTTTCAGTCAACAGCAACCAACCGAGGTCCAGCCGAAACATTAACAAGTTAAGAATTTAACGCACAAGCATTTTTCAGTAAAGTGGAAAATTAGGAGCGACAGTGAGAAATGAAGATAATTCGACAATACGGAGGTCAACTCATCAAACAGTTAAATCTATATCGGAGTCAGAAAAGTCATATGTGACTTCAAGTAACAGTGTGATGGTGAGAAAGGTCAGCGTGTATGCGTCGTTGGAAGAAAACGAAAGAGACAAATAAAGGGATGAAAACAATGATGGTTGACTGCACAATATAGACAATAAAGTGTCTAACGCATAAAATGAAGAGCAGGCAAAATGTCACCTGACCCGGATAAAGAGAAAATAAACTACAAAATATCATTGACATGATTCTTCCGTGACAGTGGTACTGTGTGTTATTGGACTTGTGTTGAAACCAGTGCATTTGTGTGTAGTAGGCCCCTGTGATCACCGCAGGGGGGAAAAAGGTCGCCAGTAACAAGCGAGCCTGACAGCTTAATTACCAACGCAGCTAAAGATTTATTGGTTTATCAATCAGAGCCCAGGGCGCTGCCTTTCCCCTCAGGAGATGGGAGCCATTACCATGAACCCGTTGGCCCATGTGACCCAGACTCTTCTTGCCCTGTCCCAGTCACACAGGGGCAATCCTAAACCTCCGGCACCTGTCAATACATGTGTACAAGCACGCTGGATATGCACACACACATACACACACAAATTCTTAGATTTCTGGAATATACACATATGTTCATGTGCACCCAAGCAGAGACACAAACAAACACAGACAAATAGAGGAATGTATGCAAACATAAAACACATAAAGACTCACACAAAACATGGACCGCAAAGGCCAGCATGTGGGCGATGAACCTTTTATGTTTCGAGACAAAGGCACAGCTGAAGCAGAGACAAGACCAGAGAGAGAGAGAGAGAGAGGAAAGCTGCAGGCTAAATACTGTATGTTTGACTTAACCAAAAGGTATTTTCAGAACCGCATCCAGAAATTCCAACCATATGGGCACAATTATCTTATTTCTAAATTAAGCGGTAGCTCATTTGGAATCCTGTCGATGAGTTGTGACAGTGACACGAGGAAGGCGAACGTGAGGGTGATCTGTTAACTGACAGTGTGCTGCTATGTGGTGGGCATGGGAAGAAAGGACCACCGATCAACCAGTCGGGCAGGCAGGCAGCCAGGTGGCCAGGCAGGCGACTCAGATAAACACTCACAGCCTTAGCTGAGAGTGTAGCCTGTAGTCATGCAGAAGCTTTTTAGTGAAATGCTGCCCCCATGTGTTGGCAGCCACAAATAACATGCTCCACAGTCACTCTCCTGGCGAGAGGAGTTGTACCTGAATGTGCCTCCTCCGGGGTCATTGAGCTTGTTTTTCTGATTCCCGGTGATCTGAACAGGCAGGCCCATGGGACTTTTGCCTGCTTGGATTATGGCTCCCTTTCCCATTGTGCCTGTTAAAGAAAGGGGGGGGAACAAAGAAGAAAACACTAAACAAAAAGGAAAGGTTTAATGTTATCATTGAAGTGTCCCCTTCTATCTGCATCAAATATTTATTCTGTCTAACGACTACCTTCAGCTGTCTCTGTCATCCTCACAGGGGTGAGGGTGAGGGGCTGTCGCTCTCCCCAGGTTGGTGCGGAGAGCGTCGCTCTGTCAATATCACTGCACTTCACCGCCTTTCCTTACACTCCTAAACCGCATCCTGCTCCGAGACACGTTTTCCAGAGAGGCACAAGGACTGCCAGAGTGAATTTAAACTTGATTTTAACAGGCATGTTCCTAGCCAAGAGGCACAGGAAAGTATTTTTAGAACTATCCCCGCATTCCAATTTATGGGCATAAAACAACCTACAGATCTTTCACTGCAGGCAATCTTGGGGAAGGGGGCAGATCAAATTTGTATGCACCTCCGATTGTACACACACGCACGCACACACACACTAACACAAACGCACAAGCACAAACAGGTACAAACACATACACTCATTTCACACACCACTTGAGAGCACAGAGCTCTCTTAGGGGAGCGTTACACCCGGTTGGTGTTGGGGCGATATTTGTGGGCTTCTGTGGGAAGAGTGTTTGTGAATCAGTGTGAGTAAGCAGTAGCGCAAATGTTTGAGAAGGCTTTATAACCAGACAGGAAAAAAAAAAAACACAAAAAAAACACCTGTTCTCTCTATGGTTCCTGCCTGTTTACACATCCTTCAGCCTACCGAGAGAACATTTACGGTTTCACTAATGGCCATCTTAGGCTATATAACCTGTTTTATTGGTTCATCATTTAAACTAAGGCTGAACGTCTTTGAATATTTTTCCTGCAATGGTGTCTTAATCGAAGGATGTAAATATTGCATAACAGAATCAGAGGAAAACCGTGAGTCAAAGTTTCCAAAAATATAAAGAAATGTTTGTTCAATCTTTCATCTTTCTATACTTTAGTCCTCCAAATGCCTGGTATAAGAATGGGGATTGTACATGTAATTGAATTCAATCAAATGTGTCTGTAATAGGCCTGCAGATGTCTTACCTTGCGCTCTGATGGACTGCGTAATCACCACAGGCATCCGGACCTGGCCACCAACAGCGCCTCCTGTCTTGACACCCTGAGGAAGCAAAACTTTATTGTAGCATTTCTCAGAAGGAAACAATTGGAGAGAAGGAAGAGATAAAGAATGGAAATTAAAAAGGATGAAACTGAACACCTACTAAAGCATTGCTCAATTTTTGTGTGATCCCCAAAACCGAAAGTGAAAAATCAAACTTTTTGTCATAGTTGGATAGGAAAAAAACATAATCTGTAGACCTAGACCCACTTGAGTTTTGTATATTGATTTCTTTTCAATTGTAACACAGTGAAAATACCAGCAGTATATACAGAATAAATGCATAATACATACAAGAGTGGTGAATTCTACAGTGGCTATCTCCACACAGTACAGAGAAACTAGAGATCAAATTAAATGCACAAGAAGGATGGATTTCTCCCACTGTATATGACCTACATTTTCTTGCATTTGCAGATAAGACAAAGGCAATAAAAAGTCAAGGCCACGGTGAAAAAGTAGTTGAGAAGAAGAAAAAGTAGTAGAAGAAGAAGGTGCGGGGGGTGGGAGAGTATGCTGGGCTATTAGAGTCACTTCCTTCCTTGGTAGCAGCTACGGGCCGAGCCTCAGGCTCAGCCATCCATTCCTACCAGTTTGCTTCTTGCTGCATATTTTTTAGCCTTGTTTTCCATTCCCTGACACATGCTATATTACTGTTCAAGCTACTGAAAAAAGACAGAGGCCATTTTCCCCAGAGATCCACTGCAGGGGTCTGCGAGTAAGGGGGGGAACGGGAGAAAAATACATTCAGAATGAGCAAAGATAGCTAGCACCTCTGGCCAGCTGGCGACACAGTTAAGAGAGAGGGGAAACCCTCAGGTAAGAAGTTTTAGAATCAGGGGCAGAAGGAATAACACTAAACCTAAACTGCTCATCTTTCATATGATTCATATTTCCTACATTTAACATCTAGAGCGATCTTAAATGTTAGATGTTTTTTAGATTAAAGAATAACATGTTAGTTTTATGTAAAGAGAGAAACAGATTTCAAACAATAATACAGAAAAAATACTATTTATGTCTATTTATTATTCATTAATTATTCATTTTCCTTGCTGTTGATGCCCAATAACTTGACCAGCAAAGTTAGAATATATTATTTCAACCTCTTAGCTCAAACATCCATAGAACATCACATGTACTGACGCTGCACACTGTTGCAATGAAGAATGAGCTGTTATGGTATGTGGTGGTGCGGCCTACTTACACCTCTCGAGTTTTCATCAAGGCCATTCACCTCATATAAAATTTGCCCCAAGGAAGTTTATGGTCTAGTTCCCATATAGCTTTTGGCACAATACAAAAAAAAAAAAAAAAAAATATATATATATATATATATATATATATAAAAATTTAAAAATATCTAATTTTGATTTTCTAAATAATGTCTTTATTAAGTGGTCTATCCTCCATGTGTTTAGAAATGTAGAATACTTCTTTTTTTATCTAATTAAACCCCTGACATTTGAAACACAGCATTGTTTCAAATGTTGTGGGTTCAAAACCAAAAATGATTGTGGCTTATTGGATATCCTGGAGCATTAATTGTAATTAAATAAGAAACCTTAAATAATGTAAGCCCACATCTATATACTCTACTTTACTACAACAAGAAATCTTTCCCATAACACTGTAGTATGAACAGATTTTTTTTAGGCTAATTCAACTAGCGTTCTGGTTTCAGACTGTTGACGTGCCAGCGGCGATCATTTACTAATGTTTTGTGTGATAGCTTATGTTGCGGTTGTGTGTGTGTGTGTGTGTGTGTGTGTGTGTGTGTGTGTGTGTGTGTGTGTGTGTGTGTGTGTGGAGGGAGGGAGAGAGAGAGAGAGAAAGAGAGAGAGAGAGAGAGAAGGGGAGAGCGAGAGACCAGAGGCATGTTCTGGACATAGACTGCGGCCGCCACATTGCTTTAAAATTGACCTGGGGCTGACCTAGTTACCTCGCTTCACCCTTCAACGGTTAACGGGTAGAGGGAGAGAAATGAGAGGGTGATGCGGGGGCAGATACAGTGAAAGGCATGGAGAGAAAGTGTGTGTATGCAAGTGACAGCCCAAGTAAACCAGGAAGGAGTGAGCGAAGAAAAAGGGAGGGAGAAGGAAAGAGAAACAGAGAGAGAGAAATACAAAAGAGACACCCCTCTAGCTTGCCCACTACTCTGCCTGGACCAGACCAATCTGAGTCTGACCTCACTTGACCCATCTGTAGACATCTGGGCTCTGTGGGGTTGCATGATTCTCAATGTACAAGCACATCTGCACACACAGACACAAACACACGTTCAGTATCCACAACGCGGTTATTATAGTTAACTAAAACTATACCACGATCTGAAACTGGGGATAGAAAACTAACAGAAAATAACTAACAAAAATACCAAACCAATTAGAAATATAGAGGAAAGGTCCATGTTATTAGTCTTTGCTAATATTGTCATATTATTCAATACATTAAGTAAAAGAAGGCATTGACTCTGAGCCAGGTTTTTGTTCTGCAATACCTTGTCTGAACTTATTAAATCTGCTCCTGGCACTACCGACTACAGTATTATGATTATAAAGGCTAATATTAATTAAAAAAATTTAAACATTTCAAATATAACTGAAACAATCAAATCAAATCTGGAAACTAAATCAGACAAACGGTAAAAAAAAACAAAGAAAAAGTAAGGCTGTTGCTTCTTGGTACAGTCCCCCTCTGTCATGGTACTGCGTCTTTGACCCTGAAATATGAATTTTGTTGGGACTTTGAATTCTTTTCTACCTTTAGGTGCAAAGCTCGGCCTCTTTTTGTGACACTGACAAACAGACAGGAGGCCAAGCTGGAGGTGGCAGAGTAGAGGATGTTAAGATTTTCAGTAGGAGTCACCAGAATGGACAAGATTAGAAATGAGTATATCAGAGGGACAGCACAGGTTGAGCGTTTGGAGACAAAGTTAGAGGGGCAAGGTTGAGATGGTCTCAACCTTTTCTATAATCTCTTGTGTTTCTCCGAGCCTTCCCCCTTGTCTCCCCTGTGTCAAGTTCAAGTGTGTTAGAGTCTTGTCTCTTTGTCAGTCAGTGACTTCCAGGTTTATTTTGGTAGTCTTTTGTCTTCTTGGTCTTGTTCCTAACTGTCTTAATTGTCTTCAGCTGTTCCTCGTTCCCCACCTGTTCCCTATTCCCCTGATTAGCTCTTAGAGCGTGTCAGTTTGTATAAATAGGCAACAATTTCACATTGCCCTTTTGTTGTAGTGTCTGTGTTTCCTCAGTGTGTGCGCTCAGCCCAGGTTTCGTGGCGTTTCGATGTTTTTGTAGGTTTACTTCCTGTCGTTTTTTGAATCTCCTGCTTCTTTGATTCCTGTACACAAATAATCATGACACTTTTATAATCTGCAACATATGGGTGTGACTAACCATCACAGAGACTGTACTGCATACCAAGAATCATATCACAGATTTGTAGGACAGATGGTGGTGTTAAACTGTTTCCATTAAACTGGGGAAAGGATCTTTAAATAGTCCTTCAGAAAGCTCACAAAGACATATAATACAGTCCTCTGTGTTAGGCATATGTATTCCTAGCTTAATGTAATGCCTCCAAATGACTTCTTTGTGGAATAACTGAACCTTCATGTTTAAAACTACTTTAGTCTGACAACAAAATCCTCCAAATTCACTGACAAATTTTTCAAAATCCTACAAATAAAGAGACAAACCTTATGTCATAGCTTTAAAAGACCTACTATGTGGTGTTGTGTGGGTGTATTGTGCTGCTTTCAGGTGAATTCAGGTGTCACAGCTGACTTCACTCAGCATTCAGCATTCACGTATAAAAAGCCAGTGAGAGCAGCTGGTCAGCCTGGTGATCGAGCTTCATAAGTGTTGGGAGTTGATATCATGCTTGTGAAGAAGTGTGGTATCAATGAATAATCTGTTGTTGCCTTATTATTTTTTATTTTATTCTTAGACATAGCTTAGCTTTCCCATCTTTTAAAATTAAACCTTTCTGTTAAAAAGTTGTTTTATTTCTCCATATGCTTTCTCTGGCTCTTTCTCCAACCCAGACATTGTTATTAGTACTTCTTCTCACCTCCCATTTTGAGCAACTTAACAGTGTAACAGCAAAGTTTGTAAATTGAGTACCTCTAATTGGATACTTGTGCTTTGCCATCTGCTATGGTCAGTGGAGCCACTTGCACATTACGCAAACAACCTATAAGACAAAATAAATATTTTCTAAAGACAGAAAATGGGTAGGCCTGGGTCACCCTTTCCCTTTTTTTTTTTTTTTAAATATATGAGTCCTCAGTGAATCTGTGAGTTGGGTGTCACACTGTGACTTGCTCCAAAATAACAAAACCCATCATCAACAAGCACACTACCCCCAGCAGGTTGGATTCATTGCATTTTACCATTTTTTAAATGCATGGTGGGCTGTTGTGGGAAAATGCGTCACATTTACTGTACAACTTCTGCTCTATCAGACACCTTACATACATACATACATACATACATACATACACATTTCCTGGACATGGCTAAAAAAACAAAAAACAAATGAAACACATATGAACATTTACACATTTTAGGATCGATCTTTATATTTGCTATGTTTTACTTCAAAGATCACATGTAGTTTCATTTGGACTGTGATGTTGGGGAACAAACTCTTGTGTTTGGACAAAAAAGTTTTAAAAAGCAACTCCCAATTTAAACATTGTGATGACTGTGTCTGCACTGGATACTCTTCCAACTGGGCCACGTTATACATACCATTGCAGCTGCATGTCCGAGCGTCCCAGCGGGCAATGCACTGGCACCCGTAGTGGTGCTGACACTATTAGGGTGGCGTATACGGACAGCTGGCCCAGCGACGATGGCAGGAGGGGTGCCACAGGGTGCTGGTTTTAGTCCCTGCTGCGGGGGCTGGATCAGAGACTGCTGACTATTCAGCAAAGACAGCCTCAGGGCTGGGAGGCTCTTCTGTTGATGGATAGAGGGCAGCCAGAGTTTACAGTCATATAGAGAAATAGACATGCATTACAAAGCACCATACACAGCTGCAACAACTACCGCTGTGGTCACTGGCTAATTTAGCATAATGCTATCAAAAAAATATGGCTATAGACAGCTAAAAAATATCTGCAGATGCATGTGACCACATGTTTGTAGAATGTTTGCACAATGATTCATGTGACTTTTATTTGTTATTTAAAAAATGCTTATTTGTGTGCTGAAATTGTTTAATTTGCATTCAGGATAATAAACCTACAGTATGCTTAAAACTGTATACAGTGTTACCATAACTATTAGCATGATAACTCACTGTCAGTTGACCTAAGGAGCTGATGTCGTTCGCTAGAGAATATTTTAGGGCAGATTTTTGACGTAAATGACCTAACATTGCCTGACACCATGTGTTTGTGGCCCTGTTGGGCGGGTGAGTGCCTTGATGTGATGCTCATCATGGCTGGCTGAAAAAAACCTGCTGGCTACTGGAATGGCTGCAGGGGGCACCGTCACCGCAGTCAGAAGTCAGGCCAGAGGGAGGGTGTGTGTGTGTGTCTCATTCAACTGTCAGACCAGGCTAACATTGACTGTGGTCCCATGCAAAGAACTACTTTAGGGGGATCATTTCAGAAAAATCTATGAGGGGCAGCTTAAGGAGCCAAGTTAGGGAATAAGTAGAGGTGAAAGATAAGGGGCAGTTCAGAAAACAATTTTAGGGGTCAATTTCAAGTAGACCCCAGGACCCAGAATTGGTTAAGCACAAGAAAATGGATGGATGGATGGATGGATGGATGAGAATTTCAAGTATCTACAGGTGCTATAAACTGAATAAACAGGCCCAAGGTTAAGAAGACTACTTGATGACAGAGGTGTAGGGTTCAATGTTAGATAGGCACTTTCAGAGACTTATAAAGAAGATGAGCTCAATGAGCCATTGCATTAGTCAGTGTAGGAATCAGTTTTATGGATGATATAGCTTAGGAAGAAGGTTAAAAAAAAGAAGTTAACTAGCAAGAACCTCACCTTGAGAAAGGGTACCAGGTAAGGCTGCGGAGATGACTTGAGCTCTGTCTGTAGTCGGCTGGTGAACTCTTCCGGTTCGATTTTGGCATCCTGTCAGGTTAAGAGTAAAGAATATATTAAATTTCAAAAGAGAAGCCATGCAGTACACCAGAGGGTATAAGCACAGTTAGATGAAAGCCCATCACCAGAAGGAATCATCAACCATTCCATCCTGAAACTTCAGGGTACAACTTAAGGTGCACATTTTGTATGAGATGAAAATTCATGACACAGAAAAGAGACTTTCGGAAAGAGTTTCATGCTGCCATCTACAGGTAGGAAATATTTAATACAACGACACAGAAAAGTGTCAATTTTAATGTAAAATTTAAAATATGTTACACCGCAAAACAAAAAGGGAAAAAAAAAACCCAAAACAATGGACTCACACTTACCATGTTATGATTTCATTAAATTAGTTAGATACATGAGAAACATGGTGTTAAAATTATTTGCCTACAAAAAAAAGAGGTATACGGCAGGTCCTTAGCAGTTTTTGTAAATCTAATACTTGCCCCAAAATTGTCCCATCTAAACAAGTGATATTATTTAGTTTTTCCTATATGATATGAACAGCGTTTTGTGAAGCTCACCAGAAGGTCCTGAACAAGAGCCTTGACGTTCTTAGACGTCTCGGGGGACGGAGAATTGTGAGATGCCAGCTTGATAAGTGTGGCCAGGAAATTCTTACACTTCTTAACATTCTCTTGCATTTCCTGTTGAAGACAACAAAATAATTCATTTTCTATAAAAACACACACACACACACACACACACACACACACACACACACACACACACACACACACACACAAAAAAACCCCAGTGACACCACTACCAAATCCCAACCTCAAAGTCGCTGTGTAAAACAATGGATCAGAACATAAGCAGAGAGGAAGTGGCCCTATAACTGCGGTGCATGTCCTTAAATATTAACTTAAAGAGTGGAATTAACTTGGCTGATAAAAGAGGCTGAAAAGTATCTGTCACAACTCAGTGAATAGTCTACATTCAGGACATTAAAATGTAGCACCTGGGTTGACAGATGTGTGTGTGTGTGTGTGTGTGTGTGTGTGTGTGTGTGTGTGTGTGTGTGTGTGTGTGTGTGTGTGTGTGTGTGTGTGTGTGAGAGAATATGCATACATGTGACTTCATGGTAAATCTGTGCTTCTGTCTTTCTATGTCCTTGGGTCAGTACGCAATAGTGTGAATGTATGAGCGCAAGCATGTGCAAGACTCTTTGTCCATGGCCAGCTGTGTGACGTGGTGTAGCTGTAGGTCCGGGTCTGAGCTTGTGACACAGCCAGCCTCCTGGCAGCTGTGACAGTGCCCTCACCCTTTAGGGTGGCATGTGGGCGGTAGTGGAGGAGGATGAGAGGAGGGCAGTGTGGCAAAGGAAACAGACCTGGGATGCGACAGAAGCTCCAGAGGCCGTGGCAATTCCCGGCTGTGCAGGCTGCACTGGCTGGGAGGCAGGCTGGGCCGGGGCCTGGGGAGGCAAAACCACGGGGGTCTGCTGCGGAGCCGTCACAGCCACGACCGGTGCCACAGGGCCCTTCTGGAAGAGCAAGGAAGAGACAGAGAGATAAACAGGACGTGACGCCTCGCTCCCAGCAAGGCCACAGAGAACAGGAGGCAGGCGCCACAGCGCTCCTGTCACATCTGGTGTCCTTACTTTGGTGGACATCTCTTAACAGACAAGGAGGAAGAAGGGGAGGAGGTGACAAGCTAGAGGCAGGGAAGCACAGGAGCACATCAAAGCTTTTCTAAATCGTCACCCACCTGACTTGGAAGATCTGTAACAAATGTTGGCTACCCATAATGATGTGTGCGCAGTTGAATAAAATTCATATACACAATTTTGCTCATGAGGTGCCAACAGCAGTCTCTCACTCTAAGGCCCTCATCACCTCTTTTAAATCTCTCAGGGCCTGTTCACACTTGGCAATAAAATACATCTTATGTGACGTGGTCATAAGTGGACAGCTCTAAATACAGGTGTGAATACAGCCAGATGAAGGGGACACATTAAGGTCCTATCATTTGAGTGACATATACTGTAGATGGTAACAAGGCTACGTGTACAGTTATATTTGTGATGTGACTATGTAGTGTAGTTTTGGTTAAATCAAAACAATCCGAATTTGATCTGGATCAGAGGATACTGTGTTCTAGTTCCTTGCCAATAAGTGCCAGTATTTAGTACAGGTTATGCATTATGTGTAGCTAGGGCATCAATGCAGGGGACTCATACTTTCCTTTTTTTGTCTGCACACTTTGAAAATAAATGGTTTGACCTTCTAAGACCCTTTTTGTTTTGGAATCACTTTTAAATTCTTCTAGGTATTTGCAATTAACTGGACCTGACATCCATATAATCTAAGGATCCTCTTTCCTGTAACAACAGGAAGTTGTTACTTCGTTACATAATTGATATATACTTAAAAAAAAATGTCCCCATGATTTTTTTGCTGTTACTAAATAAATTTTAATTATAGTAGTTAGTATTAGTGCTTACATCAGGTATAATATATACAGAAAAGGGTTTTACTAAAATTTCCTCCGAAATACTAGAAGTCAATTATCAGCTTGTACACAACCTTCAAGTAAACTTTAGACTCAGTCAGCACTATTTCTAGGCAGTTATCTGGTATAGCAAAGGAAAAAAATGCCAGGCAGAGGACTGAATAACATGTCAGGAGGAGTTGTCTCACTGGGCGGAGTGCAGGGCAGGAGGAGGAAGAAGAAGAAGAAGAGGAAGAAGAAGTCTGTAGGGCAGGGCTGGAAGGAGTAGGAGAAGGAGACGGTGCCATCTTGGCTGGGGTCAAAGGACATTGCCTGCTGGCCTGAGAGGTCACAGGAGATTGCTGGAAAAAGGAGAACAGAAGAAAAAGGAAGAGGAAAAAGAGACAGAACTCAGAATAAATATATCAGAGGAAGTAGGTGACGAAAGAGAAACAGGAGAGATAACTGAATACAAGCCACCTTAAAAGATACAAAGGAAGAAACACAGCGACAGTGATGCTGTGCCAGTTTCAGCTGTGAAAGAAAAGAGTGAGGAGGAAGGATGGCAGCCAGAGAAAAGACGGGGGAAAGTGTGAGAGAGGGAGAGAGAGACAGGGCAACAGAATAAGAAAAGAGCAGTATCGTGCCTTGCAGACAGATGAGAAAAGGTCATGACAGCAGGAAAGAAGAAGGAAGGTGGCAGCATGTTGTCGACATGAAGATTTAACTCAAGAAAGCACTTTGGTCAGGTGGCGCTGGCTCACAGTGACGTACTACTGGGGTCTGATTCCAGAGGAGACCTACATCAATCAGCGACGACACTGAAACTACTGACAGGTAAAGGGAATAACACTGATGATTTCATTACAGTGAAATGCTTTGCTGGGAAACCTTGAGTTATCCATTGACTAAATAAATGTGTCCTTTTACAGGAGAAATATTCAAACTTTGAATATAATAAAAAAATAAAAATAATTTTAAAAAGCAAATACATGTGAAAAATAGGTGGATGTGGTAGAGGCAAACAAGGTCATGCAGTAAGGAGGCTGTTTCGTAAGGACAACCATCACTTGCTGTCAGCTAACAGGTGCAACATGAGGCTCAGGGGACCTGCACGGACCTGTGGAGAGTAACTGAACAACCAACAGACAGGTAACTATTAATGATCCTTCAACAGGTTCACTTACAGAAGACCTTAAAAAGTTACTTTTTGTACAAAAAGATTTATGTAATCATCTTAGCTCAAGAACTAAATTTGGAGTGAGTCTGAGATTTTAAGGAGGACTGAAAATGCCCTGCTACTGAAAACAAAAGAAACCCTGGAGGTGCTCTTGATCTGTAATACAACAAATAACACAAACCAAAAGCAAAATCGTATATGAAATTAAAATATAGATCATCACCTAGCCCTAAGCTGAGTCCAGAGACTCATGGTGACAGAGAGGTTATAAAAACCCAAATATTGGTGCACACCCAATTATTGCAAAGGCACTCCCCAACAGCAGTGGCCTCCCAGGAAGAATAACGCCACACTACAAAAACTGCTCAGGATTCGAACATGGCAAAGAGAACCAAGGGGGTGATGTGGCCTTGAATCACAAAACAGGGCTGATGATGAGACCCCAGTATAGCACGTAAAGTTCATGCATTTATTACTTCAAGCATGGACTACTGTAATTCGTTATTATCAGGATGTCCTAAAAACTCCCCGAAAAGCCTTCAGTTAATCCAAAATTCTGCAGCAAGAGTACTGACTCTTGCTGCAGAATGTATGTTGCTGGAGGATTCCCATGATGCATTGAGTATTTCTTCAGTCACCTTTCTCACTCACTATGTGTTGACAAACCTCCCTGCACTGAATCACACTTGTTAATCTCTGGCTCTCTTCTACAGCATGTCTTTTATCCTGTCTTCCTTCTCTCACCCCAACCGGTCGCGGCAGTTTGCTGCCCCTCCCTGAGTCTGGTTCTGCCGGAGGTTTCTTCCTGTTAACAGGGAGTTTTTCCTTCCCACTGTCGCCAAAGTGCTTGCTCATAGGGGGTCATATGATTGTTGGGTTTTTCTCTGTATGTATTATTGTATGGTCTACCTTAAAACATAAAGTGACTTGAGGTGATTGTTCTTGTGATTTGGTGCTGTATAAATAACACTAAATTGAATTAAACTGAAATATATATTGCCAAATTTCTTCTGCGAGGTGACAATTTTGGCTGAATGATGACCAACATTGCCACAATGAAAAAAAAAAAAGAGAAATCCTTTCTTCCTTCACTTCAAGCCTTCAAGCTTGGGTCCTCTATCTGTTTAACCAATACAGATATTAGCATCTAAATACTCACCTAACCTTGATGTTGGCACCAAGGAAAATATGTAAAAACAAAGGGCATCAAGTACAGTATATTAACAGTATCAGATTTAAAGTTTGAACCTGCCTACATTTAAAAGACCACAGATATTTGTGTACAACACACCTGACCATCGCATTTTAATGTTTTATTAAACTTGATATGCACTACGAGTGAGATAATGAGCAAATTAATGGATGAATAGAAGACCTAACAAACACACAAATGGGTTAGTCAACAAATAATTAAACAGAAAAATGAATATGACTTTTCTGAAACTCACCTTTCACTATTAAGTGTCAATGACTGTATAAAACATTCCTCTTATTATTATGCTTTTATACAGTCTAGAATTTCCACTGTAAGTTGTTGCAGAAAAGTAAGGCAATACTGCAAGCAATTTATTAAGGCACACTTTACTATAACAGAGACAAAACCAATGAGTGCAAAAGGATCACACAGAATACACAAGTAGGAATTAATCACTCAACTCATACAGATAAATTATGTTTAGGGATATTTCAGCAGATTCTCTTTAGTACCGTATTACTCTAGCTCATTAGATTTCAAATGACACATTAACTGGGAGCTTAAATTGCTGACTCCGAGTTGCAATTTGAGGATGTTTACATGCATACTGTTTGTACTATAAACAAAAATTTTCATCACATATTTACGCAGGGCCAAAAGCACTCAGACAACTCAAATATTTCTTAGGTATGTTAGCTTGTTTTGTTGTTAACCCAGGCATAAAAATGCAAACTACGGGCACACAGATTATTAAAAGGCTGAAAAACCTGAATAAATCAGATGCACAGTAGCATGAACATACTACATACTAGCATGAAGTATAAATTCAGGTTAGGCTGCAAAATCTGTGGAATAGGTTCAAAGCACAGTGACATATCGAAATACGGTATGCGCATTGCGCAATTGAATGAAGACTGGAAGAATGAATGGAACTTGACAAATGCAGCATTTATAAAAGGATTCATGCTAGTGCTGAAATGTGTCGTAACCTAAGATTGTTTGCTAACATATGAAAAGCAGAAGAACGAATGAGGAGGACAGTGCCAAGTGCCACAAAGCCAAAGAGGTTCATCTCTTACTCACACACACCACACAGACAAACGTTCATAAACACTTCCTGGCTGCTTCCCTGCTACCCTGTCTATTAGTCAAAACAACCCAGGAGGGCCTCAACCCTGACCTCTGGCACTCAGCCTTCCATTCACAGACAGACCAAAGCACGCTAACAGACACAAATTCGTGCACACGATTAACTGCACTTGTCACAGACAGAAGAAAAGAAACAAAGACTACAGTGCAGAGGAGAAGAAGTGGGATAAGAAAGAAGGAGGAGGGGGTTTGCCTCCACTAAAAGTTTAGTAGGATCCAAATGAATGTTACACTGAAGAGTTGGAGGAAGTGAGTGTATGAGAGATGAGGCGATGGGGGTAAGGAGGGTGATGCTAAGAGCCACAGGGTGCATCCCACCGCTAGCTATGCCACTTTCTCGCTCACTCTCTCTCCCTCAGACAGACACACGCACACAAACGCACTTGAGAACCAAAGCCTTGTTAGCTTTTTAAAATAATCAGGCAGTTGGATGATGAATGATTTAACAGGTATGGAAGGAAGGAAGCTCAGGATGCCTTCCGTTTCTCCCCTTAGGGTCATGGGAAGAGTGACAGGCCGACAGAGGGGTTGAGCTCTGGGAATAAACACCATTCCCTTTCATTTCCCTGCTACTGCTTTTCCTGTCGAGATGGCAACGCCGCAGCCCACTAATTTGTCATCAACTGTGAGAGGCGATGACAATCTGCGACTTTCTTTTGAAAAGGGTTCGTATCAGGGTGGATATAGGTTGGCTGACTATGAGCAGAGAGGATTGTTGTGCAGCTAATGCAGAATTCTGTTCATGACGTTTAAGGAGATGAATGTCTGACCATGCTCTGTGTGACACTGACTCTGATTCACAGTTTACAGTTTTTTACACTATGAAAGTAACAGAGCACCTGAGGTTAGACTTAGGTTTGAAATATATCACATTATGTCTCTCAGTTCAGTCCTACCTGAAAATGTAATACTACCCACTATAGAGCACAATAACACTAAACACCTGAACACTAAAGTTTACAACGATACTTTGCATTATATGTATATAACATTATAGGCTTAAATTCAACATCAGTTCTTCTTGCACCTTATGTAAGAGCAGTGAAACTCTCTTCAGTCTCTATTTTAATTTCATATAAAGTTGTAAAACTGAGAGAAATCATATAAGGTAGCATGAATGGATATCTTACCACAGCCCAACGTGATCAGCAAACACTACAAACAGTCATCAAAATTCAGAGTAAAAGACACGTCAAGTTAAAATAGGCAATGAAATGCTGCCCTCTAGTGCTAATCTTTTGTCTTTGCAGTTAGGGTTATAATGAAAAGTGCAACCTTGAAAGCCTGGGGGGGGGAAGACAACAACTAGCTATATTAGATTTAAACCTTTGAGATTTAGCAAATTAACAGATATGAACCAATCATAACCAGCCAATCACATGGCAATAAACATTTAGGCATGCATAGAAAATATTCTCCTCAAGTTCAAACCGAGCATCAGAATGAGGATGAAAGGTGATTTAAGTGACTTTGAACGTGGCATGGTTGTTGGTGCCAGACAGGTTGGTCTGAATATTTGAGAAACTGCTGATCCTCTGGGAATTTCCCGCACTAACCATCTCTAGAGTATACACCGAATGGTGTGAAAAAGAAAATATTCAGAGAGGCAGTTCTCTTGGTGAAAATGCCCAGAGATCAGATGGGAATGGCCAAAATATTTTGAGTTATCACTTAACAGGCATAAATTTCAGATAATTAAGATGAAAAATATTAATTTAACTATATGTAAACCAGTGTAGTTATCGCTTAAAGTTATGTTTTAACCAGGAAAAAAAACTGATATACACTTAACAGCACAAATTCCAAGTACGGGGCTCAACACCCTTCTGCCTTCAGGATTTCTTTCAGCACACGTTGAGCTCCATAGCCTACCTGAGTATTGCTGCTCACAGGTCCATCCCTTTATGAATACAGCGCACCCTTCTTCTGAAAGTTGCTTCTAGCAAGATTATGTCAAGCTGGTTCCTTGAAGATGACAATGAGTTCACTGTATTCAATCACAATCACAGTCACTAGATCTCAATGCAGTACTGCTCCTTTGGGATGTAGTAGCACTGGAGATTCCAATCATGGATGTGCAGCTGACAAATGACCAAATGGACCAAACTCTCTAAAAAGCCCAGTACTAGCAATTTGTAAGTAGCACTGAGTGTGTACCAGGATTTTTTTCCTGGTTAAAAACAGGTCTCGAGGGAATAACTATGCAGGTAAGCATGACTAGTCTACATATAGTTAGAGTTATAAGCTGGTTTCACCCTACATAACTGGTCTATGCATATTCCTATTATTTGAAAAAAAAAGATGAAGAGTGTATTTCCTTCTTAAAAAACTGGTAAAAATATCCCAGTCATGCTGACTTTTCTTTAGAGTAAGGCCAAATCCTCTGTGGTGTGCCAACATTTTTGTTTTGTTTTTTACACGCAGACAAAACCTGTGTATTTAAACCAATACAAGTGCTGAAGCAACTACTAATTTAACCAGTTAGACAACTGATTGCAGGTTTTTCATAATAATCGAGATTTTACTGGTTCCAGCTCCGCATATCTGAATATTAACAGATTTGGGGTGTAGTTTGGGAATGGGAATAATAGTTATTAGTAATAATAGTAATAATAGTTTGGGAACAATATTCACCCAAAATGGCCTACGATAAAACACACCATCTCACATTGCAGAGGTAGTGTTTTGCATTCTGAGATCAATAACAGAAAAACTAGCCCAGAGACATTAACACGCTCAAATATTAAGCTGTGCACACATTTCAGCTCTATTAGTGCTCTGCTGTCACCAGCCCATTTCAGCTGTCCCACTTGATTTAAAGAGAACTGTGGGGGACCAACTATCAAGTAACCTCATTATTAAAAGCAATTAAGCTCCAAAGGTGTACAGCCACCAGCACAAGCTCAAGTTATCAAATGAATGATGGATCCACAGGTGATAATAAGCAAATTCCAATTAATGATTCAGGAGCTCGTTAAATTTTGATGAGAGGACCCCATGGAGTCATTAAAAAGCCTTGAGACATTAATTCACCTATTAATCTCAGTTTAATCTATAGATTAAAAAAATCAAGGATATTCTTTTGTTATAATTACACAGTTTAATGCATTAATCACACCCCAATTAGGGTCTACAACTAATAAAGTGTTCATTTAATGAGGAGGTGCCCACCCAACATCGACTGTGTGAACACACGTATAATTAGATCACAGTTTTTCAAATCTCATCAGTCAGATTATTCTTTTACAAAGGTCACCACCTGTGGCATTAACATTGACGGAAATTATGCAGAGCTGGAGAGAAAGAAACCTGAAATGTGCCCATGAGGATTGGAGTTCGATGTTTTTGTAATCTTAGTAAATCATATGCATGGCACTGGTGTAAGCTGAGTTTGCACAGAGTGGAATATCAGCAGGTTTTAGAGGTACAGTAAAGATACACATCTGTTGAATTCTATTATTATGGCATTTTAAATATGCTTTAAAGTGAAACATCTCCTTTTCTTTCTATACGCTGCTAAAAAAAAATTA
The DNA here is from genome assembly GCF_041146795.1 of Maylandia zebra. NCBI lineage: Eukaryota > Metazoa > Chordata > Actinopteri > Cichliformes > Cichlidae > Maylandia > Maylandia zebra. The sequence continues at coordinate 8,818,585 of NC_135167.1, forward strand.
TACAAACTCTCTATCACTCTTACCATCAGGCCTTTCTGTTTCATCTGATATTCATTTAGAGGTTTTTTTTAATTCTACTATATGTCTGCAATCAATTTGTTTTTCTGTTTGTCTCACTGAAAACATACGATTCCATTTCAATCATTTATCTGACATTCATTGATAGATGAACAACATCTGGACACCTTTTACTACGCAGGTTATTTACTTGTTTATTAAAAAAAATAAATCCCATCTAACTTTTTCTGAAGGTTGCAGAATTATTTACCCAAAAGCAAAATGCACATCTGCATTCAGATGCTTTCGCTGCTTTATGTGATGTGATATATCGCTGAGCTCCATCCTAACGTTTCAGGAGCAGCGAGCAGTCACAGCACAGTAGCTAGGAGTCGGCTGTTTTCGGGTCTTTTTTTTAAGATTATTAAGAGTCGTAACTCATACATTCATGTCTTTTTAGCATAAAAGATACAAGGAGAAAATGCAAACCAACCATTGCTAGAAATAGAAAGACCTTTACAATTCCAGGTAATGATACCTAAATGAATTTGGGTTTATTATTTATTTGCAAATATAGGCTGCTCACTTGACATGACTCTCCTTGCGTTGGAGACTCGCTGTTTGCATGGCAGTCCATTACAGACTGAAGGACAGCCTGAAAATATTAGACCTACAATTCTCCATCCAGAGAATTGTAGGCCCCTCTTCTTCCTCTACACAAAGACACTTAGTTCTGTTATACGCTTCTGGTTTCTATCATGTGGTTGACACTCAGACATCCTTGCTAGCCGCCAATCTGAAACTCCAACTGACATGTAAGAGTGGATGTGAAATCGCCTAAAGTTCAACCTCAAGAAGACTGACCTTCTGTTCCCACGGGGAATGAATCCCTCGCTGGCACGTTACCATTATGATGATGGTGTTCGCTCAGCTGGCGAGGAAGCTACGAGTGACCCTGAACAACAAAATAGCATTTGCAGCAAATACTGCAATAAAAGATGGCCATCTTGCATTCTATCCTCAACAGTGAGGCTTCTGAGGTATCTCCTCTTTTCACGCAGGGACTGAACTCTTCTAGGAAGAGTAGGCAACCGAGTTCCACGCGAGTAGGCAGGTATCAAATGTAGTCTTAAACCTGTCAGTTCCGAAATTAAATGGCCTGTATTTGTATAGCACTTTACTAGTTCCTAAGGACCCCAAAGCGCTTTACACATTCAGTCATCCACCCATATCCACACACTAGTGATGGCAAGCTACATTGTAGCCACAGCTGCCCTGGGGCGCACTGACAGAGGCGAGGCTGCCGGACACTGGCGCCACCGGGCCCTCTGACCACCACCAGTAGGCAACGGATGAAGAGTCTTGCCCAAGGACACAACGACCGAGACTGTCCGAGCCGGGGCTCGAACCGGCAACCTTCTGATTACAAGACGAACGGCCAACTCTTGAGCCACGATCGCCCTTAAATTAAACAAACAAACAAACAAACAAAAAGAAAACAATTACCTAATAGACCTATCAAGTGGACACTATATGTGCTGCCTCCTGTGCACTCCATCCAGATAGTTCCTACACCTAAACCACAGAGTATTTCAAGCAGTGCATGTGAAATGGACATCAAGACAAAATAACTGATGAAAACACCCGGACACTTTCTAAATTGTCCAAAATTCTTATGCGAAAATTACCCCAGACTAGTAAAAATGCTGGAGACAACATTTGTGCCATAAGGCCACTACCATTAGTCCAAGTAGCTGATGTCTGCCTAGTACTTGTATTCCTGCATAGTTCTCCTTCCATGTACACCTGTCTGGCTTCCAGTCATTCAAAATTCTCCTGCTTATCTACATGCCAAGAACAGGGCAGCTCCTTCCTACCTCCAAGTCACGGTCAAATATCCCTTGGGTCATCCCATCACTCAAGAAAACCACAGGGTCATTTACGACTCTTCTCTGTTCTGGCTCCACAGAGATGAATGAGCTCCCACTGAAGTCGGGATAGTAAAAGTGATTCCCCAAGGCTAAAACCTCACCTTTTCATTTTATCAGTGTGAGAGCGCAAATGTCTAGACATGTCAGATCAGACATTAAATGGACTTTAACCTGCCAGCTTCCTAGTAGAAAGTCAGAGTAATATCAGAATGAGCCCTTGTGTAACTAACACGCGTAGTTTTCTACAGGTTCCTACCTCCTGCGTGCTCTACCCATAATGTGTGTCAGCAAGTTTAGATTTCACCACTTGTGTAGGTTTCTGAATAAGAATGACTCTAAACTGAGTGCTGCTAGCTGCAAGCCAAAAAGTGGATGAAGTTCAACAAATGGATACCAAAAAAGAAGAAACAGAGAAGTGTTTCCTTATGAGTGACAATGGAAATAAATAAATACGGTAAATAAATACATACATACATTATAAAGTCTCTGCACTATGGCTCAGGTAAAAAAAAAAAAACAAACAACAACCTGATGAGAAGAATCCTGATTAGAAATCGTCTGAAGAACACTCAATTGCTAAAGTTGGTGGCTGGTCCACCTCTGTCCTCCTTACCCAAGAGGACAGCTGTTCCACACACTGTAAGTGATTTATGGTGACTTAGTGACCAGAGACAAAGAAACTGAATAACATTTACGACTTCAGACTACAGAGAAAATAACTACAATTGCAAGTGCGAAGTGGGTGGACGCGCAATAAACTTTGATGCAAGGAACTGAAGAGATTACTAATGAGAGTGAAAAACACAGTTGATTAACATATGACCTACTAGTAACTCATCTCGAACGGTGGACTCATCTTGGACGGGGATGAGTCTGCCTACAGGAGGGAGGTTGAACGTTTGGTGTCCTGGTGCAGCCACAACAACCTGGTGCTGAATGCCCAGAAGACAGTGGAGATTATTGTGGACTTCAGGAAGCACACAGCTCCACTCCCCCCCATCATCCTGACTGACACCCTCATCACCACTGTGGACTCATTCCGCTTCCTGGGTACCACCATCACCCAGGACCTGAAGTGGAGCCCACCATCACCTCCGTCATAAAGAAAGCCCAGCAGAGGATGTACTTCCTGAGGCAGCTGAAGAAATTCAACCTGCCAACACGGACGATGACGCAATTCTACACTGCAATCATCGAGTCCATCCGCACCTCCTCCATCACCGTGTGGTACGCTGGAGCCACTATCAGGGACAAACAGAGACTGCAGCGTGTTGTGCGCTCTGCTGAGAAAGTGATTGGCTGCAGACTCCCATCTCTGCAGGACCTGTACACCTCCAGGACACTGGGGCGTGCAGCTCGGATCACAGCTGACCCTTCTCACCCTGGACACAGTCTGTTTGACCTGCTCCCCTCAGGCAGGAGGCTCCGGTCCATTCGCACCAGAACCTCTCGCCATAAGAACAGTTTCTTCCCCTCTGCTGTTGGACACATGAACAATAACCGTATGACTGTTCCCACCACTTACACATGACCCTACGCTGTGTTCACTGCATCATTCCATGTTTGGCACTGATCACCACCTGCACTCATGTATATATCTATCTACTTAGCACTTTTAATTTTTATTTTTATGTTTATTTAAGCGTTGTCTGACAGTATGTTTTGCACTAAGTACCCCAGCAATTTCCTAATGTTGTAAACCTGCTCAACATTTGGCAATAAAACCCTTTCTGATTCTGATTCTGATTCTAAATACATTAGAGGATCCACACTACAGCCTGGAATATCTGCGAGTGACCAGCAGGCAGTTTTAAAGCGATGCTTGACAAGCAACTCATTTCCAGTGCATACACAACTTAAGAGCAGATCAGCACCCAGAAAAGGAAACTTTAACTAGTTGTTTTTGCACTTATCCATGTAAATGGTAGGCAGTCACAGCAGGTGTGCTGTGGCAAATGTTATCATAGGAAAAATGTAGGTGCATGTATGTTTTACTTTCTCTTGGCTTACTATATCCTTCACATTGATAGGCATGCCATTTGTTCAGTGCTCTGGTGGGATACGTAGAGATGCTTTTTTCACATCAGCTCTCTGGACTGAGCCAGTAATGAAGCTGTAATGTTGAGTACTAGGAATACAATCTGAGAGGAAAACTTAATTCTTAACCTTATTTTGGAGAAGATTTACTAAACTTTCGAAGAGCTTTGTATTGGATTTAATTAGTGCATGCATTTTTAATGTCCCACTAACTAGTGAATTTAAAGTTATGGGTGTCTGCTCATTCAAGATTCAAGATAGCTGCCAAATTCCCAGAATCACAAATTGCATCAAATGGGAAGTTGGCCCCACCTATTCGCAGTTCAAACCAAACCATCTGTTTGCAAGAGGCAGCCAATCAGAAGGTTGGCTTGAAGAAGCAAAACTAATGGCTTGTTTCAAACAACTGAACAAGGGCCAGCGTAAAGGTCTAGTTTAACAACATGGATAATTTTAAACTGTTAAACCAATGCAACGCTACACTAGTAGAGTTGCAAATGAGTATAATAATCTTTCTGATTTTTCTGTCTTTCTCCTTCCTTTTGTCTCATTTGAACAGCAACACTGTGTGCCGTTGGTTGCAGCAGTGAGAGTCTACAGCTGCCAGCTATCATGTGGGTTCTGTGGTCTCACCTGTGGAGAGGTTACTCTGAAGGATGTCCCTGTGGTGGGGGTAGCAGGTCGTGGAGAAATGTTGTTCTGGGCCTGGGCTTGGGCTTGAGCTTGTGCTTGTGCTTGAGCTTGAGCCAAAGCCTGCTGGGGAACCATCACCAGCTGTCCTAACTCTGTGCGTACCAACACCATACCTAAGGAAGAGCAGGAAACATAAATTAGAGAACACCACAACATAAATACCGCAGAAGAACAGCTAAAGCAGCCACTAAAAAAAATACTGTATATTTCACATGTTATACTGCAGGTATATCACTGCACTACAACCTTATAAAACACTGCAATTTTACAAAAGTAATATTTCATGACAGGATCTAGACTTTGTAAGATGTTACAGTAGTGCACATATTATAATCAAAGACTGAAGTATTTGCTTCAGGCTCTGATCATGAGCGAATTACACAAACTCTCCCTTCGTTTTAAAGGACCAGGACTGCAGTTATTATAACCCCACACCTGGCCGTGATAAAATATTTTATTACACATTTGTTTATCTTTGCAGAATTTCCATAAAGAGAAAAGGACATGAGGTCAATAGTAAGGTTAACAGCATGTTCTGATCATGCTCTTGAAAATGTAACTGAGCTATTATTTCTGAGGTCAGATGACTCATTCAAGCAGTGCAGCACAAAAACCATTATGACCACTTTCCTCTGTTATTACCTGCCCCTTTACAAGTACAGAATATGAGCTTCTATTGAATTTACACTGTTTAAAATATAACAGCTAAATTAGGGATATAAATATGGCTCATCTATTGGGTAAGCTATAATTTGAACTACTGGAATCCTGGACTACTGAATTGTTGTTGTAATAACAAAAGTTAGCTACATAAAAAAAACAATATCTACTCAAATATTTTTTGACAACATATTGCAGTCTCAAAGCATCAGTGGCCACTGTCTGCACACTAGAGCTGCCCAAAGCATTTCTCTGTGCCTCTCAAAGTTTCCTTAGAGGTCTTTTGTGATTCTACTCATCTTCAGTGTACTATTATTATCCTGCATAAATAAACATTTAAATTGATGTTTTTTGCTCTAGGTTTACCACACACACACACAAGGTGTTTGTGCTTATTGCATCTATCTGTATAAATACTTTGATTTCTGTCTTTTTCACCCCGGTTTTATCTTTTTTCCAATTACAAACAAACAAACCAAACAAGAAAATCAGGGTTTTTCCTGTTTCCAAAAAATTTTGACTTTGACCTTTGTGTAAATGAAAATCACCAGGACTGTAATGAAAATATTTTACTTAAACATTTAGTCAAACATAAAACACAGATTTATTTAGCAAATGATCAGAAATAACATGGAAATCCACAAACTTCTGTTATGTAAGGTACAACACTCCTTGCCATACATATATGTAGATTATTCATGCCCAAAGGCCTATTTTGAGCCAGGGAAAATCCGGAGGATGTCACACACAATCTTCTATTATGGGAGAGTCCTTTTAACAACCACAACCAGGATTCTCTGGCTTGGTTGTTAGCCCTCCTGCTAACCTTACCTTGTGGGATGGTAAACCCAGGGGGCAGCTGAATGGTGGTCTGCTGCTGAGGCGGTCTGACAATCAGTTGGGGGGTTACAATCCTTTGTGGGGCTGTAAGTCCAGGACGGGGTTGTGACTGTGCAGATGTGGCCACAGCAGGTGTTGGGGAGGGAGCTGTTGGCCTAACCATAGTAATAGTGGTGGTCACCGATGTGGTCTGACCAGCTCCACATACTGAACTAGTTGCCATCCCTGTAACACACGCAGCAGGTGTGATGGAGTTCAGAGGCTGAGTTATTGTTATTGTTGTTGTTGCTGCAGCTGTAGTAGTTGTTGGTGTGACAATAGATGAAGAAGTAGAAGGAGGAGGAGGAGGAGGAGGAAGAGGAGGAGAGGAAGTGGAAACAGTATTTACTACAGAGTTGACAACGCTAGACTGGGTTAACATTACAATTTTGGACTGACAATCGTCTGTTTTGGAAGCCCCAGTGTCTGTGACCATTTTGGTTTGGTTCCCCGGGGAAGCTAAAGAGGTAACGGGTCCTATACGAGCACCCTGCTGGACCAAGGCCGAAACACTGGTCCCGTTGCCGTTCTGGGCTATACTGGCAACAATATGACTCGGGAGTCTATGCAAAGCAATAGTAGGAGTCCCCCTGTCGAGAGCAATAGCCGACTGACCCACAGGCAGGCTCGCGTTGGATAAGGTGAACGTCGAAGTGTTAATAGAGGTTGTGACGGGTCGTCCAGAGTTTGGTGTACTTGCACTCGTATCCACTTGGCTAACGCTGTCGACCACCGCTGTGTTGCTGTTCCTCCGCGTTGTTACAGCTGCGCCGTTCAAACTCTTTATCCGCGCCGAAGCGCTCCTCCGCGGCGTCGTTATGCGTTTTCTCGGCGGGGTTGCTCCCGTCGACGTCTCACCTGTGCCCACGGTAACCTTAGAGCCCTGGCTGGATGTGGTGGTGCTGATGCTGGCTGGCGGCAGAGATGCCAAAGTTGACACACCAGATGCAGTCAGTGTTGTGATGGATGCTCCATGTGATTGCGAGCCGCTGCTAGTGGCGCTCACACAGTCACCCGAAGTGGTGGAAGGCTCGCCAAAAGAAGGGCTGCAGCCCGGTGAAGGAGATGTGACAGTCTTATCCGGGCTAACGTCTTTAGAGTTGATCTCCTGGCGCATCTCAGTTTTATTACGGCGTCCTTGTTGTTGTTGTTGTTCTAGTGTTGTGGTGCTCACTGGAGCTGGTAGCGTTTTTCCTAAGTGATGGTTAGCGGGGGCCACAGAGCCAGCGCCTCCGTTTTCGTCTGCTTTACCAGCCGGGTTGCTTTGTCCAGCAAGCTGTGACTCCAATGAGCCCACTAGGTCGCTCACAGCTTTTTCATCCACCTCCGAAAAGAGCATATCTTCCAGGGGGTCGGAGGCGCCCGCCATCTCTGATCACAGATAGCCGTCTTCTATTTTTTTTACAATGCGCCTGCGTGTTACTAGGCATTGTGGGAATGGAGCTGACGTCATCAAATAAGGGGGGTATAAATGGAGGAAGGGGCGTCCTAGGTGTAGCCGTAAGTCTGTGGTTATTGTATCCTATTTATTATGTGTTACCTTCACGGAGTATTAATTAGTAATCATACTAAGTACCGTGCAGTTACACCGCCATCCCAAAGTAGAATATGAGGAGCTTTGACCATATTTAAAGAAAATGATATATAAATAAGAAAAAGGTTCAGGAAGAAAGCAAAGATTATTTTAAAACGATATAAGACAGTTATAATGTACATAAAGCTACTAAGTTAATGAATAAATAAAACAGATCTGAAACAAAGCAGTTACACAGAAGTTATATAATTATTAGGTCTGATTTTGGTATTGTTTTTCCCTTTTCTGTGCATCTTTTCTTTTACCTTTGCAAAAGGTAAGATGGGAAATATATCATTTATTATCCAAACAGTTAGTAAATTACTTTTTTACAGCCGTTAAAAATGAAGTTAACACAATCTGTAAAATAATAGCCTAAATCATTAGGATTGTATCTTAGATCAAATAAAAAGAAATTTGGCAATAACTAATATGAAATAAAAAATAAATACAATTGGGTAAAATATGACTAAATAAAAATATGAAGTATTAAATTAAATTAAAATGTCTTTAATCCAACATACAATAATAAGATTAGAATTTCTTAAAATATGATAATAAATATTAATAATAAATATGATAATAAATAAATTATTAAATTATTCTTTAAAGTGACTCAACATAGCAAGGCAGTGCAGGGTTGAAATGAAATGACATTATGAGAAAAGAATCAGGAATAATTGGGAATATTTTTGTTATAGTAGTTAAAATAACAACAACAATGACCATAAAAATTTAAAAATATTTATATATATGGTAGCTGTATTTGATTGTTGTAGATTGAAAGATTGTAATAAGTTGTATATTATATTAAGTACAGTACAGTAATTTTAGTAAAAAGTACAGTAATATTTAAAGTTAAATACTAAAATAATAATATTATAAGCAATAATTATGGAGTTTTTTTTCTTATAATTTTTTGAAATGTTTGTACATTTTGTACAGTTATAGCTACAGTTTATGTTCTGCCAAAACAAGACAAAACACCCAATAAGTAACGTTAAATAACTTCAATTTAACTGAAAGCATTATTTTTTAATATAAATCACAACACTGCAACATTACATCACCATGACATTACTATGAATTTGTTTGGCCAGGGAATAACTAGTTTCAGTTTTATTGGCATAATATCAAACGCTAAAGCTAAAGACATTTCCTTTTTTTGGGGGGGGGGGGGGGGGGGGGGGGTGTTTTTTTACTTTATTTTTTTGTTTATTTGTTTATTCGTGGTTAAGTAAAAATGTTTTCACAATTAGTATTTAGTTTGAGTTAGCCTAACTATAACTGCTCAGAAGCCTCTGCCTAAAGACATTGACGTTAAAATAAAAATAACCGTTGTTATTATTTTTCATTTAAAATGAACTGCCTTGCAGGGACAGCGTCATCACAGCTGTGGGAGACACGTAAAAAATGTAGACTGTTTAATGGCTGCGAAATTTTCTGCTCTAAACCTCCGGATGTAATCTCGTGTAATATCGTGAGATTATTGTGTGGTTAAATTTCAAACCTGTATTAAGTATCCTTATTTAGTGACTTATTTAATCCCTTTGAGGAAATGTTATTATAATAATTACAAAATAAAAGCCAAAACTGTATCGAAAATGTTAGTACCGCTAAAAATATATTTGTCACATCATTCGTTTCTATTTGTAAGCAAAGGAAACAGTGGAAGGGATGGAAGAGGAAAAGGAGGCGACTTTAGTTGATTAGGCCTCTACCTATCTCCCAAAATCCTTTGCGGCAGGGGAAGGAAAATGAAAACGGCCATGTCGTGGTAGAGATCAGTTGCGAGCGGGATTCATAGTGTCGTTTGACGATATATGTTATGTAGTCTGAGAACTGCAGGTCTGAAAAGAACGCATCCGACGCTTCGTGTGACACAAAACGTTTTCTTCGGAAGTACGCGTGTAAATAAAGTTAAAGGACGAAGATGAGCGGAGGAGGGACACCGTACCTCGGCAGCAAAATTAGCCTCATCTCCAAGGCCGAGATCCGCTATGAAGGAATTTTGTACACGATTGACACAGAAAACTCGACTGTAGCTCTCGCTAAAGGTAAGTTAAGGCACACAGAGAGGGAATACAAGACTCAAAGAGCGTAAAAGTGTTAAGCGAAGGAGAACAGCATTTTTTAGGGTATTTGGCTTTGTTGGTTAGCTTTTTAGTTAGCCAACAGAGCTAACTGGCGCTATAGTTAAGCGCTGTAGTCCTTTGTTTACGTTGTAATTGTGGTAAAGTCAAATGATGTGCACCAAGTGACACATAATTACCACCAGATATACCTTGTTAAAGCATTAATTGCGGCTTATTGGCTCTTTTTAGTGTTTATTTTTTAACATGCGTTTTAGAAACTCTGATTATAATACTCTTGTCTGACAGTATCGCTAAGACCTGGTAGACTGTGCGTATGGGAAGAGTACTAACTTTATCTCGAGCTCATATTATGTGGAATTTATTTTGAACAATGTGGTTAACAAAAATTGATATAACTTGAGGCGTCTGTTTTCTTTAGTCTTTATTCCAACGCTAATTCATAATATTCAGTTCTAACATTGAAAGTTAATGTGAAGTCAACAGTGTTTGTTCTTAACGCAAGGAAATTCTCCTCCTTAATTAATAAAAGTAAAGTCGTGTAAGTTAACCTGTGAGTTTTCCCTACAGTTCGCTCCTTTGGCACTGAGGATCGGCCCACTGACAGGCCTATTCCTCCTCGGGATGAGGTCTTTGAGTACATCATCTTCCGAGGAAGTGATATTAAAGACCTAACAGTTTGTGAGCCACCAAAAGCCACCAGTGCCCTGCCGCAGGACCCTGCCATAGTCCAAGTAAGTCAATTGGTGCGTTCCATTACTATAAAACAGCTGTATAAAGGCTTTTCTTTAAGGCTTCTTGTATGCTAGCTCATGGTGGCACAGGCATGGCTTTATTGAGACATAAGGGAGAGACACTCACTAATTATTCTGTGTGTAGAGTTTTTGTGTGTGTGATTTTATAATTAAATAATAGCAATTGAGGTAATCATTCAAAATAATTACTGAAATAATTGCCTAGTGGCATTTTGAGTTGCAAAGCTTGCTTTAAAGGAACTTTGCTGTAGGGCCATCGTTAACATTATTTCAAACACCTGTGTATTACAAGGATCAACTATAAAGAAATTCAGGTAGAAAGTGACAACTATTGTTTTACTGCTTTTTCTTTCTTTGTTACAGAAAATAAGTGATTATCAATGTTTTTAATTATTGCACATTTTAAGAAAATAAAGAAACCAATTAGAAAATACAATAAGCAACAAAAAAATAAAGTGACCACTTGTTGTAGAAGCCCTGAAAACCAGATTCACAAACAAAGGAGTCTGTTAAAATAAAGTGTATTCAAAGTAGAGTCAGGCCTTTTTCCTTCTAGATATGGTATCTTATCTATCTTCTAGATAACACTTTCTAAGATGTACATAGGTTTATTAACAGCTTTGTGTCCAACCAACAGTTGCCCATTCATTTTGTGTTATTTGTTGTTTTGAAATGTAGGCATCAGACATTTATAATCGTATCATAGTATTTTCAGTCATGGTCAACAGCTATGTTTAAAAGTCTTGTAATGTTTTTAACTGGATGTATATTTGTTTGTCTAGTCATCAATTGGATCCTCAAGTGCTGCAGCACCTCCATCATTCCAGGCTCCTGGGTCCTATGCACCTTTCAGCAGGGCTCCTGCCCCATCATACAGCCAGTTTGGTGTTGCACCCATTGGTTCTCAACAGTTTGGATCTACTGGAGCAGTTGGTAAGGAGCTGTGTGAAATAAGCAAGTCAACCACATTAGGGCTGCTCAATTAATCGAATTTTAATCACGATTACGATCTGGGCTTTCAACGATCATTAAAAATGACTGAGCCGATTATTAGCCCCTCCCTCATTTATCCGCGACACCTTAAAGGCCGGTCCGTGAAAATATTGTCGGGCATAAACCGGTCCGTGGCGCAAAAAAGGTTGGAGACCGCTGATTAAGAGGACCCGAGGGAAGCTCGGAAAGCTAAGCAGAAGTTATTTGGAGAGGAGAGTGACTGCTGTTGGTTGAAAAGAGAGGTTAAAAAAAAAAAAAAAACTTCAGTGGTGTTGCACACTATTTTATATTATTTTTTAAAGTCATTGTTAACCCTTTAAATCCGGTCAGAGCAGCATGCTCCGCTTTGTAACTATTTTTAAATCCCTGTAAAACCTGAACCACGTAAGCTAGCGCAATAATTTGTTTTGCATATGAAACCGGAGGAGTTCTACTTACATCTTGTGCCATCAGCTTGTCCTCGGTCACGGTTTCCTTCCACATAAAGCTTTGCAAAAATTGCATAAAAAGCGCTTGCAGGAACAAAAACATAATATTCCAGAAACACGCTTTGCCGATCCGATCAGCTGTTCGTAACACTTCCCACAGTGAAACAGACGTCAGCGCGAACTGTCGCATGTCCGCCATTTCCTGGCCGAAACCGGAAGTGACGTCATTTTCGCGGAAATGTAGTTTTTTACTTGTAGGCCTTAAAAACCTCTACTGGTCATGTTTGACTTTTCTGAATAGTTTCTGGGATGCTTGCACTGCTGGAAATAGTTTGTTTTGATGCACCTGCTGTTTTCTTTGCAAATTTGCATCATAGGATTGTTTTTGTTTTTCCTGCAGTATATAAAAATTGATGTATCTCCAAGATAAAACTATGAAGACACTCAAAATAAATTTCCTGTTGTTGTAAACTATTTTTTGCAACTTTTTTGTATTTAAAGTTTTGAGGGATAAACCTCTTAAATTTCTCCAAGTAGAAATATATGTAAAAAAACAAAAAAAAACAATAAATTTTTTTGTAGTTTATTGCACTTTTTTTGCAATTAATGTAGTTACTATGGACTTAATGCATACATATTATTAAAATATGGGCTATAACAGTTATTTAGCAACTTGAAATGCTCCCACAAATGGCACTACAACATGTAAAAAAATAATATAAGCTCTGGTGGACTTGGTTCTATAGTAGGTCTTAAAGGGTTAAATAAATATCGTCAAATAATCGCGATCTCAATTTCAGTGAAAATAATCGTGATTATCATTTTTGCCATAATCGAGCAGCCCTAAACCACATTAAAAAGCATTAGGTTTTTCAAGTTCAAACCTGTCCAAACACTCTCTTGGATGGAAATGTAGCAGATGCAGTTAAATCTTTCATTGCTGATATCTGTCTAAATGCTACGTAGTGACCTCAGACAAGCTAAACATCTGTTTCTCAAGCAAATTTGGAGCAACACCTGATTCCTGCTCATTTGAATAGAGCACAGCTGCATGCTGCTTTGAGTTTCCTGCTACACACCTGATCCCTATTGTGTTTTGAACTGGAAACAGCAAAGACAGTTATGCATCATACTTCTAATAAACTGGTGAAGATTTTTTTCTCTAAATGTACAGATTGGATTTTTACCTTTTTGTCAGTGAACATCTGTGTCATCCACTGCCAGTAAAATGGAAGTGTGTGAGTAGCTGAAGCTTATCATTCAGCTCTGACAGAATCATCTTCACTACTACCGTGTATTATATATTTTAAGTAGACTGGGGTGAAGGTTACTTTTACTCACAAATACTCCAAAAATGTTTTACACTGCACACAAATCTATTACAAATACAAGGGAAATGCTTACACTGTGGAGTCCTTCACAAGCAGGACTTTAATGGACAGTATGTTTTTCACTTAACACTTTTAATGTGAATTTTTTTTTCCCCCTCCATAACAGCAGCTACTTTGGAACAGCTTCTAATTGCTGTTTGTTTGTTTGCAGGACGCACTAGTCCCCAGCTGGATTCTATAAGAAAGAGTCCCACCCTGGAACAGTCAGTGAAGGCCCCACCATCATCCGCCCCAGCTCCACCTGCAGGACAGCGGAGTCAGACAGGGGCAGCAGCTTCCAGAACCACCACCACTGGCATCCAGAAGCCTCCAGACCTCCTGGAGCAGAGAAAAGGTAAAAGTGTAGGTTGTGGCTGGTTTAAAAAGTTATTTGTAGTAAGTTCATAACAGAGCAAAAGAGACATTAATCAGTAATGTTGATTCATTTTATTTATTTATTTTAAGAATGCAAAGCCACAGGATGTAAAGAATACAAATTGTCTGGTGTCTTTAATTATCAGCTTGTTAGTGTGGAAAGAACTAAAATTTAGCACTGGCTATCAAATACTGCTGTTAATAGAGAATCAGCCTAATCAGGCAAGTCATAAACAAGGTGGCTACTCTACAGAACCAAAAACTAGAGTTTAACTTCTGAATTTATTCTTTTTAACAAATACAAATAAACCTGAACCCATGCTGCAGTTGAAGCTCATATTATTGTCTTCCTCAGTGCCAAGCCCTGCCAAGTTAAATTGATGACTATTTTCTTTTCCTGTTCAGCTCCTGAGGTTCCGAAGGTAGCGCAGCCAGATAATGAGCAGGGTGCAGTTGAAAACCGGGATCCCAACAAGCGCCAAGGTGGTGAGTAATTTGCACCTTCAGTCAGTAATGTCCACAACACTTACTGCTGTTTACTGATGTGTTCATCTTTTTTATTTTGTAGCTACTCAGCTTTGAAAATTTAAATATATAATGAAAAGCTTTATTGGATTCATGTTGGGATGGCAGTGCCTTTCCTGAAATGCTTTGGGCTAATTTCACGTCAGCCAATTCTCAAAAGTTCCCTCAGAATGTACTTTTGTAATTTATCAAGTGGGAAGCACTATTTTTCTTTTTTAAAGTTTAATACTTAAGTTTGTTTCTGTTGTTTCTCAGCTGGTGTTCAGTCTTCTAACCGCCGTGGCCGTGGAAGAGGAAACCGCAGCAGAGGCAAAGTAAATGTGCGCAGGGATGGCACAGTGAAGTTTGACGAAGACTTTGACTTTGAGACTGCCAACGCCCAGTTTCACAAAGACGAGATTGACAAAGAGCTCCAGAACAAGCTCAAACTCAAAGGTACCACTTAAACAAGTTCTAAACTGCAGCAACTAAAATTGGAGGTTAAATATACCATGATACATATGTGAACATTTCTGCCATTTTAAGTTGTTTGATTTTACAACATTTCTTCCTACAGATGACAAAACTGAAAAGGCACTCAATGGAGAGGAATCAGAGCATCCAGCCAATGAAGGTGCTGCTGAGGAAGAGGAGGCTGTGATAAATACCTGCTACTATGACAAGTCAAAGTCCTTCTTTGATAACCTGTCCTGTGATGATACCAGGTACCTCAATACATCCATTTATTTATTTTTAATCTATTCTGTGGTGGATTAGTTACACAAGGGCATGTTAAGATTTGAGTGACTTAAGTTTTGTCACCGCATCTGTAGAATTTATTTTCAGCGAATATAAGGGAAACCAAATTTTAAATATTCTGCAATGAAAAATTTCCCAGACCTGTAAACAGGGCATCTAAAACCACTTTTGATAAGAGTGAACCTGCTGCAGTCTTCTAAACAACTGGTGTTGCAACTCTGACTGGTACATGAATAATAGAAACTCGGGCTGCTCGATTATGGCAAAAATGATAATCACGATTATTTTCACTGAAATTGAGATCTCGATTATTTGACGATATTTATTTAACAATAACAATGTATTGAATAATGACTTTAAAGATTGTCATAAAATAGTGTGCAAATACTGATAACAGTGCAAATGTTTGCAATATGAAAAATGTAAACATCTATGTTTAGTGAACTTTGCAGTGTTGCTCTGTGGTGCAGCTACGACACTGTAGCAAAGTTTACACACTATGTCTACTTAAGTCACGTCTGACTCCGCGAACCCATAATGTTTCCACACCACTAAAGGTTTTTGTTTTTTGTTTTTTTACCTCTTTTCAATCAACGGCAGTCACTCTCCTCTCCAAATAACTTGTGCTTAGCTTTCCGAGCTTCTCTCGGGTCCTCTTAATCAGAGGTCCCCAACCCCGGGCCTCGGACCGGTACCGGCCCGTGAGTCGTTTGGTACCGGGTTGCGAGAGTTGAGGCTCAGGTGTGAAA
Organism: Maylandia zebra; assembly: GCF_041146795.1. Lineage (NCBI taxonomy): Eukaryota > Metazoa > Chordata > Actinopteri > Cichliformes > Cichlidae > Maylandia > Maylandia zebra. The sequence goes on from NC_135167.1 coordinate 8,834,381, forward strand.
TGTATAGTTTTCAGGGCTTTTATCGGTTTTTGGCGTTATTTTGTTATAGTTTTTATCGTTTACTCGGTTTTCCTTGGTCTTTTCACGTGTGTTATGAATAAATTTTCTTTTTTTCGGTACCGGTACTAGTTTTATTTTGTATTTATCCGCGACACCTTAAAGGCCGGTCCATGAAAATATTGTCGGGCATAAACCGGTCTGTGGCGCAAAAAAGGTTGGGGACCGCTGCTCTTAATTGTTGTGACACGTGTTCGAAATGCAGAGAGGTGCGCTCGATTTGCCACACGGAGCAGCGCGAGAGTAAAGCACGAGGGAGGGGCTAATAATCGGCTCAGTCATTTTTAATGATCGTTGAAAGCCCAGATCGTAATCGAGATTAAAATTCGATTAATTGAGCAGCCCTAATAGAAACTGAAAAAAGAAAGTCACAGAGCACTTCATTTTATCTGAGAGTTGCACCGTCTATATCTCTCATGTGAAGTCTCACATGTAGTCATAATAGATTTAAAAAGATACACTTGTGTTTTCAGCCCGGCCAGATTATATATTAAAAAAATAAATAAAATAAAAAAATCGAGATTTACACAACAAGCAGATTTGGCATGTGAACTGTCAGCAAGGTTCTTCAAAGATGTGTAGAGCTGCACTTAAGAAAAAAAAAAAAGGTCAGAATCTGTGTTTTTTGTGCCCCTCTGGAGATTCTGCAGTCTGCCTCTGCATAAACTATGCTTTGTATTTAATCAATACGCTGAAAGACTTTTGTTTCTATCTCTTTCAATAAAACAAGTGAAAGAGGTTTTTCCAAAGGGAGAATTTTTCTATGTTAGTCGAGGCTTCGCATGTGAATGGGACACCGAATTGCTACTAGTCCATCCATTGCCGCCCACTGAAGCACTAAAGATGTTTGGGTTTTTCGTGTGTGCAGGAAAATCCAAAAAAAACCAACTTTTTAATGTTCTGTCATCTGCTCAAAGTTGGAACTTCACTAATGTACAGCCGCTTTTTTTTTTTTTTTTTAGTTCTTAATGCTTGGTTTGTTCACTCTCTAATGAATTTTTGATTAAAAAAAATTTCATGTTAGCCTGTGATGCCTCGCTTTATGTCGTGTAAATTTATTTTCATGTGACTTTAAAAAAAAAAAAAAAAAATCTGTATTCTTATTGATGTCTGTGTCTCAGGGATCGTAGGCCAACCTGGGCTGAAGAGAGACGAATGAACGCTGAGACATTCGGCATCCCTCTGAGGCACAACCGAGGAAGAGGTGGTTTCCGCGGTCGAGGCTTCATGGGGCCTCGTGGAGGCAGAGGGCGACCGGTAAGCAGAGGCTCCTTCGGACCACCCCGAGGTGCTCCACCTGGATTCAGAGGCGGATTCAGAGGTGGCAGAGGAGGCCGGGATTTCTCTGATTTCGAATACAGGGTAAATCCTTTATGAACTCATTATAGACGGTATAAGATGGACTTAGCTTCCAGATGTGAAAAGTAAATTGCAATTTACTAGTGCATTGTGTTCTGTTCAGTGGCCACCCTTGTGGTCTTGTAGGGGTCAGTGAGCAACAAAGACTCAGTATATCAGTAGGCACCTTCCCAATGAGCTTGAGAACTCACTAGTTTAAGGACATTGTCTGAAACATTAAGTTCATTATGTAAAATATGGCCATTCTAAGAGTGAAAGTCCAGTTTCATTTGACTTCGCTCTTCAGTTATCATGACAGTAAAAATGTTCATCTTAAGGCATCGTACCAGGATTTTTGCTCAACAGTGAGGTGTCATCGAGGCTGTGTCCATCACTTATGCTCTCTGAAGATCTCACATGTATTTTTTTTCCTAGCAAATAAAGCAGATTGGAAGAAATGATTAACTTTTGTTTTGCATTTTTGCAGAAGGAGAACAAGGTGGCTGCGTAGTACTGCAGTGATGGATCCACGATGAATGGTAGCCAGTCATCATGAAATTATATTCATCCTACAAATTTTCTCAGCATTCAACAGACAAAAAATGAAGACATCTTGTTGGTCACCAGCACCACGGTGGACTGTTCAGGCAGTGAGAGTGCCGCTCCCTCTCTCAGCTTCACAATGAGGCTTTTTGTTTTTTGTTTAGTTTTTTTGCCCCAGAAATATTAGTTTGATAAGCAGTCACCGGATGGACAGGAACACGTGTAAATATACCATGTTTTGGAGTTTGTTCTCTTAATTTACAGTATTGTTTGATATTGAATGCTGTATCCAGAGTGCCCTCTGATACTGTGAGCGGATCACAGTCGGTGTGATCGATAGCTTTATTTTATCTTTTTTCAGTTCCCCTCGACTCCGTTTGATATATTTCTTTGACACCAAAATTCAATGCATCACCTGTTGCACTTTTTTTTTTTTTCTCCTCTCAGACGCATGTGTTCAGTATCCTTTCTCGACTTTAAGCATTTTATTTTTCATTAATTCATTCTCAAATGTAGTGAGATCAAAGCCAGCTGAAAAAGCAAAAATCTGAACTTTACTGAATGTATTCTGATCTCATTTTATTCTTCCTGCTCCACAGCAAATTTATTGCCCACCAAAAAAACCCCAGTCCCTCCTAGTTTTTAAGACGTATGTATTCAGTAAGTAGATCAGTCAGTCCTCATAAATCAGATGAATTCTTTCAGCTTTAGGTTGGCAGCCTAGTGCAGCCATTCATTTGATATATGCAGTTTACAGCATATTAGGTATAGATGTATATGTTGACTGCCGTATTTCTTTTTTTAAATTTTTTTTTTTTTTAACAGTTTCCTGTTATTTGTACCTTTTTTGAGGAAATATTCATTATTAGTAAAATCTGTAGAAGGTGTTTTGTTTTTCCTGTAGGGAAGGACACCTAAACAGGTTAAAACTGACAAAAAACCCAAAACAATGACGTGTTTGAGCTAAACTGATTGTCTGCCAGAAGTATGTGTTATCATTTAAGTACCTGTTAAATGTCCCAAACATGTGGAGTCCTCTGTTAATTTCAGCTTACTTTTGAATTGTCTTACAGTGTTGTCCTCTGAATTGTCGTCTCCCCCACCCTCCCTACTGTTACTACACTCAGCTGTGTCAGATTATTTACTGAAAATGGGAAATATTGTCGATTAAATGATGTCTCAAAGCATATGTTCAAACAAATGACAGCGATGCTGATAGGTGTCAGCCTTCCAGCTTGTTTGTAGCGCTCTTGTTGCATTGTGGTCAGTGTGATTGTTCTCTGAAGTGAATTTATTTTTATTGACTTTGAACAAAAGGACAAGAACTGGATGTGGTGGGATGCCTCTTTTTCTTTTTGGCTCTGATTTAGTGCTTTAGGGAGTGCCTTCAGAGTGGTGGGTTTTTGTACAGCTCTCCCTTTAACGAAAAGGTTACCTTTTCAGACAAGTATCAAAAGCACTACAAGGTGAAATAGATCCTTTCCCGTAGCTTTGGTTGTTTAGAACAGAACAGTTCAGGTGAATGTGGGCCGTTTAACCGGATTAATCACAGACAGCCGATCACTGCATGGTAGTCGTAAAAAGCATCATTCTATAGGGGCTTTCTCAATAACCAGCAGGATTAAATTTGAGACAAAATATTACTGAACGATTCACAACTGACATGTTTTCATATGTTTGCTACTGCTTCCAGTCACTGGAATTGTAAAACAGGAATAGTTTTCTTGAGAAGCAAAATGGAGTTTTTACATAAAATAAAGAGTTGTACGATTTACGTCTTGGTTTTTTGTTTTCCACGTGACCCTACATTTTTCCCACAAATCCTGCAGTGAGTTGCATCTAGGTCATCCTTTGTTGCAGAAGTTCCTGTACACACTCACGGGCACAGTCTGTAAGGTTGTATTTTTAAAGAACTTGCCTATTAGAACATTAAAAAAAAAAAGGCCTTAACACGGTTTCTCATATTTGATACATGTTTGGAGTCTTTACATTATTATTGCACAGCAATTGGCATTATTAAGCAATAAATAGCAAAAATGGTTGACATAGCAAATACACAACTCACATGCAGATTTGCTTTTCTTTGATACGATGGTCAATAAAAGATCACATTTTTTTAAAAAAAATTCATGATAAAAGAATATTCACCCACTGCTCACCTGATTAGGTAGATATCAAATATATAGATCCTCTGGGCTGTTTCAGAAACCGCTGATCTAAAGTCAGATTCTGTCAGCTTGATAGGTTTGAGACATGACTTTCTTTGGTAATTAGGACATTTCAGTTAATCTTGCAATTAAAATTACTACTACAGCAGCATAAAGAATAAAACAAAGGATGATCTACAATTTAAACATTATTCCTGGGAAATCGAATGAGAGATGAAACATCTTTGCAAATTTACACAAGTCCAGTTTCCTTCTTTTTCAAGCTCTTGGGTCCAAAACAGCCTGAGACATCACACTTCCGCCTCCATGTTTGATAGTTGATGCCACACACAGTGGAACCATCCTTTCACCTACCCGACAGCGTACAAAGATCCTGAGTGATGAACTGAAGATTTCAAATTTTGATTCATTAGTCCCTAATACCTTCTTCCAGTCTTCAGTAGTCCGATGGTGGTGTTTCATGGCCCAGGCAAGCCTCTCTGCCTTATTCTGACCTCTTAGCAATGGCTCTCTTACTCCAACTCTTCCTGTCAAACCTGCAGCCTGCACAGTAGTTCTTGAGGACTGGAGTTTGAGACCCCTGTCCTACAATATTGGCCACTCCAACAATCAGAGGATTCCCTATGAGCAAGCATTAAGTTACAGTGGGGAGAAAAAACTCCCTTGTAATAGGAAGAAATGTCCAGCAGAACCAGGCTCAGGAAGGGACAGCCATCTGCCGTGACTGGTTGGGGTGGAGGGAGTGAAAATTAAAAAAAAAAAAAAAAGCCAAGGTGATAAATATTGGAGCAAGTTGATTATTTTTTTGTTAAAATATTAAGCTGTTGTTATCAGGTTTAAAGGAGTATTGGATTTGCATTGTTTGCACTGTATTTCTGCTGTTGATTACCTTTTCCAACCCCTACTTGTGGTTTTGTCACTTTTGTCTGGGGTCAAAGAAGCAATGCTGGAGACTTGTGTCCCCCTCTGCTCCTCATTTTAATGCAGGGGGAACTCTCAGGCCAGGGTCAAAAAAGGGATGCTTGAGAACCTCCAAGGGTTTGATGCGCTGGTTTGCAAGCAAGGCCAACATCTGTTTAATCAGGCTGACCAATAAATCTGTGCCACTTTCAGGTCCTGTTCTAACTGTGATTACTCGTTTGAGGTCATCAAGATGCTGCAGTGTTATATGTCGAGTGTCCTTGGATTGGTATCCTGTCTCATACTGAAATTGCTCTTCTGTCTTAAATGTCCAGCGCTGTTCGCTGTGGTCGTTTTTTCTGAAATAATATTCTGTGGCCATGCTACAGTCTAGAATATAGTCTGGTGGCTGGCCCTAAGTGTCTGTGATGGATTTTAAAACATCATAATCCATTTTCCCAGGGTAGAGTGGCAACCCTGTAGCAAGCTCCACAGCTAGCCGGCTCAGAGGCCACATGTCAATTGCTTCATTATATGGAATATGAAGCATAACTTCGGGTGCTCTATACCAAATCGTCTGCACAATGGTACCAGGAATCGCTGCACACAGAGGACATACCTGCCACCTTGCCTGTTGCAAAATTTCAGGTTTGCTCTTGTTGATTTTAATAGCCACTGCTTGCTTGGTTTTTGTATTTTGACATTTGGTTACGAGACCAAAGGTGCCTTCTCCAAGAAAAGCTTCTACCTTGTAGTGGTTTCCCAAAATGCTCCCTTCAAATATTTCACATGACATGGTGAAATGTGTTTTTTTGCTCTTAAATTGGTGAGAAACGTTTGAAAATGGTTTTGGTTGTTGTTGTAAAACTCTATCAAAACTTTTCCAATGTTTTCTTGGTTGCTGTCAGTTCAAGGTCCTTTTAAGCACTATAATATATCACATGTAGGTCCTATCAAGGAGCGTTCAAGCATTCTAAAGTGTGTCTTTGTTTTGTGTGTGTGTGTGTGTGTGTGTGTGTGTGTGTGTGTGTGCGTGTTAGTTACATATTTGGTAAACAAACAGTGGATCAGGCATACCTAATAGTGATGTGTCGGTCGCGAACGAAACGGCTCTTAGAGCCGATTCTTTGAAGTGAACGACTCGAGCCGGCTCCTTATTGGGAATCTTGGTTTTTTTCCTTCTGTCTCTCACCCTCTCTCTTGCACTTTTTTCCGCTTCACTCTGCACGCGAGCCTTGTGCTTTGCGCTGGGAAGAGGGGGGGAGGGGCGGTAGTTACACTCTCAGTAGCACAGGAACAGAGCTGGAGGGAGAGAGAAAGAAAGAGAGCCAGGGACAACAACGTCACATTAGAAAGGTATACTAATCATCCACAACTATTTTCAGTTGCAGATGATAAAGGATTCAAAAAGTTTATTCATGCAGGCCCATATGAGAGAGAATATGCATCTTCTTTTTGTTTTCATAATTTAATTTATATTTAACTGTGTTGTGGTTTGCAGTGTTTTGTGTTGTTTCACTTAAAATTTGTTTAAAAGGAAAAAGCTGAAAATTTAAATAGTTAAAAATTGAAATGTGAATAGTTGTTTTTTGTATTACATGATTTATTTATTATATTTTATGTGGAGTGAATAAATAAAAGTATATTTATGGTGGCCCCCTAGAGACAAAGCACATACAAACTCCAAAACACGTAAAAACTCCAAAACACTTAAAAACTCCATAGCACGTACAAACTCCGAAGCACGTACACACTCTAAAACACTTAAAAACTCAGAAGCACGTACAAACTCCAAGACATTTACAAAAGACAACAGAAGTGCTCCAGAAAGCTAGGCGCAGTGTTGAGCTTTTGTTACCTAGTGGCTACACAAGCCAGGAAGTACCAACGAACGGATTTGGTGTGTGGTAGTAACAGGTAAATGAACATTTTTTTTAAATTATTTGAATATATATGAATGCTTGTGTATAAATACACAAACAATACACATATGCTTTCAATTGTGCAATTTAAGTGATCTAGGTAGCTCTGTTTTGGAAGGTCAGTTAACGCTAGAAATGTGTTTTGGAATTTGTACATGCTTTTTGGAGTTTTTACGTGTATGTGCTTTGTCTCTAGGGGCCACCGCATATATTTATATATAAATATATATAAATAAAACCACTTTTTTTTACATTAGTAATTCCTTTTGTGCATAATTTTATATTATTGTTAATAATAAATTAATTAAAGCAACAAAACAACCTGAAGAGCCAGTTGGGAGCCGAAAAATCCGACTCTTTTTAGTGAGCCAAGCCGAAAGAGCCGGAAATCCCATCACTAGTACCTAATCAAATGAGTGTATATGCAAATACACATACATGCACGTGAAAGACATCTTTATCAAGCTGAACACCTGACAGTTCCTCCCCAGTTTATTGTTAATCTATCAAAACCTGCAACAAACTTGGGGATTCCTAAGTCAAAATTTCAATTAATTTATTTAAAGTTCGACTTAAAAACTACAATTTTTAGATTATCTAATTTTTTTTTAAACAATGCGATAGTACGTCTTTTCAGTGGCGGAAACGAGCTTCTTTAATCTAGCGTTCAGCCTTCGATGCAATGGAGTGCTCCATCTTTCTGCACATATCATCTTTGGTCGGCTCCCGCCACTGACGTTTCCCTCGGCCGCTGGGCTGTGCCTGCCTCCCCGTGTGTGAGTCGAACATAATACGTCCCACGAAGAAGAAGCTCTCCGGTCAGCTGGCGTCGTAAAAGCGAAATCGTTGTAGTAGGATTAAATTAAACATGTCGATTGTGTTTGTACCAAAGAAACTCAGAGGAAAAGCTACAGTCAACCAAGAGACGATACAGAGGGTAAGACACCAAGAACGTATATTTTAGAAGCTTTTACGTTGTTTTTATGACTCGATCGTTCTTGGATTAGCAATTAGCTTGCTAACAGGTTTATACGTTCACCCTTATTTGGGGGGGAAATTGGTAACCTTTTCGCATTTGGCTGTTGACTTTTTACACGGACTTGTCCCGGTGACGGGTTTAGAAAAAATGTTAAAAGTGGTTGTGGTAGGGCCTTATCTAATTAACATGGTTCAATACTCCGTGAAAACCTTTGTCATTTTTTGCTGTAAGTGGCTTTACGCTCTCTAAATTTCTCTCTGGTCCTGCCGGATTCTCTGCTTTGTTCCAGTTACTGGATGAAAACGATCAACTGATCAGATGCATTACAGAGTACATGCAGAAAGGACGCGCGGTCGAGTGTGTGCAGTAAGTTACACAAACCTCTCCTCCACTAATGCTGTTGATTGACTTCATAGTGTTGTTATTTATTTTTTTCCATTTTCCAACAGATACCAACAGATTCTGCATCGCAACATTGTCTACCTGGCAACCATAGCTGATGCAAGTCCCGACAGTGCAGCTTCCACATCAAATGTAAACACAGCCCAGACACAGAAGCAGCAGTAATAATGAGGATGGAGGTGGCTTGTTTCTAATGCTCTATTATTGTCTTCGTTTCTAGTGCACATCTAATGACACATCAGCTTCAGCAGCAGCTGTGAATGGGCACACAGAGGGCAGCTGATTGCAGTTTCTGTGACAGCTGCATTCTTCCTCAGAAGCATGTGATTGTGGTCATTTGACAGCATAATTGCACAGAAACTGCCAAGGTGGAGTTCACAAAACTTGGAGATGAAAGCAAAGGATCCACCTCCTGTTATTTGTCAGGAAAAAGGTCTCTAGCCTTGGCAGAAAATGCCCTCTCAAAGCACCCTGCCAGTCGAGAATGATCTCACAACAAAAAAAATGTTTTCAGTATGAACCGTTTTCAGTGACGTAAACCATTTCAGGGTCGAGCTGGATATCTGCGGACAAAATTGGAAACAAAATAAAATTTTATTTGCACTAGTCATGAGTGCTTTTTGTCTCTTCAGATTTTATATTGTATTGATGCACACTATTCCCCTGTTACGCCTGAATTATTCTGCAGAATCTGTACAACCTATAGTCAACCCAACACCTTCCTCAGCATTCATATCTGTGAAAGGTGTGTTAACAGCACTAGGTACTTAAATTTATAAGGAAGGGGCACATCAGGTGTAGGGTTTCACAAGGGCTTGCAGTTATAGTAAACCTGAGGTGTAGAGTTCACATCCACTTAAATGCTTTCAGCAGGAGCATCTTTTATCACTCTGGTTTAGAACACCCCAGCTGTTTTTCTTTCCTCTCTGAGGCCTTGAGCTACAACTTGAAAGCTACCACACCTACATATATCCAAGTTACATTATACAGAAACTAACAACACAGGCTACAGTATTCCCCCACAAAGTTGCAGTTTTGTTTCAGAGGATACCTTTGTTTGAGATGGTGAGATACCATTCAGAGGCAGAAAGTAGCCAATCCGAGAGCGTAATTCAGCTCTCCTTAATGCATCTCTGCGTGTAGCTATCTGCATGTTGTTCGTTTTGTTCTAAAAGCCATAAGACGCCACACAAAAGCATATTTAGGGTTTAAACTAACCTTAAATTTAAAAAAAAGAAAAAAAAAGGCTTTTTTTGAACCACATCCAGAATTTGCAGTTTTTTAAAGGAATGTAACCCCCGCAAATTTTGAGGGTCAACTGTATCTCGATTAAGAAAGCTTCCTTGTCTTGTTTTGTGTCTTGGACATGCTGGAGAGATATCTTTTGCCTGGCTTAGGAATGGCTGTGCGCTGGAGCACACAGCTGTGAAGGAGGAGGTCTGTTTAGACTGCAGTCCCTGTAATCCAGGCCCAGATAAAAAGCAGACGATAGGTGAAGTAAGCGGGAAGAAAAAAATGAAAACCAGCAAGAGACTTTTGTTTAAAAAAAAAAATTTAAAAAAACAACAGCATTTTGAATTGCTAGTTATTTTTATTTATTTTTTGCATTGCTGGTACACTTGGAAAGATTCAGTTGCCAGCTCAAGAGAACAATAAGCAACATAAGCCAAGCAGCCCCCCTTCATATCTTCTATCAGGGCAACATGTTTTTATTATTATTTTTCTCTTTTTTTGTGTTTTTTTTAGAAGCCACTAGTAAACCATTTGACACAGCTGAGAAGCTAACAGTTACAGTCCAAGGTCTGTACTGATGTCTTAAAAAAGGCTGCAACAGTTAGGGAGATAACACAGACAAAAAGCAACAAACCCTATATCTTGATTGTGCAAAGCACATTAACTATAAAAAGATATATATTTATATGTATATACAGCAAACAATTCTCTGTAAACATGTTAAGTATGTTAGTTTTCTGAAAACATGGTGTCATTTCATAAATACAGGCAACATTGGCATCCGCAAACATCACAAAAAGATAACATTCTGGGCTTTTAAATACAGCCCACTGCCATAGGAACGGAGGAAACAAGGGCTTGAAAAAACAAAACAACAACAACAAAAAACCCACCCTCGTTACACAATGTTTTAGTGTTTAGCATGGCGTATTTGGTAACCTTTATAGATCGATGCTGTAGTTAAACTCTGTAGGAAAAACATGTGCTTTTTTCACATATTGGGAGGTGGAAAATAATGTTTTATGTAATATGTCTGCAGGAATACTAACATACAGTATGGTATAACATGTAAGAAAATACAAAAATAAGATTAATACTGTCAATAATTGTACACAAAAAATATTGTGTTATTAAACAAAGAAGAAACGTTAGGTTTATGGGAGTTAGTGTCAATCTGGAGCCAACAACTGCCAATTAGAGAAGAGGAAATGAAGATGTTCCCTAATGCTCACATCTAGTAGGGTGTTTAACTTCATGTTGATCAATAATCTCAGACTGCCTCTCATCTCTTCAGCACCATTCGTCTTCCGAACAACGCTTTGGTTGGAAATAATATTCTGCAAGTGCTATCGATACCAACATGGCACATAGTTACTGCTATAACTCTTAACTCTGGTCAGTTGTTGAAAAAGTAGTGTATTTCTCTCAAATTACACCTCTGCAGTGACTTACTATATTTATGCTGAGCCTGCTCAAAGCCTCTTAATAAAAAGTACTAAATATTTATATTTCAACTTCACTATTTTACAAGCTATGAAACAGTAGATGGTAGCTGTATTCTGGGTCATCTTGCATGAGATTTGGCAGTTACAGCTATGTAGACACAGTATATTTATTACGGGCAAAATGAGAGCATTTTAAGCCCCTGCCCCCTTGTAATCCCACACACACACACACACACACACACACACACACACACACACACACACACACACTTTTAGCTGCAGAAGCAAGTGGGTGACGGCTTTGCACGTCTCCAGCTCTTGTCTGAGGAAATTTCTGCTCGACAGACAGAGAAACGACCACCTGACTAACTGCTGCCAGCACGACATGCGCACCTTTCATGGTTAAAACATGGCAGTTTGAAAAACTTCAAAATACATCTTTTTCTGATGGGGATGTTTGACATGGAAAAATATAGATACAAAAAAATGTCGAGCCAGTGTGTATACTTTACGTTGCCTGTGAGGCTTTTGAAATTTTCCAATTCGCTGGGTGTGGAGTTTAATGGCTGTAGCTCGGCCCACTCAGTGGCTCATGTAACAGAGCTACGGGTCCTCTGTGGCACTTCACCGTGGACTCGTTAGACATTAGATCGGGATCAGTACTGGTGAAGGTAGGAGGGTCTGTGCTCATGCTTGACGGGGAAGGATTTAAAGCCCTTGGTCATCGGTTTATGTTGCTGCTGTTGCTGCTGCTGCTGCTGCTGGGTGAACGGAAAACCAGAGGAGATGCCGGTGGAGGGGGAGCAGTCGCTGGCAGTAGACCACACGGGAGACTGGAGCATTGGCATGGAGTCACCCCACTGGGAAGAAGGAGGGATGTTCATCTGGTACAAGGAAGAGCTGGGATTGGGCATGGTGTTGGTGTGGGTGGAGTGTTGCCACGGTGCTTTGGGAGGCCAAGTTTTAGTTTTGCTGTCCTGTGGAGGAGGCCGGAACATGACGAGTCAACATGCAATCAAAAATAGTAGAAATGGTTAAAGGCGTTTTTGTAATCATCTTCTGCTAACTGTTTCTAAACCTTCCCCACCAGGGGGCAGCATTTCACCAGTGCTCCTGGTCTTTTAATTTACAGCCCTACCCCAATCTCCTCAAGAGGTTTTGGCTTTTCCTAGACTGTAATTTTTCTCTCAACAGCCATCTTTTAATGTATGTGTGTAAAACACGGATGTAGCTTCTGGGTTTGAGAATGAAGAGGAAGTGAACGTGACTTAATCTGACATTTGTGACTTCAGTATTTTCCTGGTGACTTTATAATCTCAATCACTACTTTCAGATCATATTAAACAGAATATTAGGCTCATTTTGTAAATCCAGGTAATTCCAAGAGTCAGAAAGGAGGATTTCATGGGAATGTTCACAGCAGTCTATTATGCACTTCTGGAGCCAATTCCTACCCTTGCTTGAAAACGCTTCATAACGGGACTTCCCTAACCAATCCATGATGTCACGGTGGCTACATCCACTGTGTGCTACCATTAATGACCTGCCTGGTTATACGGATGTTACACAGACTCATTGCAGAATCCTGTGGTACAAACAGGTATTGCATAAAAGTATGATCTGGGTGTAGTTCAGCTGATACCTAGACATTTAGGACTCATAGCAGCTGTTTGTTCACATTCGTTTGACACATTTATTATTTTGGGGGAGTTCCTGAACCATTCTTAAACACAGGAATCTATAATTAGTCCAGCGTAAAATAAAATGAAGTGTGACATTTCACTGGCACAGAGGGGTTCAAACTTTACCTGGCTATCGTCGCCGATGTGATGGAGAGGTGGTGAAGGCAGAGTGCACACCTCAGGCTCACCACAACTGTGTTTCCTGAGGACAGAGAAATCTACACTGAACATACTCACAAAGAGTATCTGATGAATGTTAAACTGCAGCAGATATTTTTACTGAGATAAACACGATGACCTACGGAGCCACGCAAGACACATGGGAGAAAAACAAATTACGATGAGCCTTTGCAAACAAAAGTCTTGCGAGATCTCGCAAAATAGACTGCATACTTTGCAGGTCACATTTGAAGGCCGAGTCAGTGTATCCTTCGTAACCCAACCTATCCCAGAATTCATAGCGCGGCCCAGCCAATTCGTTTCCAACAATGGCGGCAGCTACTTAGTTTTAATATTACGCTTTGTGGGTCACAAAATAAACTTTTAAGATATTTTGAGGCGTGAATGTAGCTGTGTAAACGTCAAATATCTGCTCGGTTTATCATGACATCACATATTTGCAAAAGTGCTCCGACATTTTAGGAGACGTCTGTTACCCACCATCTCGAAGCTAACGGGAGGTCGAGGCTCACTACAGTCGGGGGGAACACCGCACTCCCGGCACATCGTGCCTTGACCTCCCGGTCAGCTTCAAGCTGGCGGCCTCTGAAGAATGCGGCCAAAACTTTTGCAAGATCTTGCAAAACTTCAGCTTTATTTTTTCTTCTCCCATGTCCCTTGCGGGGCTCCATAAGGACCAAACCAGGAAGACAGAACAAGATAAACACCACAAGTGGATGACTTTCAGACTTACCGCCTTTGTTTAACTGCAGCTACCAGGTCTGGCCCAGAAAACATGGAGAACAGACTGTCACCATTGGCTGAAGATGTCTCGTCACTAGAGCTGGCCGAGTCCCCCTGATTGGCTGACCAACCACTGTTTACAGCATCACTGTGGGCACAACCAGAGAAGGTGTTAGCAATTTCTCTATTAGTTACTAAAAACTGTGTATAACAAAACCAACAAAATTAGACAACTTAAACATATGAATTTAAAGCCCAGTATCTCTCGGCCTTTATTCAAAGCAAAAGCTGCATAAAAGTGATACATTTTTGCATAGGGTTTAAAAGTGAGATCGCATAACTGCAATGATGGCTTGTTTACTTCTATCTGCTTGCATCTGTGAGCAGGATGGTGTGTCACATGTGGGTGGAATTAAACAAGAGCACCCAGGATAAACATGCTAAATGCCTCACTTATTGCTAATGTTGGATAAATTAAAAACATAATCAAAACATCACATGACACAGTTTGACAGTTTAAAACTATGCCAGTGCCCACGACGATGAAAGCTTTCACATTTCAAAACAAATGTACCATATGTGAAACCCATCAGTATGCTGGTTCTCAAACTACCAAAAGTCAGACATCCCTGCATTGCAAACATATAAACAGGAAAGCACTGATCTGTACTTGTCACATTTGAGAATCAGCACGATGCTGCATACTGCTGTCATTTACAGCTTTTGGCTTTAAAATGTGAAGTTGCTGATACATGCATGCTTTGCAATGGCCACAAGGGGGTGACCTTTGTTGGTTGCAAAAAGACTTCCAGTCTCAAAAATCTATGGGGCAGCCCCCTGCCCTGACCTCTGTACACACTTTACTGTTGACTTCATAGGCTCTTGGCTCTGGAAGCATTTATTTATCTGTGGTTAAGAGTATATGATTTTGTCAAAGCTACATCAACAGAAGATAGAACAATATTGTACTGCATTTTACTTTATTTTGTATAGTGTATTTCTCTTTTTTCCTAAATGACTTTCTGGATGCTGTTTACATGATTTAAATTAATTGGACAAAACAAACACTTTTAAAAGTCCTCAAAAACACCTTTGTGCTAGTTGCCTCACAGGAGCACTGCCATAATGACACACACACACACACACACACACACACACACAGAGACAGACTCTCAAAGTGAAAACAATGTCAGGAATGCAACCATGGCTGGCCAATCAAAGGAATGATATCAGCAGAAACAAATGTTTGAGCTAAAAGATGATAACAGCTCCTCAGGCAGATTTATCCAGAGCTTAGGTGTTCCAACAGCAGAACCATGATCTGCTCATCTTAAATTCAGAGACATCAACAGCAAGAAGGTTCTTATCTGCCTCAGGCTGTGCACACAGTGGCAGGGGAGAGCAGCTCTGAGATGCTATCTGAAACCTGGTCACAACAAACCTTAAAGCCAATCACTAAAATCTTATAAATTAACCCCTGTAAGTGCAGTGCTGCTAAAAGACTCCTCCTAAAAACAACTCACTACCAGTTTGTCTTATAAGAAAAATACTTTTTTTAATTGAATGTTTGATGTTAAGATCTTTACCTACAATAGACCGAGTGTAACTGAATTTTAAGACCAAAACTGACATTTGTTGATTGACTGATTTTCTTTTGCTTTCTGACATACAAAAAATAAAGAAATGATCTTAACATTTGCCGCGGTTCTTATTACTGGTTTACATGCATGAATGACCTTAACTATGACAAACTAAGTAAATATTCATAACATGGTTTCTTTTCTTTAATTTTTCATTTATCAGCTTATGAATGCTGACAGAGATAGATTGGCAAACAGCTAATACTGACATATAATACTGATTGGTCAGATCCCAATAATAAACAAATGACCTTTCTACAAAGGTTTGTTTAGGTTCAGTTTTAAATAGAAGCATGGAAGGAAAAGGATGAAAAACATGATGACTTTATTACAATTTGTTTATTGATATTTTTTGAGTTAAAATGATAACAGAATACTGTAGAATTCACTTAGACATACCCAAAGTTTTGGGTTTTAGTACTGTTGAACCAAAGACCAGCTGTTTTTGAAATAGTAATAGACACATATTATAAAATGTAATTTATTTGTAGAATTGGTGTTTTTTAACCAATAACATAAGAGCATTTTTAGAATCTCTGTCACATATAAATGAAACAGCATAGGTTGAATAACTAAAACCATGCATAATAAAAAGGCCCTTACTCTGATTCTAGTTGAAATAGCTTGGTTGATTGAGGGTCATTATATATTCTTAAACATCCCTATGTGGGACACGTGCTAAAATGTCAACTTGTCTGGCAATGAATGAGTGGTAAAAGCAGATGTATGGGTACCAACCCCTCGCTGAAGTATTCTGGGTGGGACCAGGTCCTGTGCTGCTCATCAGGCATTGGCCAGTTGCTGCGCGTGTTGCTGGGGCGGCGAATGTGCTGTACCTGCCGTTTCTGCTGCATGGCCTGACTGACGCCGGCGACGTAACGTGCAAACTCCGGGTCCGAGCCAACTGCGCGTGGAAAGGGAGGATAAACACAACTATGAGTTTCTGACACCCTCAGCTTTTCTCTTTCGCTCCCTGGAGCTCAATCTATTCAGCCAGACTGTCTACCACAGCAGAAAAATCACAATAGCCTTAAGTCAACTCTGCACAATGGGCCTCGACGCAATCAAAAGAGTGTGCTGCACTGTAAGAAATATAACTGACACAAGCTAAATTCAGCGCACATCACCAACTTACAGTTGTAGCCACAACTTCTCATCGTACCTGACCAATATTTATATCAGGTGTCTTATGTCACCCTTCAGGTTTTAAGAAAAATCTGCTCAATTTAGTCAAATTACAGTGTCTTTTATGCACTGTAGTAATATTTGTCTGGTAGTCGCATCTTTATTTTTGATATCAGCTGATGTTTGAAAGCTAATTTTCTTTTATGACACGATTAAGATTTGAATTTAAATTAAAAACTTTTTACAGTCAGCTTGATACCCACTACCATCTTCTTAATGGTTTCATCTTGATTGTACTGTAGGGAGACTCAGGCCACCCACACCCCTTTCCTGAACATTTGTCTCCAGCTATACCTTTCAAAGTGTTAGAGACACTACTAAGCTTCTCTGAGGTTTTAAAATAATGAAAGTCAGTGCCATCAATGCTGCAGGATTAGCTGAAACTTAACCTAACCCAGTGAAAGAAAACTAAATAAAAGGCTCTTTGGTTTGTTCCCTCATCTCATCCAACATTATTTGTTTATTTAATAAGAACATAGTATGTTAATGGATATCACTACCAAAATGCATAATGCAAGTAACAAAAATGGTGAATTTAGTCATGCTGATTTTTGTGCTCTCAACTTCTTCATATTCTGGATGTGAGTGTCTGCCTTCTTTTTAACTTAAAGAGTTGAGCTGTTCTTATATAAATAAATGTTCACTCTGTTTCATATGGATGTAAACTCAAACATGAAACTGTAAGGTAAACATCACCTGCTGGGTCGAAGGGCAATGTGTCCCCCAGGACTCCAAACACTCCCTCACTCTGGTCCCGGTTGGGCCATGTATTGTTACGAGGTCCTTGGGGTTTCTGACCCAGCATCTCTGACATGACACTGTCCATGTAGGTGCTGACCAAGCCCAGACTGTACAGGTCTGAGCTCAAGTCTGGCAGTCCAGATGATGCCCACTGCCCAATGGGACCTAGGGGTGATAGCCCTGCTGGGGGTCCTTGCGGCGGAGGCTGTTGTCCAGAAGTGCCCAGCCACTTGCTTGCCACTCTTTGTTGTGGTAAGACCTGGGGTGGGGTTTGCTGGGGAGGAAGCTGCGGGGGAGGCGCTTGTTGAGTGATGGGCTGCAGGAGGTGCTGGTAGTAGAGGTGCTGGGCCTGTGGGGAGGGCTGCTGAGGTGGTGGAGGAGGGGGTTGCTGCTGGGGCTGTTGTTGCTGTTGGGGAGGCGGCTGTGGATTAGGCTGAGGCTGTTGTTTCTGTACTGGCTGTGAAGGTTGAGGCTGAGGCTGGGGCTGAGGCAGGGTCTGAGCTGGAGGCTGCAGGGCACTGTGAGAGATTGATGAGGTGGCTTGTGAAGGACCACTTGGGGGCTTCAGCTCAGCAGGATTAGCAGAAGCCACAGAGTTCCTCCTCTTGACCAGGGGTGAGGCTTGCTGGGATTTGCCCATGTTGAATCCTGAGAGAAAGTCAATGACATCCTGCATCTCTTGGTCTGTGGGCAGGTTCATCCCCTGGTCTTCAGAAACTGAACCGTTGGCCAGCTGGTTTTGTTGAGTGGAGTCAGAGGTACAAGGCAGGCTGCCCATCTGCAGGATGCTCTGTAGCCTCCCATCACTGTGGCCCATGCCTTTTGCCTTGTCCTCAGAGTTACTGGTTGTTAGCATGCTGCGAGATGGAGTACTAGGGATGGAAAAACTGCCTCCGCTATTTGAGCTGGATGAGACTTTCTTTGTGAACTTGGAAGTGAGCTTTGATATAGTTTTGGGCAGTCCACTAGAGGTCTTGGAGCTGGTACCTGGAGGCAAGTCTGTGGGGATGCCATAGTCTGGGCTCTCTCTCTGTAGCTGTATCTGAATAGTGGGCAAGGCTTGCTCTCTTTTGTGGACAGGAGAAAAGAAATGTGTGTTAGCTAGTCAAAACATGGAATGAAATCGTTAATCATTACTAACATCTACTCACTTTCTCTCCTTCCACCTGTTGATGTCAAACACCGCTGTGTAAAGCACGTCTACAAGACCAAGTGTCTTCTCTGGGTCCAAGCTTCGCTGGAGTAAGGACATAGTAGCTGGGTCCTCCTTCAAACACCTGAACCCAAAGACACAAACATTCACAACAGGACAGGATATGATCTGTGAGTCCAACAGTATGTCTTACACATAAAGGCTCAGGTGAGATGAATATCTGGCATGTGATATTTATAAACAAGAAAAGATCCCACACTTCCTTTTATTAAAATAAAAAACTCAAACTCATCACAAAACTATGTACTGTGACACGACACAGAGGTTTTAAGAAGAAATACTTCCCCTATTCCCTAAAATAATACTTGCTTTGACTAGTTTGACTTGATTTACAACACACATAATATCAGCACTGCATTAGAGTACATAACTTTAAAAAAAAAAAAGTCAGTTAAATAAAAGCCTCTGAGAAACACCTTCTTCCAGGACCATTATAAAAGTGCTCTGAATCAAAAACCAGTTTGACTTTTCTAACACCACAAATACCAATGATATGGCTTAGTTTTAAAGTACACATCATTTACACAAAAATCTCTTATATACTACCTAAGTATGAAGGCACTAACCAGCATTTCACTGTTTATTAAATATTTTATATCAAACACATTCTCAATCCCTCTTGAGCCTTAAGCTTTAAAGTCTGTATAAAACCGTCCAAATCAACAGCATGTGTTGATTTGTTCCATAATACCAACTTCAGTTTACTTGCCTTCAATTTTCAACTGTCTCCAACAGTCTAGATTTGTATGTTACTTATCTGTTTACTAAGGGACTGTAAATTCTGCTGTCTGCTCACAAACCCACAATGAAAAGGTTCAGATACTAATGCATTGATTTATTACCCAAAGCTCAGTCAGCACATGTGTAGGTGTGCTTGAAAATTTACAGCTGATGCTATAAATGAGTAAAGTTGAAGTTCTGCAGTGTAAGAGCAGTTTTTCTTTGTTTGTTTTTTTTGTCATCTATTTAAACATCAGCATTGGCCACAGAATTTGTAAAGGATGAATAAAGCTTCTGGCTCTGAAAAGTGAAGCCAACACATTAATACTTTAAACCTGTATTCTTGTTAATGGCCAGCAGGGGGCAACTCTTCTGGCTGCAAAAAGACTTCCTGTTGTAAAGAAGTTTATAAAAAAACAAATAAAAAACAAAAAACAAACTTTCAGCTCTCTTGGTCTGTGATCTCAGTAAACACTTTTCTGATGACTGCAGACTATGCTCATGTCTGTCCCCTGTTTCACAATAAGATCCAGCCCGTCTTTCATCCTGTCTGGTTCCAGCCATCATAACTTGTCTTCAAAAACTAGTGGTTGGCCTCATCAATCTTATTTTATTTATTTAAAAAAATAAATAAATAAATAAATAAATAAAAATCAGTCTACGGCGGATATTTGCCATCATAAAACCCACTGCCAAATAAGACAGCACTGGGATGCAGCTTTTTAAGGTTGACTAAATTTACACTTATTAAAAGCCAGTGTGACGAAGAACTGATAGAGTCCCAATCAAAAGTTTAAGACCACTTAAAAAATGGGGGGAAAAAAAAAATCATTTTCCATGGTTGGATCTTAACAAGGTTCCAAGTAAAGCTTCAACGACAAGAAGAAAGGGGAGTCAGACAAAACATTTTTTGAGCATGCAATTTATTGAAAACAATGCTCCACCATTGATCACTTCAAAAATTTGTTGCAGCATGCTTGATGCAAGCGTTTCCATGAGGTGCCTGGGAACATTTCTCCAAGTGTTGAAGATGGCTGCACGAAGGGCATCTACTTCCCTTGCCATCCATCCCCAAAGGTTCTCAATTGGATTTAGATTAGGGGAACATGCAGGATGACCCCCTGTTATTCTCCTGGAAGAAGTTCGTTGTCCTGCGCGCATTGTGTACTGTAGCATCGTCCTGTTGAAAAACCCAGTCATTACCACAGAGATGAGGGCCCTCAGTCATGAAGGATGCTCTCTGCAACATGGGGACATAGCCAGCGGCCATTTGACACCCCTGCACCTCCTGAAGCTCCATTGTTCCATTAAAGGAAAACACCCCAGACCGTTATGGCGCTCCCCCCACTGTGGAGCATAGAAAACATCTGCTGGGATCTGCTTGTCATGCCAGCAACGTTGCATCAAGGTGAAATTTTTTCTCATCAAAAAATAAAACTTTCTTCCACTTTTCAATGTCCCATGTTTGGTGCTCTCTTGCAAAGTCCAAACGGTCAGGTCTGTGGCGCTCAAGGAGACGAGGCCTTTGAAGACGTTTTTTGTTTTTCAACCCCTTCAGCCTCAGATGCAGTCTGATGTTATGGGGCTGCAGTTGGCACCACTAACCGCCTTAATTTGGGTCGAGGATCGTCCAGTGTCTTCACAGACAGCCAATTGGATCCTCTGCCTCATTGCTGGTGAAATTTCTTTGGGTCTTCACTGGACTTTTTTGCTCCATAACCCTCAAGTTCATTTAAGAAATTCCACATGACTTGTCTTACTGCGCCCCACCTCAGCAGCGATGGCACACTGCGAGAGACCCTACTTATGCAGTTCAACAACCCGACCACGTTCATAAAGGGAAAGGTTTTTCGCCTTTACCATCAGAACGTCATGACAGTGTGACTACCTGACAGAAAATGACAATGAATCCACATTTTTGCACAGATTTCACCTTTTAAAGGCATGTGGTCTGAAACTTTTGATCAGCTGTAAAACATTAACTATTTAAACTGTTTCAGTTTAAGTGTTGTCTTCAATAAAATGCATGCTCAAAAATTGTTTTGTCTCACTCCTGTTTCTTCTTGTTGTTGTTGACGCTCTACTTGGAAGCTTGTTAAGATCCAACAATGCAAAATATAATAAAATATAAATATAATTTTCTGCCATTTTTCAAGTGATCTTAAACTTTTGATTGCGACTGTAGTAAACAGCCCAGGTACCTGTTTTAATTATGATTTCCTGGCAAAAAGGCTGAATAACATGTATACAAACAAAAACAATTAAAGAATGTATACATATTACCTATATGCCACGTTAAAAAAAAAAAAAAAAAACTCATAAAAACAACTTGTGTGTTGCATTTCTCACGTTGTACTCACCATGTAGAAGGAACCTGGACCACCACCTTGGATCCCTCCAGAGTGATCTGGGGAGCATAGGCCTCCTTGTTCTCAATCTGCGCAGTATCGACAACCACCTGACAGGACACAGAAATACCCTTCTGTTAGCCATCTTAACCTTTCCTGCCATTTCTTTCCATTATTGTGATTTATCTTCTGAAAAAAAAAAAGGTTGTGCTGGATTGCTGCTAAGTTTTTTTGCCATTTTTTATTTTATTTTCCACGAAGTTTTTTCTTTTCAAACTGTTGCACCATTTCCCTCTGTATATCTGTAGCTCTCTTAACTTCAGTACAGGACTATCATTAAAATCGCGGTAAAAACTGACCCAACGTACACTCGCATCTTCCACCCATCTGCAGTGCAGTGGTCCAGTGCACTAGGTTACAAAAACTGAAATGCAAGACCGTCCAAAGTGCTACAAATATGTGACGTCAAACTTGGCGAGTATAAAGACACCAACTCTACAAAACCCTACAGAATACGGACAGATACAATTACAATTTTACCCAGCTGATTAAAACCCTCCTTTACCACCATCTAACGATATCAGAAATTTTCATTCACAGTTTGTCCCCCCGGAAATATCAGTTCAGACCAATTCTCAGCAAATATTATCTTTGTGCTCATATATTCATATCTGCATTTATAATGGCTTCTAAATTAAATTTAAGGTTAAAATGAAGTTAAAGTAAAGAAGATCTGGGAGAAACACCCTTCAGTCAGTATCAGTGTTGCATATTTTGTCCACCAGAGGTCACTGCATAACTTCCCTGTTGGCGCCATTTGAAAAACCAGGATCAACTTCTTCAAGCGTGCAAATAACTTCATAAGCACTTCCCTATTAGTGCCATGTTTGGAACACCACGAACACAACAATCAGCTGATCTGGGCAGAATTGGGAGGAAAAAAGTAATCCGCAAGTTCCTGTGACAAGATTGTTTTTGGCGTAAAAACATTTCTCAAGTGCACCGTCATATCATCTTAGCAAGGACTCAGAAATAACTACACATGACAAATGTTTAGTAAATCTATGTATAGTTCAAATGTCTGAGAAAAATAAATATAGTGGCTGATATATTGGAATATAGAACTTTTAAAATCCTGTACTGGTCAGGGTCTACATGTCACCAGCTGCTAGCATCTCCTCCTTTCATGCTCGACCCTTAACTGGTGAAACAAGTTTGCCGTTTCCTCCTTTAGTGAGAACAGTTTTATTGCCTATTTTGCACTTCTTGCATATTCTTGCTTTTTATTGTGCTTATTTGGAGGTTTGAAGTATTTGAAGTAGCTCCCTTTTTACCAAACCATCCTTGGAGGCTTGCATAGAGATTTTGGGGACACGTGACCGCTTACGACGTGACATTAACTTGTTGGCCATTTCTGTACGTGCAAGTGAAAAACCTACTAAACACAACTATGAGTAAACAAACAAGTGTATATACTCTGTCAGATGAAGTAAAACACTTTCATGACAACCCAAAAAGTTGATTCTGTTCATCTGGATGTAGCATTTTTAGTGGGAGAAATGTTTCATCACACATCCAAGTGACGTCTTCAGCCTCAGCTGAATGCAGGTTTCTTTAACCTTAAACATTTGCATAATGACTGAAACTAGCACCACTGACGAACAAATGGGCTGCGAGGTCATTTTCTTGATCATTAATATGCATTTGTCATGACCATTGTCAAAACCCTTAGTTATCCCTTATGTGTCAAGATTATCGGACAGCTGGGATGCATTTTCTCCAAACACCGCATCTCTGTGGGTTTCAAACCCTAAAAAGGCCCAACTTGAGGTACTTGGGCAAGATAAACTCAAATTGTATTCTTGTATCTTTGCGAGACCCTGGTTTCTCTACGATGCATTCATCAGCGTGTGAATATTAGATAGAAAGCACTTAAGCACAGAAAACAAGCACTTGGGTGAATGAGCTATAAAGTACACCGAGTGCTCAGGTAGAGTAGAAAGCGTTATATAAGAACCAGTCGATTCACCATTTACATGTGGCACTTGCTGTCAGACATGCCTGGGCTTGTCGTGTTCTGCCCACTCAGGAAATAAACACATAATGCTGCTACATGACACTTTTATATCAAGTAAAAATGTATACCTGTTCTGTCAGAGATAATATAAATGTGTCACAGTTTAGAAATCAAAAAAGTTACTCTATATTTTAAGTTTTCTTGCTTCACATATACAGCAACACACACTGACACAGTCTTAAAAAGCAACCGGACATGACTTATGCTCAAAGAAAATGTCAGTCTAATTTAAGACTTTTTTCCAGGCATGGTATGTTGTGGAAAAATAGTTAGAAGTCAAATGCTAGTTACTGGTACCTCTCATTAATTTCCTACTTAGCAGCAAGAGTTCAAGGTGAGAAAGGTGAATGACTTTAATCAGCAAGTCACAACACACAGGTAAGCCTTCCTGTCTGCTGGGAGTCAAATATATTTGCAAGTTCTTTGAAAGTGGCCTTGGCTCCTTGAGACCTGAGTAGCTGGGTCATAAAGAGGGAGTGAAGGTGGGAGGAGTCTATTTCCTGTATTGCAGGAAATTACCCTATTGTTATTAAAAAGGCAGGTGCATCCTTTAAAAAAAAAAAAAAAAAAGGGGGGGGGGGGGGGGGGGGGGCAAACTATGTGAGAACCGCACACAGATGCAGTCAGTTGGTCAGATATGTTGAAACAGACACACACAGAGAAGTAATGCAGCAGAACAGACAAGGTCGTGTTGTTTTAGTGCACTCTGGCAGCCATAAAAAAAGTGAGCAACATTGCCAGGAACACAACAGAAACGGTGCTTCTCACTGTAACTGTCACATGAGCGTAAAGAAAACAGGGAGGAGAAACATTTCTGTGGGAGTCATATTTGGTGCATTGCATGACAATGAGCATGTGAGTAAATGTGTGGAGAAGATACAACGTGTGCGAGGGTGGGTGTCCATGCTTAATCGCTGCAAGATCTATTTTGGGTTTGGTGGTAATAGGCTCAGATAAGGAGCTAATGCAAAGCGCTCATTCATCATATAGGGATTGTTTTACAGTTAGCATGGGGCTGGACGGGAACAAGCTCTCCGTTTTGACACACAAAGCAGGGCAGACCACACAGAGGAAATAAACAGTGAAGCATAAACACACTGGTGTTACTCTGAGGAAAGACTTGCTGATGGCTCTGCCCACGACTCTCCTTTTCAACAGAAGGGTGGGGGAGTTTTGTTTGAATTTCGTCAGACCCGTCCAGACGAGCCTATCCTTCACCCAGATGCTGAAGGAATGCTTCTTCCCTTTTGTCTGTCACTGGTGTTCGTTTACACCTCCTGGCTGCCTCAAAGCAAGCAGACAGATCTGCTCATCTTCAGTACAAATCGGACAAACAATGGGATGTAAGTAGCCAAACCAACAGATACTCAGATGGAGGATTCAGTGGCAGTGAAGAAGCCTGTTCACACAGGTATTCCACCTACTATCCACTGTTCTGAGGTACCAACTACACAGTGGATGTTAACAAGACCAGTCATCATTTGGCATAGACACATAAAATAACTTAAATAAATTACATTTCTGGTGACTTTCTTAAGCATTTAGAAAAACTGAGAAAAATCTAGAGGAATATTTATAATAATAAAAGTCACTTTATTTTTTTTCCATTGATTTTAAAATTCTTACAAACACTACTGAATGGTGCTCTGACCTAACATCTATACTCACCAGACCAGCCTGGGCAAACAGTAGCTGGACAGCTGTCTTGCAAGCTCCTCTCCAACTGGATGGGCAGACCTGGTTTAGGACCTCAGTGACAGGAGAGTCATCTCTGGGTGTCACTCCGTTCTGCCCAAGGGCCTCCTTAATGAGCTGCAGCATCGTGTGCTAAAGAAACAAAACATGGCGGTCCATTACCAAAGCAGCCTATCACAAATATTTGCTGATGTTACAATATAGACACCTGTATTAACCCCCCCCAACAACAACAACTTGAGACTTCAGGAGCCTACATATCTGCTAAGGTTATCACTCAAAACACTGAAAAATGTTTTGATGATGAAACAAAAAAAACAACAGAATGTAGACGAGATGAGGATCATACCGTTTTCAATTTGAGGTTTTCAGCTGCTGACTCATTGAAGGACACTCCTTTGAGAAAATGTGAGCCAATTTGCACGGGGATGGTGGGCAGCTCGCACTGAATGGGCTGCGAGGTGGTCTGCATCCTGCCCGCCTGCTGAGCCTCAGCCTCACTGCAACAACCCTATACGACACACGCATGGATATAAACACACAACAGCCAAAACACTCATTACAGCAAAAAACATGAGATATGTTCGTAATATTCTTTAATCAACTCCTGTGTCAACACTAAAATGATACAAGTACCATAAAAACAAACTTTATGCTACTGGGAAATTAACAGGCATTAAATCATTGCAAGTATTAGGAACAGTGGACAGCCACCAACTCCAGTCCACAGTGACGGGAGAATTAAGCGAACACGCTACAATAGCAGAAGGGAAGGGAACACACACAAGCATGGGGAGAGCATGCCACCTTGACATGGAAAGGTTACAATTTGTGATAGTGAACACACCTGTAAGGCTGCCTCCACAGCTTTGGGGTTGAGATGAAAGCCTGCCTTCAGAGCATACTCACTATGACCGAGGCTCTCTAATGCTGCTTTATAAGCCTGGACAGGGAAGAAGAAAATGATCAGTTACTTTAATATGTTACAGTTTTTATTTCTCCTCTCTGCGGTTTTTTAAAGTAATTATATTATAGTTTTATAATATAAGACTTCATCTAGTTCCATTGTATTATTCCATTAAAATGAAAAGAAAACCTCAAAGACCAAAGTCCATTTGATTCTTAAAACATACCTCAGTATATGTCTAACTCTGGAATAACAGCAACTCATTTCCTAGCCTGATCTATACACTCATACTGCACCTGTAAAGCACTGTCAATCTTCATGTTGAGCTCCTTCAGCTGGTGCTCAGGGATGGTTGTGTTGTTGGAGCAAAAGAGTTGCTGAACCTGGATGCCTGCCAGGCAGCCGTCCCGGCCCCTCTCTCTCAGCCTCGCTGTGGCCTGAGGGTACAGCAGCATACAAAAGAGCTCTGGGTCAATTTACAGCAGGAACATCAATGAAATGTTGCACTGCAACAAAATCTCACCACAAGCAAGAAGTACTTGAGAATAAATGTATAATGCTAATATAATACTGATAGTTTTCTTTCAATGCTGCAAAAACCCTATCTTGTGTAGCTTCTGAAATATGAGCCCTCTGGTGTCTCCCTCTATCCAGGCTGATTCCCTGCAGGGCTAACACTCTGCATGACCGAGTTTAACAAATCAATCAACCCACTATTCTCCTCTCTGCTTCACTGTATACAACAAATCTTGAAAGGGTCCTTGGAGACTGATAAGCCAGGAGATCAGTTGGGTCCTCTTACAAAACAGCTTCTCCTACATAGAGATAGGCTTTAAAGAACATAGCAATGCAAGTTTACAGACAGGCTACAGCCTAGAAAAGAGGAAATAGAAAATTTGGACTGGAAATCATAAATTGTTGGCATTTTTCAGGAATGTGTAGCAAGCTGTTTTTTTTTCACCTCACACAGACAAACCACACATTTCCAAAGCTTAGATCTGGAAAAGTCCTGGGGCTGTGGCTGCATACCTCAGCTGCACCTTTCCATGAGCGGGAAGCTTCTTCCAGCTCTGTAAGGGGCCCAAGGTCAGAGCTTTGGGAGCGGGCATTGGCACAGCGCTCTTGGGCCTGGGCAAGAGCCTCGGCCAGGCAAGACTGAGCCACGGGCTGGACTTTCTGAAGAGCCTGTGATAGAAACTGGAAATGGACCTGCATCACCGTGAGGAAGCACCGACCTAGTACCTGGGAAAAAGAACACAGAGATTACAGTTACAACATACCTTAAGTCTAAGAGCACTCATTATTTGAATGTGGCTCAGTCAAGATGTTTGAGAAACCAAACAATATGGATGCCCTCAGCATAGAGGTGGAATCCTGTATGTTCACATGCCTCTGGGCTTCGTTATTGTTGATTAAAACAAAACTGCTTGCTGCTTTGTTTGCGCCTATCTAATGAAGCATTCGTCAAGTAATGACTGGTTGCTTTACCAACAAGTTATTTCTCCATCTAATATTTTTTTTTTTGCATTTGCCTGCCTGTTCAACCATAAAGTTCCAGGAATTAAGAAGTGTGTCAACTATTTTCTATACACAAAACATCATCATGCTTGACAGGTAAACCTCAAAAGCTGTGATATATGCTTGTTTCGGTAAATTTGGTGCAGGATGTTGCGCAGGCATGATGTGTTTTGGCTCGAGTTGCAGCATATTAAGATAAATGCTTTGAAAAACATGCTAGCGACAACCATTAAACTGTTTATACACACATACAGCAAATGAATACCAGGCAGATTAAAGTCTGGCTACTGCTTTCAACGATTGTATGCCCTATTAATCTCAAACTTATCCAACAAATAAACTTAAGTTCTCTTTCAGAAACACTTTGCTACCTTATTTCCTATTTGTTTTTTTACACAAACTTAAGAATCGTAATGTGAAAGATGGCAAGACCAAATCTCTATAACCAATACATCAACTTCCAAAATACAACATTTTACCAGATTTTAGCAAACCTAAACTTTACGATAAAGTAAACTTTAGTGATAGATAAATAGATAATTATATAAGAACATTATAGCAAGGAGAGAAAAATCCACTATTCCACACATGTGGGAAAAGCATGTGCAAAGTTGACAATAATAACTGACATCATTCCACTACAAAGTGTGTCCAAGCAAGTGCTTGCTGAGTTCAGACAAGCTGTTTGTTGTTCAGTTTGCAAAATAAGAGAAATAGGACACCGTGGGTTCGCTACGGTCACAGGGTTTTCTTTTTCAGATACCTGCTGAAAATATCTCAAGGGATAGGGCTGAGTTCTGAAGTAAGAAATATGCAGTTGCTTTATGATGGCAGACAGGAACAACAACAACAAAGCCATCTTCATTCTTTAACACAATTCACGGACACCAAAACTAAGATGCACAAATGACTGGAGGCATAAAACCGCCATGACTTTGGAGTTTCATTGGTTTTGTAACAACTACAAAATAGGACACGTTGCCAAATAAATTATCATATTTGACATGCTCATGACTTTGGAATTTACTGCCTCATTCAGATTCCATTTAAATATCAAATGACTCAAGAGTGAAACTTTAGAGTAACTAAATATAAAATTCAAATGAAATTGATTTTGTTTAAGTTTACGATAATTACAGCGGGAACTCAAATGTAGTTCTCGCTGTTATGTGTGGGTACACATTTCATTGACAAGCTTCTAGTCTATTTTTCCATTTTTTCATATGAAGTCTTTTTGAAGGCACACTCAATCCTCCATACGAAAGCAGTGCTGGAAAAATTCAAAGACCATGCACTGTGGTATTCCAAGCAGGGCTCATGTTTAACATGCTGGACCTCACAGAAACTGAACAAATTTATATGAGCTCTTCTGACCAGAAATATCCTCTGAATATTCAGGCTTCTTTTCATGTTCTTTTGCAAAGTTTAATTGTGGTTTGTGCAAAAGAGAAAACCTACGAAGAGGCTGTTAAGCAGCATCTTTTGCAGAGTCTGAGCTGGCACAAACTCTGATTTCCACCGATGAACTGTTTGCTGAGGCGAAAACACACTGAAACATATGCTTTTATATTTAGACTGAAGAATCATCACACCTTACACCATGAGGCTCTGATTAGTACCAGTTTGAATCTTTCTATACCTCCCAATTACTGATGCAACTCAGTTTCAACTTATTTTAATTGGTCTGTATCTTCCTGGCTCATTTTCTATATTAAAAATAAAAAATAAAAATCTGATTGCAAGACTTCAGTTCTTCGGGCACTGACTGGATTCTGGGAATCTCATTTAAAATTATAGATGTCAACATGTTTTCTGAGTCAGTGTGCGCATTGGATAAATAAAGTTCTACCACAGCAAGCCTGAGGTAGAACTATAAAATGAGTTTTCTTATAACAAGCATAACAAGTTAGAGAACCTACCTTTCCCGACAATTTTTTAACTACATTTTTTTTTAATTACAGTTCAGAGAAAGTAATGCAACTCACTGAACATTCTGAGCCAGGAAAACCCCTGTAAGTATGAAAGAAACGTTTTTTATATAGTGTGCAACAAGCAATATGAAAGCTCACCAAAAGAAAAAGAAAAGAAAACTACCAAACAAGAAGTTTCTCTGTGACTCAGAGTCAGTATCCTGTCTGAAAGTTGAAAATGTCAGTATATCATGTGGTTTGTTTAATCTGTTCCTCATAATGCAACTAAAATAACAACAAGCTGGTCCTGGACTGAAACAAGTTCAGAGGAAAACTTGTGGCTCTGAGATATTATATGGCACAGCTCTGCTCTAGACTAAAAAACTAATGTCAGTATGCTAAGATGCTTATATCTACAATGACAATGCATCATCACAGTCTTTGCTTAGTTCTAAATGCTGCCACACTAAAGTAAGTTCTCAATTTTGCAAATACACATTTACATATATACGTTCTGAACAACTCATCACAAAGATACATCAATGTGGACCATGAATATCAGGGAGATGGTGTTGTTATATAAATCAGTTGTGATATTTCAATCTGCTGATGGTGCAAAGTGAGAAGTCAGAGGAAAAAATAGAATGAGTTAAATTCGATTAAATTAGAATGTCTGGGGGACTTAAATATTTATAGAAAATTCCAAAGCAATCTACTGACAATCTGTTGGATATTTAACTGAAAAACCTTTATGGTAGTACTGGGAAAATCATTACTGGATCACTGAAATGAGCAACATTTATCCTTTGAGGCCAATAAAAAAAAAAAACTGTACAAAAGTCGACAGTGAACTCCAACTTACCAGCAAAAGGTGGAGAAGCCAACACTTCCGTCGCTACAGTCCTCAAAATGAAATCCATAACTGCAAGTTCATGCCAAAACTCTTAGATTCACTAAACTATGTAGGATAATATGATGCCTATCCCCCTGCCACCTTCAGTTGGAGATCTGATAAATACGGGCTCATTTCCAGGGTACACTACATGAGAAACACCTGTTGTTGCTGTTAAAGCAACTAATCAGAGGTCAATTATTCAATGGAGATATAGTATGTTTGCCAAACAGAAAAATAACATAACAAACACTGATAATGAGGGCCGAGGTAGATATCACCAGCATATCTTAATGAAGATAACAAAATGAGCACATGCTGACAAAAAAAATCAAAAACTACTCTGCTACAAAGGCTGCTATAATCAAGCAAAGAAAGAAAAAAAAATGAGGACATGGCTAAAGCATAAGATAATGGATAACACATGTGATTGGCTGTGCAGTATCCCACACAGTCATGGAAAATATGAGAAATAGTGAGTGCAGCAGAGCCAAGCTCATGCTGGCCTCCCTCAGAACCAAACAAGGCGAATCATGAATCAATCATCAACATTTATACTTCTATTTTCTGAGAACACCTGCACAATCACCACACCAGATCTGGGAGAGTAGAGTTCCTGAAGTCCAGACCTTTTCTGGGTAAAAGGAGAGTGAAGCTATTACAACAACCAGATGCTTACATAGTGGGGTTGCATTGCTGTCTGATCTACAAAAGAAAACAAGCAGCCTACCTCTGTTCATTAATGTCACTGGTCATGCTTTATTTATTTTTTGCTTTCTCCCTTGCTTTTCACTTCTTTTTTTCTGCATCTTCCCCCTTACACAATCATTTCTAAGAAACAGGAAGGTCACAATTATCCTGACCCCTACATTTCTCAGAAGTGGCCTATTGGATATTCTAGTCTTCAAAAACGTAAAACAGCTGTTCTGCGGGACTCTAAAGTCATGTGGATGGAACTTCATCAGCCAAATAAGCAGAACAAAAAAATCCAATATAATCTCATAGTTTGGTTAAAATGGGGTTCATCTTTAAATGGCACAACAATCAGGCTAAGAGAGATATATAAAGTATCGTGCCGAGCACATTTTTTCTTGAGGTCTAATGCTGGGTTCAAAGTAAATATTAGCAGATCTGATGCAATCAGGATGATGTCAGCTGTGAAAATTTTAAAAATGGCCATTATGATCTGAGAAAAAAATACTTCATTTCCAATGCTTTCTCTTAGATTGTCAGATTTGAGCAGAGCGGTCTCCGTTGTGTAAAACGAAAAGGATATTGCAGATTAAGCTTGGTCTAACTGTTACATGGAGCGCCAGCCTCTATCATACACACTTCTTTGGTTGTTATTGTTTGTTTACACTCTTTATAAATTACTATCGCGCATTTTCTGAAGAAACACGCATGTTGTCAAAAACCGCAAGTATAATTGAATAAAACATGAACGTTTCTCTCAGTTGTGAAAAAGCCAAGATTTAATAACTTCATTAATTGCCCAATCTCACATACTGACCGTAATAACAATGGATTTTAACTTGGATGGACTGCCCAAGAATATTTGATAAACATTCAGAAATGTTAAACTGACTCATCTTTTAAATTCATCTGAGAAAGACATCACCCACAACTGATGCCACTTTTATTTTGAAAAGTTTGAAGTGCTACCAAGCTGGCCATCTTGGTGTTGTCTTAAACTGCAGGTAGTGACAGTGGACCTTGCTCTGCTTTGGAGACCTGCTATGACCTAGAGGCCACTCTAACCAGAGCCTATTTTATTATTTATTACAATCTAATATTTGTAGAGACCTTATAAATCATATAGTTTGCTTTTTTTTTTTTAAGTTAGCTCTTTGATGTTTTAAATCCTGTATTGTTTACATCTGTGTATGCCAGCTTATACTTTTCGTCACACCTTATCGGGGACATCAGATTGTCAGTCTGCTTGCTCTCATACAAACAGATAGAGGACCCACCCTTGGTCAAAAACTCCATGGGGTTATTTTAAACCTTTAATCTGTTTTGGTTTGAACTGGAAACAGAAGGACGCCCAGAAATGTTGTTACACCAACATGTGAGCAGCAGGATATGCCATATTTCATTACAAACTAACTGTTGTGCATCTGTTTAGGCTGACTGTAGACTTTTTTTTTTTTAAATTAAAATCTCGCTCATGAAAGACTGTATGGTGCATGTTGTCCACGTCCCTAGTTTTAACCGTGTTGAAAGGTTTATCCTCAGAGTGTTTTTAACAGTTGAAGACCAAGGTGGTGTTTTTCCAGTGTTTCCATTGTGCACCAAGTTGAGAGTGCTTATTCAGTCGTCTGACTTAAACAGCCATGAAGGTCTTTCTGATTGCGAGGACTTCACCATCTGCCTCTGGTCTTTGCTCTGCGGTTTAAACTTACAAGCTCAGCAAACAGCCTCCAAACAAACCGTGACAATTTCATGCATATTTGGCAGTAGACTCACTTTGACTGCTCAGAAAGCTCTGCTGTGGTTTGGAAAAAGAAGGTTTGTTTTGTAGACCAGGTCTACAAAACAAACCAGGGGGTGAAAAAAGGCCTGGGGGCAAAAAAAAGAAAGAAATAGGAGAAGAAGATGTGAGCAAGGGAAAGAAGGGGGGGGGCTTCACATACCACAACTCTCCAAAACCAGAAATGCATTTGGTTCTTTTTGAAGACCTCATAATAAATCGAACTGCCAAAAAGCATTCCTCGAGTCATGCAGACAAAGGAAAATCCCCTCAACAGTCACAAACACAACACATTGTACGAGACAGACTGAATTAGCTGCAATTATCATGAGCTGGGTCTAAACAAGTCTAATCTGAGTATAGCGAATTCTTTTCTACCAAAGCACACCATGGCCGATAGTAGTAGAGATATTTTGTTAAAAACAATGCAAAACCGAAACACAAACATGAGCCGCAGATGACTCATCACAAACCCGTGCACGTATGCTGTACACTTCAATCTGATAACTCTGCACTTTTCTAAACACTGTCCTAAAATTAAAAAATATTTACTAAAAAATATACTGGAGAGTCTTATTGGATTACTTACCTCAAATATTTTTGTTCACATGGGACATTATCCTTCATTTTACAACCATAACATTATTGTGGAGAGTGTTTTCTCTGAGATCAATGTATTTGACACACTGGAAAAAAGGCCATTGTAAAGTAAAATATTAGTACGTTTCTCTCAATATTTTAACAAATGTACCTTTTATGCCTGAGGCTAGACAGCACATGTGAGTGCCAAGCTGTGCGGTCTAAACTTTCACAGACTTGGGCTTCCTCTAATATTCATCTGTGCATATCCAAGACCACAGAGAGTCAGATTTACCGACTGTGGTGCAAAAGTGTTTCCTGTTTTGGGCTCAGCCACATCCACTGAGGTTCTGCAGGCCCTCCAGTGTCTTGGCCGCTGCAATGTAGCAGCTCTCCTACTACATGATAAAGTATTATCATGTAGCATAGATTGAGTAATATCCCCATAATTTTTGCTTTATAGTGTTGTATTTAACTATACAAAGTCATTTGTGGCACACTGCAATGGTATGGAAATTTGACTAGTCTTGGTCTAAGTTCTGCCAATATTTGTGTGTAGTCTATAAAAATATCTTTACACAAACTACAAAAACCCAGACTAGATGTTTAAACACTGCTACTCTTGCTATTCAGCAATAGAAATACTGATTGCTGAGTTACATTAATCATTGATATTTAATTAATACACAACACCTAAGATGCTAAAATGTTACACAGCCACCATCAGGAAGCAGTTCCCCTCATTGTGTTACGGGAAGTTGTAAAAAAATAAAATAAAGTAAGATGAATGACAGCCCCAGGAGCTGGTGCAAATCTGCAGTACTCTGATCTAGAAAATGAACAGTTGGATAAGGTGTGTCGAAACAAGCTGGTGAATAAGCATTGGCGCAATGTGTAACCACATTCTGAATGGGTAGGTGGATGTTAAGCTGCAAATAAAGAAGGCTGTTGGTGTTACCACTGCTAACACAGGGGCACCACAGGGGACTGTCCTCTCCCCCTTCCTCTTCACCCTCTACACCACAGACTTCAGCCACTGCACAGAGACCTGCCATCTTCAGAAGTTTTCTGATGACTCTGCGGTGGTTGGATGCATCAGCAGGGATGATGAGACAGAGTACCGGGCTGTGGTCGACTCCTTTGTCACGTGGTGTGAGCAGAATCATCTGCAGCTCAACGTGGCAAAGACCAAGGAACTGATCGTGGACTTCAGGAAGACCAGGAAACACTTGACCCCTGTTTCAATCCAGGGGGTCAGTGTTGACATTGTGGAGGACTATAAATACCTTGGAGTACACATTGACAATAAACTGGACTGGGCTAAAAACACCACAGCACTTTACAGGAAGGGCCAGAGTCGTCTCTATTTTTTGAGGCGACTGAGGTCCTTCAACATCTGCCAGAAAATGCTGAGGATTTTCTATGAGTCTGTGGTGGCCAGTGCGATCCTCTATGCTGTTGCATGCTGGGGGAGCAGGCTGAGGGTCGCAGATGCCAACAGACTTAATAAACTGATCCGTAAGGCCAGCAATGTTGTGGGGATGGAGCTGGACTCCCTCAAGGTGGTGTCGGAGAGGCGGATGCTGTCCAAGATAAAGACAATGTTGGATAACACCTCCCACCCACTCCATGACATGTTGGTCAGTCACAGGAGCTCGTTCAGTGAGAGACTGAGATTACCGAAAAGCACCACTGAACGACACAGGAAATCATTCCTGCCTGTGGCCATCTCCCTGTACAACGCATCCACTTAACACACTGTTTGCTGCTACAACTACACATGTTTCTTTTCCAAATATTTATTTATAAGTGACTTATGTATGTATGTATGTATATATATGTATATATTGTACTATTCTTAGTTAGCGTATTGTCTGTCTTGTCTTAATGTTGGTTTAAAATGGAGCACTGTAACAAAAAATAATTTCCCCCAGGGATCAATAAAGTATTCTGATTCTGATTCTGATAACATTATACACATACTGCAAATTAATCGGACAGTATGTGTGCGCAATGTTACGAATGATGCATGTAACGGAAATGGCACAAATTTCAGTTACATGCATTCAAACTACAATGTTACTGACGAATGTGATCAGCTGTTTCAAATGGCTCTCGTACAGATCCAACATTTTTATGGGAAATCTTAAATTTATCCATTCAACTTTTTGCTTTCTCTAACTTTTAGTCTACTACCAAGTATAAGTGTTTTCTCCCATGAAACAATTTTGTGTGTCCTTGGGTCTGAATGTCCTTGCCACAATGATTTTTTACAGGTTGTTCCACGGGCTCACAAATGTGCATTCAATGCAGGTTAAAAGAAGCAGGCATAGTAAACATTAGGAAATATGGGCTTTTTTCTGCTTGGGTGTGGTGCAGAGATTAAGATTCAGTTACTCGATGCTCACAGCACCCTTGAAGACACTATTATGACAACACAATTACAGCAAAATTGAAAACTGGAATTGCGACGATAAATACCTTATTTTCCATAATCAACCGATGATTATTATCCATTACAAACACAAGTACCTGTTTAGTCTTGCCATTTTCTTTTTATCATTGTGTCCTGAAAGGTGTAATGCAAGTTATTTAACCTGTGTGCAAGAACCTGGCTTGAGTTGAGAGTTTGTCAAACAGAGCCTAGATTTCATACAAAAAGTTGAACAGGTTTTTATAAGAACTATAGGATTTGTATGCTGTTATTTTTTGGATTGACAGTTTAATTAGTCTCCAATAGACTCCATGTATTTCCTCTTTTGTAGAGTCCTCAACTCTCTTGAGCAGAAACACAGTTTTTATTCAAAATATGACAGATGCAGATCAGGATGCCGTTTGATGAATCTTGCTATGACAAATCTGTCACACCACTGTGTGTATACATAGCACCGGACTGTTACAGCAAAAAAATAAAAGACAATGTGGGAGACATACAAAAAGAAGACAGCAAGATAATAATGACATTAGCAGTGAGCCTCTGGATAACAGTCTACAGACCCTTTACTAAACTTACATAAGGAACACCTCTGCTGCAGCCTGCATTAACCATTGTGCACTTCAACAAATTTAGTACTGGTGAAAGATGTCGTGGTGACAAAAACTGTTTTTCTTCTCACATCCGCAGTGTTTTTCACACCTCACCCTCAGATCTTGACACCAGCTTAACATTGGGAATTAGAATGTTATTTGAGCCCGGAAACTCTGATTCATGAAGCCAGCATTCTAACAGAGACCAGCTAAGCATCTTAGCCCCCTCTCCAGAGTGCATGAATATGATAAAGTATGTCATGGCTAACTTTAGTACCCCAGCTTGTGAGCTTAGTTAACAAAATTTAGACATTGATGTTAAAATTTCTTTGTAGCAGTTTTTTACTGAAGTCAAAACAATCTGACGTTGTCTTTGTGAACCATGTGGACTTTAAAAGTTCACATAGAAAGACTGCGTGTGATTTGGAGACTTACCTCAACATCCTGCAGGCTGAAGTCATTCTGGTCTTTAAAGTTGGCGGCTCCAGCGCTCAGCTCCATCAGCATCTTGGCGATCTCAGGCTTTATTGCTGCTGTCAGTCTGCTGGCGGCCTCCATGACGTGTTCCTGCACGTCCTTCAGTTGCATAGCTGCTTTGGAATAGTGAGAGTTCCTGAACACACTGCTGAACAGGTCTGTTAGGAAGGCGCTGGCCCGGCAGAACACGTTGAGAGCATCCAAATATTTTGAGATGCCTTGCTGGATATCGGCAACAGCGGTAGAGGTGCCAGAAGGAGGTGGGTGGCAGCTGCCAGACATGCCTACCCCAGTGCCCATGGGTGAAGAGGCAGAGCAAGAGGAGGCCAGAGAGGCGCTCAGGGTCCGGCTTAGCTCAGGCATCTGGTACTGCTGGTGCTGTTGCACTTTCTGCTTGGACCCGCCGAGCAAAAAGCGACGCTTGTAGTCCATTTTACTTTCCTGCGCACTACAACAATACATAGGTGGTGCAACAGCACCGGAAGCTCCTGTTTGTAGTTTCTTTTTCCTCACAAAGTGTTCTTGTCCTTTTTAGAAAAAAAAAAAACAAAACGCCAAATTCAACGGCCCTGAAACTGTTCAAGTTGGGTATAAAGACAGCTCAAG
Organism: Maylandia zebra; assembly: GCF_041146795.1. NCBI lineage: Eukaryota > Metazoa > Chordata > Actinopteri > Cichliformes > Cichlidae > Maylandia > Maylandia zebra. The sequence continues at coordinate 8,871,958 of NC_135167.1, forward strand.
GATTCTACCTCACAGAGGTTCATCTCAGTATGCCTTGTAGAGAGGCAACTTAGAAGTGGGTGAGGCTGAAGGGTGATCAAAAACCGACAAGCTGAGTAAAATACTCACATGCAGCCCTGCTGCAAAATCATCATGCTAGCTTAAAAAACAGCAAAGACACAGCTCCAGATACTCTGTTTTCAGCTTCAAACAAAACGATCATAATAGAGGAGGAAAGTATTACAGCCGAGTTTTAAAGTGCATTAACTTTCCTTCAGAATGGGGGGGGGGGGAATCCTTCATACAGTATGCAGAGTATATACACTTATGTATTTACATATATAAACCTATACCAGCTTCAGCCAGTAGAAGTAGAAAATTATTTTAAAAGCTGAAAGCAAAAATGAATCCGAGGAAAATGACACACTGGTCAACAGCACGGAAGGAAAATGGCAATTTAAAAAGGAAAACAACACACAAGCAAGTAAATGCTGGAATCAGAGGATGTGGCTTCGTCTTTTCTTTTGCAGTGGCTGGCAGAGGAGCAGTGGGAGGCGAAGGGCAGACAGATCCAGTCCGTCTCAAATCCTCTTCACAAAGCAGGACACGGCAGGCAGTGAGCAAGCGGCCAGCTGATAGCTCTGTCTGCCTGTCAGAAGTCTCCAGCAGCTTCCCGGTTTCTCCACATCTGCTGGCTGAGGTAGATATTACTCACCGCGGAAACAAGTGTGCTTCCAGATCTCGCTGTTCTCTGCAGATGCAGATTAGAGCGACAAAAGCACAAATGTATCTGTAAGGCCTCTAGGTCATTTCCTAAGGGAGGAAAGGGCAGAGACACAGAAGAGTGTTAACATCATGTCAAAGAGGAAGGATGAGCTTAATTTCAACTGCTTTACTGTGACAACCTAAAATAAACTGGCTGCTCTACAAAAATCAAAACATGGCTAATTTCAGCTGACTTCTAAAGTTTTAGGATTAGTACATAGAATGGCGCAGGTATAAACTGTCAAGTAATGTGCCTTCAAACAACAACTAATATTCTAGTATGAAACCTTTACTGGATGGTGACAAGGAAAGCAATAAGAGAAAGCATGTATACTTTACAATACAATAGGCAAGCCACAAAATATCAACTTGCTTTAGTTTTGTTCAGTTGCTGTGACATCCAATCAGTGATATCAAACCACAACCATAAAGTTGTACTACCCATTATGTGTTGTAAACCAGAAGCGACACTCAAAGGCTTTTATTTTAGAAAACTGATTGGGAAGGATGCGATCAGCCACAATTCCCTGAAATTGCTGCTAATATTGTATTACAGTTTGGTAAAGAGCTGTGCTTTAGTTGTACATTTCTAGACGATTACTAATACCATACCTCACTGAGCGTCTGTGCAAAGAATCTCTGGCAGTGTCTGGTTTAGCAGTACACAGCTGCAGACAGAAATTCCTGCATGAAGCCATTGTTGGAAGACACTGCAGGGTCTGTTGAACTACACGTAGTAGGAGTCACAATACTCTCATTCTGTGTGACTTTTCCATCTCCCTTTGGCCTTTTCACTGAATTAGGAATATAATATTTTATATTGTTAACATTAAAGTGGATTTGGCCTCACTTCTCTTCTAGCTTGTGACTGTCAGAAGATTTGCAATTTAGAAGGTCTCAAGACAAACCACAGTTAATAAGATTCCTGACAATAAAACAATACTAAACATAATCTGGAATCATATAAGTTAAATAAATAAACATTTCATGTAAACTGATCCAAAAGAAACATGCCTTAAATCCGCAGGTGTAAAATAACCTTTTTCTCATCTTAGGTCGCAGTGTTTTAGGAAGGAACAAAGAATACATTCCCATTAAACCAGTTCCTTAGCTATGCACTTGCAGAGAGCTTCGTGGCACTAAAGACTAAAACAGACACTCTTTATGACAATAAAGTCAATAGGACACTGAACATGATCCTGACCGACCATTTTCTTCATGAAACGGCTTTCCATATACCAGGCAGAAATCTGACTGTTATCTTGTAACATCACACTGAAAACAATTATGTTTTGGAATGAAACAGGAACGGCAGATAAAAAAAAAAAAATATTATTCCCAGCTAGGTAACACATCCAGGATGCTGTCACTGTAGGTTTAGCAGCTGTGTGGTAGTCCCACATACAGGGTAGCTTCCATTACGCATCTCCGCCAACATTCGCCTGACCTTCAAAACCTCACTTCCTTTCACAAACAGAGGGGACGCCCAGCAAAAATCAGCCCACCCTTATCTGTCCTGGGCCACTGAGTTGAGAGACAGAGCCAAGGGAAACTACTGACCTCCTCTTGAAGGGACAAGGGAAATGTGCTTTCAATTTTTTTTAACCCTTACATTACAGTAGTTAGTCTTTCAGTTATTATTTTGAAAATTTGCTACAAGGACACCTTACTTAAAAACAACCACACAAATGTACATCGTAGTCAGGAGGTTTCATCTCCAACACTTGTTCAGCAAGTATTGCATGTTTACAATTGACGAAGATTCAGTGAAATATGTTAACGCCAACCTTTTCCTAAACAAAACTGGGTGATTACTACAAGACAAACCCTGCAGGGATAACTAGGATGACCAGTCTGGAGCTTGGCTGTACATTTAAATTAGTCAGTGCTTATTCAAAGATCTAATACCCCACATCTGTATCAAGAATGTAATGCAATTAACTTTATTATACTATATATTCAATTAACCAATTATTTGTTCAAGCTCTAAAACAGACCAGAAAATATTTGGGTTGCAGGGTTATATAACAAAGAAAAGCAGGAAATCCTTTCATTTTAGAGGCCTGAATTAATGATTATTTGTCATTACTTTATAATTTCTTTCCAAATTTTCAGATCTAGTTGTGGTACAAAAATATCAATTATACTACCACCTACCAAGTTATGCAGAGAAATTCTAGGCATTGTAGATACGCTCTCTTTCAGGAAAACAAACAAACAAAACTTTTCTCTAGGAAGTATTTGATGAAGGAATAGCAAATTTTAATTTTATATGATTGTCTATAATGGTTAAGAGCAGCTAACTAGGGCAATAGTGCAGCAGGCCTCTAAATCCCAGGGATTACTGGCACAGTGAGAACCTGCCAGGTGCCCACAATGCCTGCTAGTTGACATAAGTAATAGGATATAAGCTTCTACAAAGTAAATGTGAAACCTAAGCTCGGCTAGCCCAGAGCTGGCTACTTTTGTTCTCACACATTCACACTATTTTTGGCTAAATGATGGGTGGAAGATTAGTCTTCTTTCAAAACAACTTGATGAATATACTAAACAGGTCAGTGAGGAAACCACATCGAACAAAACTAGCTTGCTAGTCATACAGCATGACGTAAAGGACCAGGACACAGCTGGAAACAATTAAAACTAATTGTGGACAGCAGTTAGACAGCTTTAGGAACGTGGTTTGGAAAAACAAAGGTTGGCTATATTTAATCTTCATGAAATTATTCTTTTTTTTCCCTCTTTAGATTTGCTGCCTCAAATAGAGGAAGTCAAGTATCTCAGGGTTCTTGTTTACAAATAGCAGAGAAGTAAAGTAAGAGGTTAACACGTGGATTGGTCTAGCATTTACAGTGCTATAGATGCACCAGTTTGCTTTATTGAAGGCCAATCTGAATGCAAAGCTATTCACTGACTTGTCAATCTGCATTACTTCCCTCACAAACTGTGGGTTATGACTAAAAGAATGAGACTGCAGATTCAAACAGCAGAAATAAATTGTGTCTGTTCCCGCCTCCTGAATCTCCTTAGTGATAGGATGAGGACCTCAGTCATTCGGGAGGGCCTCCTGGAGGCCTCTGAGGTGAGGCATTGCAAACATGTCCAACCCAGGTCAAAATAAAGAAACAGTCTCTTGGCTAGCTTGAGAATGTCTCAGTTATCAACCAGAATAGTTGGACGCCAAGGCTGAGAGAAGTCTGGACATCGTTTCTTAAGCAGTGATTATACCCTGTTGTGGATACGGACCCAGGTAGCTGGAGACAACATGGATGTATTTAAATGAATTAATTTCAGTTGCAGTTCTTTGAAATCCACCTGAAGGGAACACAAGCTGCCAGTGCATTACAACAAAGACATGGATGTAACGTTTTTATTAACAGTGGTAATTAAAAACAAATCTGTCAAACATTCAGAGCAGTACTGTTGGCAATGTTGCCTCACAATAATATTATTTTAGTATAAAGATTGACAGCTATTGTGATGTGACAAGTGAGTCCACATTCTGAAGTCTCCACGCTTCTTGTGGCTGCAGCGATGCTAGGTTGTTGTTTTTTTTAGCTGTAATTTCCTTTATTTGGACAAGCACATGGAGTGGTTATTCATCAGCCAACACTACTTGGCTTGATTAGCTATCTAGTAATTGGTGAGCTAAGTACAAGACACCTATTGGTTTCATCTCCCTGTGTTAAGACACATGCCAATCAAAGCAACTGTTAAGTCAATAATCCAGGTGGAGTTGGATGAGTTTTAAAAAAAAAATTAATAAGATATTAAGAAAAATCACCCTCATCTAAGTAGTTAAAAATTGGGAAACTATACACCAATAGTAAAAGAATTCTTTGACTTTGATTTTTAATGCTGAGTCTATAGCCCCTTTTCCATTCGCCCCTACTCAGATCGTCTGGTTTTCAATTACAATCGAATACCACCTAATGTGTGTGGTCGTCATTATAGCAATACACCTGAGTGTTCCGTGACATAATTAGCTACAACAAAGGTCGACGTCAAGGTGATGATAAACCTGCTACTGTGGCTTTTCGTCAGACTTATTTTCGTGAAAGAGATGCTCTCATGATTCATCTAGTGACACCACTAACCAGCCAATCAGTCCCACGGAGTCTGCCGTCACATTTCAGTACCTGCTCAGATCACTTTGGAATCATGGCCAAGCAGGTACTATTTTTGTACTATGTACCAGGTACAATAAAGTAATTGAAAACCCTGATAAATATGGCGAACTGCGGCAAGTCGATCCATGTCGGCACTAATGGAAAAGGGGGCTTATGTTGACTGACCCCCTTTTGGAGTCAGCCTAAAGTCTATATGCCACTTCGCACTTCAGCTCTAGATGTTGCCCAGGACAGTGTCATAAGATATGCTTAAAGGAAGTGAAACTCTTAAGATTAACAAAAAAGCAGTGATAGTGGGAAAAAAATGAAGAAACAAAATGCTGATTCAAATAAAAAAATTTGTCAATTAACTTCATACTATCGAGATTACCCTACAATCACAATGGTATTAATCTGAGCCTAGTATAAGGAATGTGGTTCTATTATCTTTCACTTTAAAAAAAAAAAAAGAAAAAAAAAAGTGAATAGCTTCGTCACACAATCTAGCACAGTTAAAATCATTTAGCCAGCTTAAAATTGGTGACACACTACATTTTTCAGCCAATGTCAGTAAATGCCATCTTATTTGGCAGGCCCATCATTCTATACCAGTGTTCAGTAGTTGTGTTTTTGTTATGTTTTTTTCTTGTTTTTTTTTTTTAGGGCTGTGAACAACAAAAGTAACAACACATTAAATGAGTGCTGTAAGTCAGACTCAATTCAACCCAAACAACAAAGTGACATTATTAGAGAGTGTTCATGGTCTACATTTCCTTCCTGGCAACAAAACTCTGCAGGCAGAGGATATCCCAAGAGAAGCAGACACGGCATCAATATTAATGAGGCCTATTGGCTTCTTAGGGTAGCTCTGTTGGCTGACAGCCTCCTGTTGCAGGGCACAGTGTGTTAGAGATTGCACCCAAACAAACACGTGTGATAAGAGCGTCCCTCCGGATGCACTGGAGTTCTGCCAGCCCACTTTAGTGTCCTTCCTCCAGCAGGAGCCGCTTAGGGCTAATGTTAGCCCTACTTCCCCACTCGCCGTACATGTCAGCTGCTCAACTTCAACAGGAAGGGGGTTTAGGTTTCCTAGAGCAAGCTCCTTGTCGCCAGTAACAAAAACTTCAAGCCAAGTATGCCACTGGGCATGTAGTAAAGTCATGGTACCTGTCTTTACAACCTGCTGGCCAAACAACTGCTTACAAAGGACTACCTTAAAAATGAGGTAGTATAATAGCAACAAATCCTTGAAATACTGATAATAATTCAGAAATGCCACAACTACTTAAATAATACTGTCTGGGCTACACTTGTATTGTAACAGATATTCATACTGATCAGCTCTACTTGACTATTGGCAGGGGTCTGCATTTTATTTTATTCAAATTTCTCTATAGGTTTTACAACATTAAAACACCCTTGTGTTAATTAATGCAACCTTCAGAGTTCATAACAGCAGTTACTTTTGGATACTCTGCCATATTTGTGTCACTGTTACTTCAAAGCTAGGTGGCTTAATAGCTGTAGATGGGGCAGCTGTTACCCATGTTGACAGCTCCTTATCCATCTGCCACTGGGAGGCAAACACAAGCCCTCTGATGCTCTAGCCACAGGCCCGACATTAGCTCTCTCATGAAGTCTATTTCGGCCTTCATGGGCAAAACAGCTGCCCTGAAAGTCCACACTGCCCCGTTTTTAGACACTCCAAAAGGTTCAGCGCAAAGTAAAAAAATGTCCTCCTCTACATCTGTTGCCAATGAAGCAAAGGAATGCATTTCCCCAAGAACACTCTTAATGTGGGTTCATACGAGTATAGAAAAATGGGCCAGAAAAACTGATATGCTGCAAAACATCTCCACAAAATGTAATGTAAACATGAAAAGTGCATGTTTAAAAAATGATGCACTAATTGAAATGGAAGGCAAAGTTTACACTGTGTGTTTTACTGAAGACATTCCAAAGAGCAGATAAGTCACAGTGAAGTCTGAGAATCGGCAGACAGGTCGAGGAGGTCAGTCCGAATGACAGGACAAGTGCCGTGAGCAACTGTGTGATAGGAGCTGAGCCAGGCTCCTCTTGCCCACAGAGCACAAGGAGAGTATTGTGGCAGCCCTGGTGTCCTCATACCAGCACACAGAAAAAACACACACATGCACACTTGCACATGCAGCTGCATGACTTTGTAAGAGGAAGAGAAAAATAAAGGTCTTGGCTACAATTTAATATTAATATTAATAACAACTTTTTCCCCCCATCAATATAGTCTGTTTCTTCTTCGTCTTCTTCTTTCTTTTTAATCCTGGCCCTGTTTTTTTAGGCATTGCGGGTTTTGATTGTTGTGGTTTTGTTCCCATAACTAATTCTGTTTTGGTCCCGTTTTTGGCTTGAAACTAAAAATAAATTTGATTTTATAATCAGGTATTACAAAAGACTGTTTCTAAACACTTTTCCAGTTCTGCTAAATTGTATTTTTTGGCAGAATTTGCACTTTATAAAGCAGTAGTGAAACCTTTCCTACTGCTTAAGTACCACTGTTATGAGTTTGCTCAGACATATCAGTCAAGAGGCTGATACAGCTGGCTGGATAATATTAGACTAACCTGTAGTGTCCTAACACACACACTGTAAGTAGCTTATGGCTCCAATAAAAATAGTGAACAGGCCGCACTCACAAAGGACACACTCACAGGCCTCATACGTCTGTGTTGCACAGACTTCAACATGTGCTTTTGACTTAATTAAATATTAATACATTCCATCACCCTAAGAACAAACAAAAAGCATATGTCCCAAATTTATTAAAGTCTAACGGGGAATCAAGATGTCAGCTGACATGCATGCATGAATCTCATTTGATTAAATAAAAGTCCCATCTCATCTGATCTAATCTAAGCTTTTGCACAAAGCCTAAATACCTTTCAACAGTCAACATTAAGCAATCGGAATAAGCTCAAATACCCTCTTCAAATAACTCTGTACAATAGACCATGTTTACTGTGCCTAACCAGTGGGTTTCAATAAGTGAGAGCTGTGATGAAAGGCTCTGACGTCAGTTCCATTCATAAAAGGTTGGTGGCAACCTGTGGGGATGAAAATGCTTTCCTCAGCCTAAACTGAGCAGACTGTATACTGAGATTGCAGGTTGTGTTACATGCCAAGCATGAGAGTTGTATTTATAGCCAAAAAGAAAGATAGAATTTACCTTTCCCGTTTAGCCACAATGACAAAATATATAGAGGTGTCACAGAAGCCGTAAATCTAAATAGGGTAGTAAAAGAAAATCAAGCCAAGTATAGCACTATGCATGTTATCATTAATATAGCTGCACCAATCTAGCTTTTACCACTTCTTATTCGATCCCGAGACCATGGCTTAAGGCATCTTCTTATACCAAGTACTGATCTGACCCCACTGTTAAATAAATAAGCTATATAAATTTATTAAACTGGTACGCATCCCTTTTGTCAACAGCTAATTAGAGCTGGGCGATATGAGATTTTTTCATATCACGATATGTTTTTTTCATTTCAGGCGATAACGATATCTATCACGATATAAGCCAAATAACTATATTTGTAAGATTTAAATGTGCCGTTGCTCACAAGTAAAATGTGAAATAATCAGCAGCTTGTTTTTATTTAAATATTTATTTCCCATAATAAGTTCAACAGGGTAGATGTACTTAAGGAACATGAGACTTTTTCAGATAAATAAAGGCAAATATTGCAAACTACACAAAAGGCAGCCGCTAAAGCGTTTAAGTTTCAAAACAGAACAAACGAAACAGACTACTAAATTGTCAATTCCACTTAGAAACAAAATATTAATTCTAAAAATAAATCTTAGTTTGTTTTACAGAATAACAGACAAAACTGACTAACTTTTGTCAATATCAAATAAACTGAGAACTAAAAGGAAATTCTCACTCTCCTTGTTGTATAGCTTAGCTTTTAAAACAGTTTTAACAGTTACTTTAGTCTGACAAAAGCCGAATGACGAATTAGCGCTTCCAGTCAGAGAATGAGGCTACGTCCACGCGTACACGGGTATTTTTGAAAACGGAGATTTTCCGTTTTCGTTTTAAAAAAATAATCCCGTCCACACATAAAGGCAGAAATGAAGGAAAACGCTGCTATGAACATGCCAAAGCAGCAGGTGGCACTAGATTCCTAACCGTGCAGAAATGTTGGCCAATCAGAAGTCTAGAAGCCTCGGTGGGAAAAAGTAAACAAAGCTGCGGCATAGAAGCAGAACCGAGTCGTATGTGTGGACGGACAGTAACTGTGTATATGTAAGCATTTAAACACTGCAGAGAGTAGAATTAACAGTAACAGTATTGTAGAAATTCATTTCACCGAAACAATAACGTGGCGCACAGTGTGACGCATGCACCAGTTTATTGTATTTCCAGACTTGCTTTCGGCACAATTTACAGTGCACGCTACTCTGTTTTTTGTCAGACTTGAAATAGCCGAAATACCTTCACACTACGGAACTTCTATGGCTCTTCCGTTCGACAATCTCTCCGGCATTGGAACCATCATCTGTTTTCTCTTCGGTCACGCTCGGTTGATTTTTCTAGTCGGCACACTCATTTCCTCCATTACCCGCTGGCTGCTTCCCAAACAAACACACGTGCGGCTTGGCACTTGTGCTGTACGTAACAAGTCACGCGACGTGACGCTGCGGCTGTGATTGGTTCGGCTCTGCGCTACTTAGTTTGGATTGGCTGACCTTTTTTTTTTTTTTTTTTTAAGAGGACAAGAGCGGCGAGGTCTATCGCGATAGCTTAATTTCTCTATCGAGTAAAAGTTATATCGCGATACATATCGTTATCGTTCTATCGCCCAGCTCTACAGCTAATTAATTATCTTGAGTTGATTCAACTGCTATTAGCTTAAAGGTGGGATACAGACTGACAAACAATCATTCACAAACACAGTCAACTTTGAATCGCTAATTAAGCTAACCCATGCATTTCTTTGGACAGTGGGAGGAAGTGACTGAGTCAGCTGCTTTCACAGCTGTTTGCATTGTAATATCTGTTCTGAACTTAAAGTTTTTAGCTAAAAAAATACCATTGACATTATAATAAATTAAAAAATTAAACTAATGAAAACTAAAGTAAACAAAACAACAAATTAAATTTAAATTAACAAAAATCTGAAAATTATTTAAAACAAAAGTGAATTTAAAAAGCCAAAATGAAATGGGAATAAAAACTCATTTTAAAGCTCAAAATTATAAAATATGCATGTTGATCGCAATTTGCATTTAAGTTACAGACTTTTGAAGACATTCAAAGACAAGATCTTGGCATCAAGGATGTGAAAAACAACCAAAATGCTGACGCTTTGCTGTCAGCAGCCGGTTCACTGTTCCTGAAGCGTTGCGTAGCAAATACAAAACAAAGATTTGAAGTGAGCAAAGCAACCCCATAAATCACTACAGATTTTATCATTCCTAATTCTCACACAGTTACAAAACTCAGTAAATGACAATCCTTTGCACAGAGGATAAAGAAAGGCTGTTTACTGACTGAGTGCTTCAAAACAATACAATACATTGGCAGGTATGGCACAGGGTGCAGACTATGAAACATTTAAACACTGGACAAATGTTTGATTCACTACTGAAATACCTTACAACAATCTATAAAATCTTTGCCATCTCCACTGCTTGATTTTTAGTAACTGATCCCAACGTCTAAGCTGCATATTTTCTGCAGGGATTAATAAAGAGAAGTTTCTCTATAGAGTTTCATGGTAGTCTTGTTTCATTTGATCATCTCTGGTGCATGAACAGTCATGCTTCTCACTGGGAACATTTGACTGAGGGGCAAATAGCTGACCACAAACTAAGGCTAAACTGGTTTCCCAGGAGACAAGGGTGAGATTTCAAGGAAGAAGCCCCCTCCCTCCCTCAATCCTTTGATTTTCTGAAAAATCGACAGTGCCCCTTATAATCTGGTGCACCTTATGTATGAATTCTGGTTGTGCTTACTTAGCTCAAACCAATTTTATGTGGTACATGGCGCTCAAAAATTTGTCAAAAAATGTTTTAGTAAGACTTTCGTAAGCTACGAAGGATGGACCGCTTGATGGACTGTCAGAGCATTACGGCTACTGTAGTCAGGAGCCTTGCAGAGTAATACGCACTGTATGCTTGTTAGCTGCTTGTTTAATTGAAAATACATTGATGGGGTTTTTTTTGCACTAATAAAGTTGTGGAGTTGTAAAGTATTTTGTCTTGCATCAATTATATCATCAGTTATATTGTTATCCCAAATTTTCAAATATATATCATGATAAATATTTATGACCATATTGTCCTGCCCTACATGACACACTAGCAGACAGAGTTGAAACAGCCCATGTAAGAGAAAGAGGTAGACCCAAGCCCTCTGACACACATAAATACTGTTAGTTTTATTCATCCAAAGGAAAATACAAACACAAACCACACAAAGGAAAAAGATTAACAGAATAAAATGGGTCGCAGCTGAAAATTATTTGATCTGAGACATGTGAAATGTAAATTGTCCAGTCTGTCCCAAATTTCACATGTTTGATTAAAGTCAAAGTCTAGAGACAGCTATATGTCAAAATCATGTCACACTCACAGCATCAGCTAATGGCAACAGGGAATCAATTAGCACCTACCAAGGAACTTTTTACATGTATTAAACAAAAATTACCAGAAAAAAAGTAACCTTTAATTTATAGTTAATTTACTCAAGCTTAATTACATTTGTTTCAAATGCAGCCAAAAATAACAACAAAATACAAACATTTACATTAAAAAAGGCTCTTTACTTGAGATGATTCTTTGCCTTAGCTATATGTGAGCCAGATGTGGTCCCATGAGTAATCGCCATTAAAAGCTTGTTTTTGAGCTTAGAAAAGCCATTTTTCAGTAAGCAATAACTTTTCCCAGTTCCAGTATTTGAACTATCCAACTGAATGCAAGATTTAAATCCTACGTACAAAACGCAAACTCTAAACAGTGCAAATCATTGCAATGTATTTACATTTAACACAGACTCCCAACTTTCTGGAAGTTGTAGTTACTGGCTACATAACATCTTGCAAATCTTTCTGGTCTAAATGAAAATTTTTAAGTAAAACTAAATACACAAAATGAAGGAATTCCTGTTTATCACCTACTTCCCCCTCAGTGGAAATGTCTCTGTAAGACTCACCTACATAAATTTGACGTGGAACAATAATGACTATAAAACTCCTTTGTTTAAGGAAATATCATTCAGGCCCATGAAGTGCCTGCACTCCACCCGATGCAAGTGCAAACAGTAATCTTGTGACTGCTGACTTCCTCATACATGTATCCGGATTTAAAGTTAGACTGAGGAAAATGGCACTCCAGGTCATATATATCACATGTTGACAAATACTGGCAACAAATAATAGTGTGAAAACAACTGGAGCCTCAGTGCTAGTCCACCAGCTACGGTGCCCATTCAGGCACAAAGGCTATCCAAAGGAATTGAGTTTAAAACAGACAGGAATTTTGCAGTGCAAAGCATGTATTTCCACAGAGACACAGCTGTGGCAGATGTCAACACAAAGGTTCAGGGTTGTTTTAATGACAGTTGTACATGCATGCAAAACTCCACAAAAGGAACGTACTGGCTTTACCATACATCTTCACTTTAACAAAAAATAAAAAACAACAACAACAAAAAACATTGAACACCAGTGACAAACACAGTCATCTGAGTGAAAACAACTTTCAATAAAAGTTTAAAAGATCACAGCCTTTTACAGGCATTTCTCAATGATAACATCTTTACTTTGGAAGGCAGCAAACCTAAACCACCTATTGGACAATATTAGATGAAATTGTGTGTTAGGGTCAACAAAGCCACTGAAAAACAGTGGTTTTATTAAACTTCAAGAAAATACGTTAATGAAGTTGATCTTCATGAATATTAATTATAATTCAACTGACATGAGCTGAACTAAACCAAACAGAGCTTAACAGGGAATCAACTGAGGCTCCTCAAAGGTGAAAGAAGAGCCTTAAAGTGGATTTTATACCAATTATCTTAATTTAAAAGCCCTTGGAAGGCAAAAATTGTAATTGAAATCAAATTAACTGCACACCCCTATTACCTAACAAGCAAGAAAATATGAATCATGCAATGACAACAATTTTATCAGTCTTCATCAGAGTGGCTGCTCATGGCAAACCTTGCACGTATGAATAGCCAATCAGCGCACAGACATCTCAAATCATAGGTGATATCCTATGCCAAGACACGATCAGACAGTAGGACAGCTTCTACTTTCACCACAAGCACATCCACACGATCTCAAACGACAGACATCTGGCTAGACTGTAGATGGCTACACCCCTCCAAAGAAGTGGGGCAACGTTATTTATTAATACAACTCCACTCATCTTCTCTGTACTGTAGAGACTATATAAAAACATCGACATCAATGTAGTTGTGCAAGTTTCTACTTTACTTATAGTACGATTATTTAAGGTCAATATATCGAAATTAATGTAAACCAAGAGGCGAGTATTAAAAGACCATAATAGCATGTCTGAGGATACGATATCAAGACCTCTACAGCATTACTGCTGCTCTGCTCTGTACGTGTTATTAAACACAGCAAGGCTACTCTAGGGCTATTATTACAACAGCTTGTTACTTAATCCTGAAACCCCAGCGGGGAAGAAAACCAACTAGCTAGCTAGTTTTGTAAGGGGGTTATTGTCAAACACGATCACTATTTAGCAGGAAGGTGTAACAGAATCCCCGCAAGCGCAGTTAGCCGGTTTCATCGAAACTCTGCGATGACATGGCCCAAGTCATGGGAACACTATGTCGCAGCTATTAATACGGCCTTTTAACGCCCTAAACGCGGTGTCGCCGGAAAGCCTTTCGCGGCATCAACACGCCAAACGCTGGATAAGCGAATGACGGGGAAATGCCACCCCCGGTGGGTACCCAGCACACTAGGTCCCTTGCTTTCCCCGGTCTTTGACACTCAGCCGCCTGCCACTTAGAACCAGACGCTCGCTTTCGTGTTAGCTAGCAAGCCGGAGCACAGAAAGGCACAGAAACAAGTATGTAGCCAGAGGAACCGTAAATAACGTCCGTGTCGCCAGCTTGTCTCTAACGTTAGCCTGCATTCCATCTTTGTGCGGCGGATGATCACCGACTGCAGCGCGTAACTTCAAACCGAGAACGCCCAGGTCCGTTATCGGACACGCAGTCAATCCAGGTTATTACAAAAGCTTAAGGCTTGTTACATCAATCTCGCACGTAAGAGTGTCAAGACGATGATCAAATCTGAAGCATCGTGCACAGATATAAACAAGGGGCAGTGTTAACAGAAACAAACGACAGCGTCAACCCACCTCTCCTCCTTCGCTAGCCGAGGCGGATGCGCTTTATCAGCACACATGAAATTGGGCTTGTGTACATACGAGCGTTCAGTTGCACAAATATGTCAAGTCCTTCTGGAGCCTTCACTGAAAACACTTGTCTTAGCGATTATGGGGTTGCATTATTTTGCTTAACACGACTTAGAAAAATAAGCACGTCAAATAAAGGTGCGTCCGATAATGGACACATCAGTACTAATCAAGCTAGCTACACAGCTAAGCGAGCTAGCGTTAGCAAACCAGCTAGCTCTCTGCGACACGACTGTAAGCGCTGCTAGAAAGCACCAGCTAACGTAAGCGGCCCGGTGCTGCTCCACCACAGACTCAAAACAGCCGGGACTACCGCGGCCAAGACAAAACAAGCTCCCGTGAAACACAAGAAAATTATTACAGTACGCGTTCAGTTAATCAAAGCATCGCTTACCAGCTCTAGGCATCCACCCTCTTGACAGCGAATTCCCTGTCTGTGTGACCACTATCAAAACCAAGTCAATAAACTCACACTTCCGCTGAGACTTTCACAATAAAACCGTCAATCAGCAATATTTTATCAGATACCGGTTGTTCAGTGATGACGCGACGACTCCTACTTCCGGGTCTAAAGTAGTCTGCGTTTAATATGGCTTTTGTGTTGTTAACATGTTTAATGTTATGTATTTTCTTCTGTTTGATCTCAAAAAGCTCCTAAAACAGTCAGTGATCACTGACCTCCCTCGGCTTTTATTACCGCTAATCATTTATTTAAGCTCAGTTTTTAAAACCTTAGGATGTAACTACAGCCCAGCCCATGCAGCAGTATATGAATGACTAACCTCGTATTGTGGATGGATTATCTCAGTTGTTCTCCTGGCTGAAGTTTGGTCCTTTTACAGCATCCTGCCATGCGATTACATTTGTTTCTGACCACTGAGAACACTCACGTTAACTTTTATCGAGTGGAAAAAAAGTTAGCTTGTTTATATTATGCTAACACAGCTGTGTCGCTAGCGGTCACGTAGCACATCATTATATACCAGCTAGCCCAACTTCAGTAACCCTACAAACGTCACTGCTGTTTAGTTTTCTGTCTTCATTTATGCTGGAAGTGATAACAGAGATGTACGTTTTAATTTGTTTTCAAAACCCCGCAGTCAGGACATGCTATATTGTATTTAGATAGAAGCTAGCGAGCTAACTCCCTGCTAACTTCTAACTCCGTTAAATGTCATAAATTCCGTTTTCATGGATGCCTGGATGTTAAACTCAATTGTTACACCTGGTAGAGCAGAACGCTGATCATTTTATTAAAGATGAAAGACTTTAGACAGTTTTTCAACTCTCAATAATGCCATAGTGATCGTTTGATATATGGACCTGCAGCGGAGTTTAGACCCAGACACGGCTAGTGACGTCAGACTGAACAACCGGATATTTTGTCTTCCTACAACACCGCCTTAAATACCATTTAAAAATAATATAAGATTGCGTTACCATATTGTTTAATTTAGTTTCTAAACCTTACACTTCAATTTTGATTCTTGTAATATAACTCTAACTAATATAAATAATAACGATAACTATAAATAACATAAATATAACCAATATAGTCAAAGGCACGAAGTAAGAATAAACATGGAAAGCATCAAACATCATGATTGAAAAAGTAGGGAAACCTAGTTATTCAAATGAAAGGGAACCCAAATAGTGAGCTGAGAAAAAATCGCATTATATCTTTTGCTTGAAGTGTAGAACGGGTTTGTGACTACATGGAATGAAGATTAAGACGAAATAAAATCCAGCACAATTTAATGCTGCTTCTGGATAAGGTTTTCTCGCCCCCTAATGTTTGTTAGAGAATGTTACATCTTGTACTTCATGCTTAAATAAGAACACTTGGGGGCGCTAAGGTCTCAAACTTGTCTTTAACAATGCAACCTCTCCAGGTAGCAGACACCTGCACAGCTTTAAAGGATACCGCCTGCACTTGATCTGGATCTGCAGTGTCTCAACAAGGGTTACAACTTTCAGATTTAGATAATTAAAGAGGAGCCACAATTTGCACTGTTAGGTCAACTGATTTAATCGCTATGTGTTACATAAAATATGCACGTACTGAAATCAAGCATATTAAAACACATTATGTTACACACATTTACCAAGAACTAGCTGAGCATAAATGGTCGCTTGTCTTTTTTTACTAGCTGTAGAACAGTAATGCTAAATAAGGCATAACTAGTAACAAGCCAATATGCTTGTTTTTGGACTTCAGTGCAGCGTACTACAATGCAGGTTTGGATGAGAAACCTGCGAGAAAAGCTTAGTCTATAGTTTGGATGTTTCCTTTTTCCCCACATATAGTTGGAGAAGAATATTACTAAATGTAAATTAGTAGTTCATTACAAAATGAAAAGTTGTTGCGTTCATATAATTCTTCTTTGCCTTGGGCATAAATGCAACCCTTATACTCAGTTTTAAATGAGTATGAACTGAGTTTTAACTTAACTGAGTCTTAACATTTATGGCCACCTTCCATTTTTTGTGACTGGCTTCCCCTCACAAACAGAAGTTGGAAGGGGCTGCTGTGCTCACTGCTGTGCTCTTTGTCTCTGAGATGGGCATATTAGAGATGTCCACTCTCACTGAAATTTCACAGATACAGAACAAGTGAAAAGAAATTGGAGACTTACAGTGATTATGTCATCACTGATCTTATTTTAAACTGTGGCCATTTTTGGCTATTTGACTACTGTATAACCATTTAAGAGAAAAATAAGAAAAGGTACAACACATTGTCTGACCTGTGTGATGATCCGTGTGGCACAGTGAACTACATGCACTCAAACCCTGCAAGACAGTGGGCAAGTGTGACACGCTCAGGTCATGGATATTATATGTCTCTTGTAGGAGGGGCAAGTTTAGATCTAGACTGTGCCCTTCAAAAAGCTCTCTCTCTGACCTGCTCAGTCGCACTCAGCCAAGATAGTTGAGCACAGTGGAGCACAGCAAGCCCCCCTCTCTGGACAGCATGGGACTTACTCAGGACCCCAACTTTCAAAAGTTGCAGGAGTGGTACACAGCCCACGCCCTGGGCCTCAACATGAGGCACATGTTTGAGGCTGACAAGGAGAGATTCAACAAGCTCAGGTATAAAACAAGAACAGAATACATTTAGATATGTTTGATGTATTTGGTAAGTTAATGTTAATTCTGTTTTATCATCTGTTGACATGTTCACATAACAGACCTCTGTGTGGCTTCATTACACACATGTCAAACCTCAACACAACGACAAAATGATAGTTTTTGTCTGGATACTGATACTCAGAAAATATCCTCATCTTGTCTCCGATAGCCTCACACTGAAAACTGAGGATGGAGACATTCTTCTGGATTACTCCAAGAACCTCATCACAGAGGACGTTATGAAAATGTTGGTTGACCTGGTAATTCAATTTACATTTAAATGATCTGTGGCCTTTAAACTGTTTATATTAATTACCGAATCATTAGCCAATCAATCCTTTCATCAAGCAGAAAGTGGGGGTCAGTTCATCAGATACAAGTTTCATCTTCACTTAAGTTGTGTTTCTTTGAAGGACTGCTCATAAGTTTAAAACTTCCCAAATTGTTACTGACATAGCATTCATATTTATTGTTTCATTAGGCCAAGTCAAGAGGCATTGAGGCTGCCAGAGAGAAGATGTTTACTGGAGAGAAGATAAACTTCACTGAGGTGCTCGTTGTTAAACAGTCATAACTTCGCTTAACACTCTTTCTTTTATTTCTCTTAAAAATGAACACTAAGTACAGTAAATGCAAGCTGAAAAACCCATTCACTTCTCATTCACGAGCAGTGTAAGCAGCCAGCAGAAAAATACCCAGTGCTTCAGTGCTGATAGTAAGAGTCTGTGTATATTAACATTTATCTCCTGGTGCTGTGGAAATGAAGGGCCGTGCTGTGCTCCATGTGGCTCTGAGGAACCGTTCCAACACTCCCATCATGGTGGATGGGAAGGATGTAATGCCAGACGTTAATAAGGTTCTGGAGAAAATGAAGGGTTTCTGTCATGTGAGTGAACCCAAAAATAAAGGCACAAAATCACAACAAAAGCTCTTCCACAGAACTGTTTAAACAATTCACTATGTCAGTTTTGTAGCCCTGCTCATGAATTTTTTGATGCAGCTATCAGCAGTTTATAGACCCACAAAAATAATGTTTGCGATTTATGTGTTGCAGAAAGTTCGCAGTGGCGAGTGGAAGGGCTACACAGGGAAGGCCATCACTGATGTTGTTAATGTTGGAATTGGAGGATCTGATCTTGTGAGTGGATTAGCTTGAAAGATCTGTTAATCTTACATATATTAATAATAACACAAATAGGCCTGACTTTTTTTTTTCCTTACCATGACCTGTAGGGCCCCCTGATGGTAACTGAGGCCCTGAAGCCGTACTCAAAAGATGGACCTCGTGTGTGGTTTGTGTCCAATATTGATGGCACCCACATCGCCAAAACCCTGGCACAGCTCAACCCTGAGACAACCCTCTTCATCATTGCATCCAAGGTAGCATGTTCATGAAGAAATGAGGAATATTTATTTATTTATTGCTAAATCTTCAAGCACAGACAGAAAGTTCCTTATAAATTGCTGCATGAATATATGTGTATTCCTATATATACAGACATTCACCACACAAGAGACAATTACAAATGCTGAGTCGGCCAAAGCTTGGTTCCTCGAACATGCCAAAGATGTGAGTTTGCAGCAATCCTGCACAGCACAGTTTCATTACTACACTAAAAGGATGTCTTTCTTAATTATAAATTTGATATGTTTCAACAGAAAGCTGCTGTCGCCAAACACTTTGTGGCTCTTTCCACCAATGGTGTAAGTTGTACCAAATTTTTTTCAGGGTTAATAAGCCTCTCGCTGCATCTACACATTCTAATACTAACTTTTCTGTTTTTCTCTGTCTCCCCTTCAGCCCAAAGTGAAAGACTTTGGCATCGACACAGAGAACATGTTCGAGTTCTGGGACGTGAGTGCCCTTTGAGCTTTAAAACACACACACTGTATGCAGGTTTTTCATGTCCACACGGTGCCATGGAGCGAGAGTAGAAGCTATAAATAAAGCAGACTTTTGACCTGTGAAGTAGGTGAGACAGACTCTCTGAACAGCAGCTGCCGGGTAATCAGAAGCCTCTCTCTTCAGTCTCAGTTATTATTGGTAGTGACCTTCTCTCTTGCAGAGGTTACTGTAAAGGCTGAGTTGCATCAAAGGTCAGAGAGTTGCATTTAGTTACATTGTTGGTATTTTAAAGGTAACAGCTATAATGTGGCCTTTATGTCAGGAGAAAATGGCTGCATGCACAAAATCTACAGCAAAGGTGGGCAATCAATTTTCCCAAAGGGGCACATGGGAGACTGGGACTGTTATAGAGGGCTGCCACAATAAGCTTATAAAGAGCTAAAATTAAAATCAAATGAAACTGAGTTAAGCTTATTGATGTGGCCCTCGACATCAGTCCCAGTTTCTCATGTGGCCCCTTGGAAAAATGTATTGTCCGCCTCTAGTCTACAGTATTTTCAGTCCAAAAGAGAGAAGAAGGGAGAAAAAATGCCTAAAAGAACTTTTGGAAAAGATTTAAGACTGAAGCAATCAATCAATCAATCAATCTTTATTTATAAAGCACTTTTCATACAAAAAAAAAATGTAGCACAAAGTGCTTTACATGGTTAAAAGCAGCCCACCCCACCCTCCAACTCACTCCCCACACTCTCATTAACATAAACAATGTGAATACACACATATCCCCCCCCCCCCACACACACACACACACGCACACATGCACACTTAAAGAGTAAAATTGGGCTGGGTACACATGTGCCAAGTGAGGAAACACTATAACAGGGAGCCGTCTGCACCGGGAGCCGGTCACAGACCGTAGCCTCCAGGCTGGGCACACAGCAGGAGGGAGGCAAAGAAGCCCCCCAGCCAGGCTGAGAGGCAAATCATACATTTCTTGCTACTATTTAACAAAGCTATAAAGATCAAGTGTGGTGTTTATTTTAATTGCATATGTGCATAACCTTGGCTTCCTTTTATTAAAATGGGACAAAACATTGTATAATTTTTGTGTGTTTTCTTGTAGTGGGTTGGTGGTCGTTTCTCCCTGTGGTCTGCAATTGGAATGGCTATTGCCCTGCACATTGGTATGTACAGTAAACACACCCACACATTTCAGGGAGCTCGCTGGGGCTTAAACTACAGGAATACCAAGGTTACTTGGGTCCATCCTGAGGAGAAATATTTGCATTTTTATGTCAGTATCTAAAATCATTGCTAAAACATATATGAAAACTTATATGTGTGGACCAGCAATCATATTCATCCCAAGTACAGTGCTAAAAGTCTACACAATCACTTAACTTTTCTTGTGCATCTGATCTCCAGGCTTTGACAACTTTGAGAAGCTTCTGTCAGGAGCACACTGGATGGTGGGTACACCATAATGAGATGTTCAAAGTGTCACTTCTTCACCTGCCTGATATTGAAAATTATTGTTATGATTTTTTCCCTAAAGAATGATACAGAAAACAAAGGTAAATTAGGTTTACCCTTTCATATATAGGACAAGCACTTCCGTACTGCTCCCCTGGATAAGAACGCTCCCATCCTGTTGGCTCTGTTGGGCATTTGGTACATCAACTTTTTCCACGCTGAGACCCAGGCTATGCTGCCCTATGACCAGTATATGCACCGTTTCACTGCCTACTTCCAACAGGTCTGTCCCCACAATGCAGAAGTGATCCAAAACATTATTTTAAATCAACTTATAGAGTTGATAGATTATTTTAATAATATAAGTGAGTCATTGTATATTGAGAGTGTTTGTTGTCTAGGGTGACATGGAGTCAAATGGAAAGTACATTACTAATCATGGGACACGTGTGAACTACCACACTGGGCCAATAGTCTGGGGAGAGCCTGGAACAAATGGACAGCATGCCTTCTACCAGCTCATCCACCAAGGTAACTCCACCTGGGAGCAGCAACAGACATTTGATTCAGCTGGTCTTTTTCTGGTCCTGGGTTGTCAAATATGTAGACTGTGTACAAAAACCAGTACATTAAAGTATTTCTGGAGGTTGGTGAGTTGTTGAATCATAAAAACAGTATATACTATTGTAGTTTAGTTACATGTAATTAACAGACTCAGTGAATGTGGAAATCTGAGCCATATCACTGAAATTGCTGTCAGTTGTCTTAAGACACCTCAGGCTGGTGATTATTTCTGTTTGTATCACTCAGCATATAAGAAAAAAATAATAATTTACCAAGAAATATACATTTCTATTGTCTAGCAAAATTTGTGAGGGAAAGTGATAAGGTGTGTTTTCATTTAAAAATATTATGGTTTCAGTGCAGGTGAAACTCTTCAGAGTAAACTTATATACAGTTAAAGAACTGGAATTATCTTAATGGTCCAGGATCAAATTGAGCTGCATGTAGCCCACAGACTAAAGGACTTTAATCCAGTTTGCTACCTGGTTAAGTTTGTCACTAATGCGACTCAACATGTTCATTTCAGGAACTCGAATGGTGCCTTGTGACTTCCTGATTCCAGCTCAATCACAGCATCCAATCAGAGACAACCTGCACCACAAGGTATCACTGATGTTAGAAAGGTATCTGTCTAAAGCAGCATTTATGCAGATATTGCGAAGTCTGTCTCTTGTTTAGGATATTAAATGAGTTTGACCACATCCTAGACTACTCTACTAGACTGTATAGACAAAAGTATTCAGCCATACCGCTTAATCTTAAAATTACAGTGCTTTTAGTTTCCCTGTAAGCACCTAGCCATGCAGTCTACTTATATAAATATTTGTGAAAGAATTCACTGACTTGAAATGTGGTACTATAATAGGATTCCACTGTTGCTACAGGATAGTTTGTGGAATTTCTTTCCTCCTAGATATTTCACAGTCAACCGTAAGCACTACTTTTCTGAAAAAATCTCAAGCATGCCAATACACCACCTTTTCAGCAACACATACAAGCTAATAGGATGCATAATGTTAGTAGATTTAATAAAGCTAGATAAAGAGACCAATATTAGAGCTGTTTTTAATTGTTTTAAACGGTGGTTGGCGGAGGCTGCTTGTTGGATTTGTGAGATGAAAGTCCAAAGCATAAACTTCAAATGATGGTTTTATGATAAGGTTTGTCCGAGAGGTAGAGCTTGGGGTGGGATTAGAAATTATTAAAATCAGTGTAACAAATAGCTACGAAAAGTCACAATAAACTATTCCCAAGAGAGCTGCATGTTCTGATATAACTTTTGTGGGCATTTTCTCAAAGCTCCAAGACAAGTTATTTGGCAACATATATGATATTGCACTGGCACCTTGAGGTGATTGTCAGACCTCCGACATTAGCATCAGAACAAGAGCTGCGCACTGGAGCTGAGGTGCAAGCCACTGACCTTCAATTTATTTTCTGCTTCCTTCTAATTTGTCATAGTGGTCAAACCAGTTTATGCCAACATCTATTTAAAGACGCAGCAACAAATTGAACTTTTGATATTTGCGGTGGATTTGTTGGTTCTTTTATGCTGTGCATTTTTGTAAAATGGTTTGATTCCACTCATGTCCTTAGAAAAAAGGGTCAGCGCAAATCAATGAAAAGTTGCTCTGAGTGATCACCTTTATTCTAAAGAATATTTATGGGAGAAATCAGTTTCAGGATCACTATGCCCCAATTCGAAGGGCACGAGGGCCAGCTAAACAAGTACAGGAGATTTTGGACTGATGTGTCCCAGAAATGAGGGAGTATCTTTTAGAAGAATGGTGCTGAATTCTTTCAGTTCCAGATACTGAGACATTTTAAATATATTATTTTAATTTGTTACTTATCTGTTTGTTAATCATGTAGGAAATACACTATCTAAAACTGCCTGTTTCATTTGACTGTAGATCCTGTTGGCCAACTTCCTGGCTCAGACAGAGGCTCTGATGAAAGGTAAGACTACCGAAGAGGCCAAGAGGGAGCTGGAGGCAAGCGGCCTGAGTGGGGAGGCTCTGGAGAAAATCCTACCACACAAAGTACGTAGAATAAAGAGAAACTACCTTATCAAAGATAATGAACCTGCTGCGCTGCTGATAGCATGTAACAGCAACAAACTAAAACCTAAACTTAAGAGGAGAGCTCCCTGTCATGTTGCTTTTACAAACCCGATTGCAAATTGTTTTTGACAGCAGGTTAGAGAGACTCACCCAGTAAAAACTCTGTAAACAGATGTTGAAGACAACTGTGTCACTTTGAAAAGTGAAAAGACATCTAAAAAAAAAACAAAAAAAACCACATCTCTCTTTATGTCTAACGTTGGCTGAAAAATGAAAATACACCTTTTCTTCTCGCTACATTTGCAAACTCTAAAACATCAAAGAAGTTCAAAGCACTCTCTTTTTCAAATAACCCTGGAGGCTTACTGAAGGCTTTTTTGCTGAAATGCACTGGAGTTTGTTTTTTTTAAAGGTTAAATATGACCATGGTCTGACAATGGAGGCATTTATTGATTTTATTTGAAGAATAAATTGCCTTTGACTTCTTTGATGATTTAGCTTATATGTATCTCATCCAAAGAGGACCGCAAACAAACACAGTCTGAATCAAGGATGCAGACTTTTTCAGAAACCATTTAAGTGCATCTTCAAACTCCTCACACAACCAGGAGAATCAAACTCTGAACCTTCTTGCTATAATGTACTAGCAACACCCTAGCTTGTGAAAAAAAACTCAGTTTTGACTGTCCACAAGCCAGTAAGCTTATTTTGCAACAGAAAACCAGAGTTAACTGCATTAAAAACAGAATTTCATTCATGTTTTAATATTTGTTTTTTTTTAAATGTCATCCTCTATCATCTGCCTGTCCAATCACACTGGTTTCAAATTAAATTTCGATCCAGCTTTGTACTAAAACCCCAAAGACATATGTATTTGCAATTTAAAAAAATGAGGGGATTGTCACAGATTATTAGGCAGAGGACTCAATCACAGGACTTTGAAGTTTTAGAGAGAAGGTGAGGGTTTATTTACAATGTGGCACCAAGTGAGGATATATACATATATACAGTGAGACAGATAACACGGGGCTCCAGGGAGTAGAGGGGGGTCTGAAGGGGAGGGAAGGTCCAAGGCAGGTGCACGCACCCTCCTCTTCAACTCAATCCACAACTCACTCAGCTAGTCCACTCCAAAATGCTCATGCTCACTCACACACATCCACAGGAATCCAGCCGGCAGGGAATCTAGAAAGCCTGTACACAGAGGAAAACAACATTAGGAGGGAGCTCTAGGACAGCACAAGGAATACTCAAAAGGCTAGGCTACACTGATGCTAGGTAGTGTGACGATCCAGCAAGGAAGCAGTCTCTCTTGCCATCTTAAGTAGTCTGCCAGCATCAGTGTAAATGAGCCACAGGTGTGTGTTCAGGGCGGGTTCAGAGGCGAGGAATCAAGATCCAGTTCCGCCTTGGAAAGGCGAAGACAATAAAACACACACCACGACCTCTCCAGATCTTGAGAGATATTCACTTGTGTCATTTCAGTTCAGTTCACCAAAATAAAGAAAATAAATAAATAAAAGCTTCCAGTAACGAGATATGTTTCAAATAGGAATAGGAATTGCCTATTAGAAATAAGCAAATCTGAGATGGTGACATGGT
Organism: Maylandia zebra; assembly: GCF_041146795.1. Lineage (NCBI taxonomy): Eukaryota > Metazoa > Chordata > Actinopteri > Cichliformes > Cichlidae > Maylandia > Maylandia zebra. The sequence continues at coordinate 8,896,938 of NC_135167.1, forward strand.
GGGTGGACATTTAAACTTGAAACTTAAACTGAAATGACAATGACCCACTTTTGAACCCATCTTAAACATTTAATTTTAGCCCTGACAGCTAAGTACCATGTTTACATCTGTGTCTAAACTAGACTTCTGATTTTTGTTCAAATTAAAGTCAAGTCATTGTAACAGCTAAAAAAGTTAACCCCCCCAAAAACTTTCCATGAATATCTTGTGTTAGGGGGACAGTGCCCTCCAGTGACATGTATGGACATGGCAATGTATACTTTGTTAAAAAAAACATTTTTGCAAAATAGTGAATTGTATTCTAAAATGTTTCTATTTGATCGCCGCAGGTATTCCAGGGAAACAGACCAACCAACTCAATCATCTTCAAGAAACTGACTCCATATACACTTGGAGTACTTATAGGTAAACCACTTTTGTCACTGTACTGGTTTTATCATTGGTAACATTACCAATAACAATTTCTTTTGAAGCTTTAATGTCCTTTTAAACATCGTTTTAATCAATTTAATTCTACATATACCATTATCTAATTTAACCCGGTTAGTTTTATCTGAAAATGAGACATTACGAAATAATTTCCACTGTTTTTAAATGCGCTGGACTGCACAATAATAAATGATATCTGAGACAGTGGTGGTAATGATCACACAGTGGGAATTTCCTGAAACAGCCAAAGAGCGGCAATTTCCAGCTGAGCTTCAGTCAGGACGTTGCACACTGTTGCATAGTAACAGTCAGTGTGTTTGCACCTATGATGGGAAACTAACTGAGCAGGTTTTATTCTGAACAGCTCTATTGTGCTGCTTCAGAAATTCAATCTTTGTTTTCATTTCATTTGTTGAATTTGTGATTATTCTTCCCATTTTTGCAGCAATGTATGATCACAAGATCTTTGTCCAGGGATTAATGTGGGAGATCAACAGCTTTGACCAGTGGGGGTGAGTCTGTTTCTTTCAGCATACACAACAAGTTTCCTAATAAAAGTCTCTCTTTTGTGCTAATTCGCAGCTCCACATGTTTATTCCTGGACTCTGCTGAAATTTTGCATGATTCACAGTCAGAATTAACCTTATTTAACATTTACTATGCCTTGGTGTAGGCCCCTCCGTTCATCCCCTTTCCGAAACAAGCCTCTCCCCCACTTTAGGCCAACTTTCTTCTCATTGTCTGACCCAAAGGTTTGAACACCAGGGGCTGCTGTGCTCAAATAAGCAAGCTTTAAGAGAAGTCTGACGCCTAATGTTATACTGTGCAGCTTTCAGATTGAGGCACTGTGGATACATTTTTGCAGATTTTCCAAAATGTATTAACACATGACTGAACCCATCATATCTCTTGTATTTATGTCTTCTCCCCTCACATACGCATTATTAGAGTGGAACTGGGCAAACAGCTCGCCAAGAAGATTGAGCCTGAGCTCAAGGACACTGCTGAGATTCACTCCCACGACTCCTCCACCAACGGACTAATCAACTTCCTCAAGAAGAATTTTGCCTGAGCTGAGTGACCTCAATAACTTCCCCTTGACTCCACAGTATTATCTATCTTATCAGCTCAGGAGCTGCGTGGACAGGAGTCCCGCAGTGGCAGCTGGTCACTCCCACGCAGTTGAGCTGAAGCACTCTGTATGTTTGTTCTCGCATTATGAATATCGTGACTGTCTAGTATGCTGTCGTTTCCACGTTTGTTCGTTTACCACTGTGAGAGGAAAAGCTTTTTGTATTAGACTGTCGTGACAGGCAGAGCGAAGCATGCCCCCACTCTGTCTCTACTGTTACACGAAATTTTGTTCCTGAAATAAAAATCTTCACACAGAATATGTAGATATGTTCGGTTTTCTCATACATATGTACATGTATGTAATGATGATGTGAGCGTGCGACTAACAAAAAGCAGTACACCACTAGATGGCATCAGAGTGCCAGATTTATTTGCTGGGAGCAAATGAGCCACCCAGTAATCAACTAGTTATTCAGTGGAACAAAGGGTCAAAGGTCAGTCCATCTGTACTGTTCCTCCCCACAAATCCCCAGACTCCACAGCATCCATTTAGCTTAGAGAGAAAAACAAACAACTGGACTAAACAGCATCTGGACTGCAAGTCAGTCAGCACTATGTTTAACTAGAATTTAATTTTATGATCGTTTTGGACACATGTAACAAAATCTCCTTGTATTCTCCTGATAAACAGAAGGATCACATATAATACTTGTATGAGAGGCAGCTTGCTTCTGAATAAATCATGATTGTGTTAAGTACTGTTTGATGCACAAAACAGCCTGAGCCTTAAATATATTTCACGGTGTTTCCTTCACTTTAAACCCACTGCCGGGTACAATTACAGAGTGTGTGTAAGGACAAACAGAAAGTTAAAAAAGAAACCGAGACCCCCAGACACTGCTGGGTTTTCAGTCCTGTTGCCAGGCAACAATACAGTACTTCAAATCTAACTTGTGCTTTTTATCTCTAGCTCTGAAACAAGATACAGAAGAAAGTGAGTTTGTCTGAGGAGAACATTCTGCCTTATTGTGAATTATCAGTGAAATCAGTCCAAAAAGAACACATTTTCGACTCATAGCTAGAAAAAAAAAGAAGATAATTTTGGAGTATTCTTTGTAAATGGTGTTAACTTTCTCACTGAAACTCATCCCTCGATGACTCTCAGCTGAGTCCTAGATGAAGGGGCAAAGCCCTGGCTACATCATGGTGGTGAGGCTGAGCAAACCTGCAACTCTGCTTACTGAAACAAGAAAGTCCAGTGAACTAATAAAATACAAAAAGCAAACAGTAAAAATCTCCAAAATAGAAGAAAACGTTATAGCACCTGAACAGGAGTGAAAATATTTCATCCCTCTGCAACCCTTACTTACCTCGCAGTGACAGTGCGAGTTTCATTTCAAATCTTGGGGAAAATACCACTTCTTGCCTTTACGCTCTCTAAGTTGTCATTTTTAACTGAGGTTAGTAAGTGGTTTAAATTAAAAGCAATGTTTCCGTAAACAACTGCTGCTGAACCTGGTTGTAACAGGAGAAACTGGACACGATTTAAAGAATAGACACAGACTAACCTGAAAGCGAGTGTACATTTAACCAAAAACAGTAACACAGTGGGAGCTATCTTCAAAAAATATAACAGACCGGGAAAAAACAAAGGAACTCCTGACAAAAAAAGACAGAGTTTTTGATGAACCATTTTTGCTTTTGACAGCACAACCAGTTTATGGGCCTAATCAACAAATCAATCAATCAATCAAAGCAAAACAAAAATGCATCAACTGAGACTTACATAATGGAATTTATCATACATATGACTCTATCTGTTTTACTTGAGAATAGCAGCCCGTATCAGCAACTAATAAGTGAACAATTCACCAGAAAAATCTGCTATTTGGCCAAAAGCAAGGCTGAAATATTCATCCTTGTGACATCTAAACAGTTGAACATGGCCACACCTATAAAGACTTCTTCTTCCTATGTGCACCTGCATCCACAAATAGCGAAAGCCTCTAGTACTTCTGCGTTACTCTGCGCACTATTATTCAAAACAGGTTAATTTTCGAGGCAGGAATAAACAAACTGTAACAAATCAACATGAAGAAGTAACAGGGCCGACTCGGTTCAGCGGAGAGTGGAATCAAATTGCAGCGGGAAAGCATTAAACAGGATCTGTGTGCGTTCCTGAGATTTTTGTTGAACAATGCCGCTGCACACCCTCACATTCCACTTCATACTCTATTGGTTTGGCCACTTGGTTATTTTTCTTTCCTCCTGGAGTGTTTAAGAGTTGCCCCCCTTCAACATTGCTTGCCATAATGTTACTGACAATGTCAGGTGTAGCTTTGGAGCACAAAACTGGAATTCTTCCAGATGGCATGAAGTGCTTGTTGTTGTATGGAAAGATCCTCTGAGATGCATGTTTTCTTCATCAGCATGTTCTCAACACATTTGTATTCATCGTGCGCCACAGTGGAAGCAGTTTGACGGTCAGCATCCGTGCATGTAAAAAAGCTCGGAAATTCAGGCCTCAGAGGAGGAGAGTGCCTGCAGGTCTTCAGCCAGCTGCCATTCTCACTTGAACTTCACTGGCATGCTTGTAATGTGCATGAGTTTAACTCTGCTGCCCTGCCAGAAACCTTCAGGGAACATATTCTCTTGGGCAAAACATTAGCCTTTCAAACACATGACCGATTTCTGACTCTGTAGTCTGATGCTGCCACTGAAAGCAGCCACTGAAAAACTCTGGAGGATATAAAAAAAAAAAGAAAAGAAAAAAAAAAGCCATCGTGTCAAGCCCAGCTTCATTTTTCCCATGACTACAGGAGTTATATAAAGATTAACTTAAGTACGTGGGCAGAGCTTGTCATATTGCAGCAAAGGAAGCCTGCTGGAGTCGCACGAGGCCTCAGAGTGCTTCAGCTAACCACTGCTCAGACTCCATGTTTCTCCTCAACTTTCTACAGCTCCCCATTTTTAGGACCACATCGAAAAAAACTGCTCTCTGCATTCTCACCATCACCGCAACAAGAACGAAATCCTGAGGACTATTACAGCTACATGCCAGTGCACATTGTGTGATTTTGTTCAGGTATTAAAGCAGAACGCTAAACATTGGTTGCCAACATTAGTACACAGATAGTGTACAGGCAGTTCTGGCATAAAGCATCACATGCAAACATATGCATCCTTCATAGCAGAATTACTTCTTTGAGATGCCCTTGACCTCACAGGTCAATCAGAGGCTGCTTTTTAGTGGTTTCTCCCTGCCAAGCTACCAGACAGCTGGGCTGGTTTTTCCCTCTGGGAAGGCCCAAAGTCAGTTATCTGGTTTTCTGTGTGGGTTTTTGCATACTAAGCACCCATTGTAAGAATCATATTTTTTGTTGCCTCTGCAGATAAACTGACCAACATCTGGCTCTAAGTCAGCATCACAAAGTGAGAGATACATAATACTCCCACGCTGATATCAACCTCTGTTAGTCTGCAGGAGACATAATATCACAGCGACAAACACAAGGATTGTGTTGAATGTTGATTTATTTTAAAAGATTTGTACATCAAAGCTTTTACTTCTGATTGTGGTGACATATTTCAAACCAAGCTGACATGACTGTGTAGCTTCAAGCTAGAGCAGTGTAGATACGATTATTTATTTTAACCTTCAAAATTTAATAGTTCAGCATAAGAGATTTTTTTCAGTAAGTCTTGTAAATGAGTGAATTGGTCACCTTTGTGCTCTTTCTTATTTATTTACTGGTTTCTGGTTAACAATTTAGTGTTAGTTTGCTAGCTAAACCTCAAAAAAGCAATTACTCATGTAATGTAAATTGAAGTAGTGTAGTAATTAACTACAACCACACATCAAACTCGTCTAAAGGCCCCATATGCTTGTTTGTTTCCATTCCTTCCCTCTTTGTCTGTTTGCCATCTTCTCTCAGAGGCATCACGCGGCTCTACTAGGTCGAGAAGATAAGGCCTTCCCTAAACTGCAGCATTTGGCCCGTTCATTAATCTTTCACTATTCCCATCTTCATCAGTAAACATGTGGAGTACATTTGGGGTTGTAGTTTTTGCTTGTGAATCTCTAACATGACAGAAATCTGGCTCTTTTCCCACTCAGTGTCAAAATAAACAAGACACTAAATTACTGGTAATTGTCTGTCAGACTTCCTGTTTAAAGTAGGTTTCAAGCCCTGCCCAGCATAATGATGATGACATCGTGAGGGGTTATTTTCTCAAATCCCTTTAGAGCCACAAAAGACGCTACACAGAGGAGGGTGACTAGCAGATGTCGAAAAAACTGATCTTTGGAGTGAACGATTAGGAGGTTGACCGTTTATAGTTAACATCTTTATCTTTAAAGAATCATTAAAAAATAATAAACAAGCAAAAAGAAATCAAGCAATAAAAATAGGAAACAGACAAAAATCGGTTCCTGTTGTTCAAGGATGTCAAAATCATTTTACATCGCTAAATATGGCCGTCTTAGATCCATGTCTTTAACATTGTTAGGAAAAGATTACCGATTTCCGGAGAGGGTTTGTTTTTTGTTGTTGTTATTTTGTTATTCTGTCTAGTTTGGCTTAATTGTCTTATTTATTCCACAAAACGTAATCTCTGAGGGGATGTGTTTCCTAAAATTAACACTATCAGCTTTTTTATTTAAAAATACTTTAAATAAAATACTTAAAAAACGAACATTAATCAAACTAACATATTACCAGTGTTGGTCAAGTTACTTGAAAAAAGTAATCAGTAACTAATTACTGATTACTCCCCCCAAAAAGTAATCCCGTTACTTTACTGATTACTTATTTTCAAAAGTAATTAATTACTTAGTTACTTAGTTACTTAGTTACTTTTTAAAAACACGATTTACAACCTGAAGAGGTGATAAAGTGATAGATCTTTCAGCCCAATTCTACTTTTTCTACATAATCCATCATACAAAATGTAATCAAATGGAAAAGTCTCTTTTTTTAACTTGTTTTATCATTTTTAATCTTTTAACTTTATGCATCAAGCAAAACATTTAATTATATGCAACATTCTCTGACTTGAATAAATTAGTTTAACATTTAAACCTATTTTCTGCACATTCCAGCACATAAAATAAAATATTTTTTGTGTTTTCACTCACTCTTTCAAACAGATGCAAGTAAAACACAGCAGAAAATAAATAAAGTCAAAGACTCAGCGGTCCTTTTGCTCTATTTTCACCTGTAAAGCAGGAGCAGGGTAGGCGGAGGGTTACCCTGGTGTAGGTGTGCTGCGGTCAGTTGAAGAATCCGCGCGAGTGTCTCTGTGAGTTTCCCATCACGTCGTAGCTACTCGGTGCTTGCTCGGAAGTTTAGGGGTTTTTTTCGCTGTAAAAAGAAGTTTTCTTCCCACGCACGATGGACGCTAATGTTTTTGTCACTTTTTATGGAATCAAACTCAAAGTAAGGTCAGTACTTCCACACTTTAAACGCTGCACGCTCATACTCTCTCCCGCACTCGATATATTATCCATTGTTGATCTGCACACAGCTGCTGTCACCAACGTCGCACTTGCTTACGTCACTGTCATGAGACATTCTCGCAAAAAAAATCACGGTTTTAGTAACGCAGTAACGCAGCGTTCCTACGGGAAAGTAACGGTAATCTAATTACCGATTTTGCAATAGTAATCCCTTACTTTACTCGTTACTTGAAAAAAGTAATCAGATTACAGTAACGCGTTACAAGTAACGCGTTACTGCCCATCTCTGCATATTACTGATGTTTATTAATTTATAGTCTTATTATGTTTCTTCTGGATACAACCCCGGTGAAAAGAGATTTGAGTCTAGTGAAATTTCTTTAGAAATAAAATAATAACTATTATTTTTATAGCAATTTTCAAAATCCAAACTTCACAGGAGCAACAAAATAAATTGACATTAAAAAAAATGTGTGAAGACGTTACAAAAATAACAGAAATTGTTTTGTAAATAAGGTCTGTTCAATGGAAATTCAAACTCTTGTAAAATCGGGAAAGTGTGTTTTAAGTATTTAAAATAACTGACTCAGCCAATTTCTTCAGGGAGACCCTTCCAATGCGCCTGGATAAAAGTCCGCTTCCCAAGGATCCCAAAGTGTACACTGGTTCATATGGTACTAAGAAGTCAGAGATATAGCTAGGAGCAAGGTAGTGAGGCCAATTAAAAGTTATCAATAAAATCTTCAAAGATATTTAAAACATACTGGAAGTGATTGTAAAAAGGATAAATAGGAATTATACAGTGATTAAAGTCTGATCTTCTCAGATTATTCTGACCTCTTCCTAAAATGTCTTTCTGCACCCTCAAACACAGTAAGACAGTCTATCTATCTATCTATCTATATAGATATCTATCTATATAGATATATAGATATTAGGGGTGCAACGATACTCGTATCGATATTGAACCGTTCGATACAGTGCTTTCGGTTCGGTACGCATATGTATCGAACAATACAAAATTTGTAATTTATTTTATCAACTTTCCTTCTGACGATGCTGTCTGTGTTGAGCGCTCAGTAAATCTGCGTTCGACTACTCAGCCTAGGCTGCACTGTCGAGCGCAGATCCACTGAGCGCTCAACACAGACAGCATTATCAGAAGGACAAGCGCAGGGCAAGCTAGCGAGACAGAAGTTAAGCTCTCCTTGCAACATGGCAAATTGAACCTTCCCCACCCTCATTCAGATGTGGCGTTTGGAATTATTTTGGTTTTCATGTGACATATGACCCTGAAGGTAAGCGCGTCATGGACTAAAGTAAAACAGTATGTTGGATGTGCCACGCAATGCTCAATTACATGGGTGGGAACTAGTGTGTTAGCGAGCAGTTAGCTCGTTAACGTGTTAGCCGTCTAGCCCCACGCAGGGGTAGCTCGATAACGGAGCACTAGTGGGAACACAACGAATATGACTGCACATTTACGCCGACATCATCCTAGTGCAAAGACAAGTGGAAGCAGACAAAAACAACAAGCATGCATGTTACAAACTTTACCCGAGTCATTTAGACAGCCGTTAGCACATGATTCTCCTTATGGGGACCTGATATGTTTAATATTGTGGCGAGCTCAGACAAGGAGGAGAGGGAGGTGTCGTTTGGTCTTGCTTACCGTGAGCTAGCCAGGGAGCACAGCCGTTTATTGACATCTGCAGAAGAACACTGCCGCTAGCTAACTCCTCAGCGCGGCAACCGCACAGCAACAACAACACACAGGGCGCCCTCTGACCCCGGAAGGACACACCGTCGCAGCGAGAAGGCGTCACCCGTCACTATGGCAACATAAACAAAACATAACTGTACAAACAGAACCCCGAACAGCCCTGACCCGCTACATAGCCCCCGCCTAAGGGGTCAGTCGTCCCCGACGACCCCATTGCCCCACACAAAGTCCTGCAAATGTCCAGGTGCCTTCTTTTGGCGCACCGCCGGTCACGACAGGCGGGGGAAAAGTCACTCGGGTCAGAACATGGGGTGCCACCATCATCCCACTTCTGACACCAATGTGGCGAGCTCAGACAACGAGGAGACGGAGGTGTTGTTTGGTCTTGCTTCCCGTGAGCTAGCCAGGGAGCACAGCCGTTTATTGACATCTGCAGAAGAACACTGCCGCTAGCTAACTGCTCAGCGCGGCAACCGCACAGCCACAACAACAACACACAGGGCGCCCTCTGACCCCGGAAGGACACACCGTCGCAGCGAGAGGGCGTCACCCGTCACTATGGCAACATAAACAAAACATAACTGTACAAACAGAACCCCGAACAGCCCTGACCCGCTACAATATGCTGCTGAGAATATAGCCCAGAAGAAGCGTATAGTATAGCTTTTATTTTGGAAAGAGCCATTTCTCTGTAATAAACTCTCTTTTCCAAAGATGAGTGACTCCTCAATCAGATACAGGTGTTACCGCGCCAGATCCGCGGCCCCGAACCGTAGTAAGGAAACCTCTGGCAGTTACTTGAAGGTTCCGTAACTGACTCGTAGCCGGCAACAGCTTACTATACAGGTCAACTCCGCTAGCAAAAAGATCGAAGGAGGCGTAGGAAACTGCTTCACCGAACTTTATTTCTTCTCTAAGGCACGAACACAGCGTACAGTGGGCTGAAACAGTTTACTCACAGCGAGCATCGCCGACACAACTCTGGCTGTCGAGGGAGTTATTATATTCCTTTTATTTATTTTCTTTCCGTCTCTTCTGTAGCTAACCGTTACTTTTTCCCCTTCTCCGCTCTCTCTCTTCACACACACACACACACACCAGGCAGTCCCGCTACACACATCCCGAATACATTTCCCATCAGGCTTCATCCTTAAAGGGCCATGCCTGTAACACAGGGCTTGCAAAATCGGGCTAGCGATTTTTCCAGTCGGGCTACCAAAATCTATCTCTGCCCTGCCCGTCGGGCTATTGTAGGAAGGAAAAATATATGTCAATGCTTTTGCATTCTTTCGGAAATGTAGCTGGGTAATTATGTCATTGGCATCGGTGAGCCACTGTCAATATGTGACATATTGAAATCGCGTTTGAATTTGCGCTTGTTTTTTGCTTTCACTTTGCAAATATCCAGGTGCCTTCTTTTGGCGCACCGCCGGTCACGACAGGCGGGGGAAAAGTCACTCGGGTCAGAACATGGGGTGCCACCATCATCCCACTTCTGACACCAATGTGGCGAGCTCAGACAACGAGGAGACGGAGGTGTTGTTTGGTCTTGCTTCCCGTGAGCTAGCCAGGGAGCACAGCCGTTTATTGACATCTGCAGAAGAACACTGCCGCTAGCTAACTGCTCAGCGCGGCAACCGCACAGCCACAACAACAACACACAGGGCGCCCTCTGACCCCGGAAGGACACACCGTCGCAGCGAGAGGGCGTCACCCGTCACTATGGCAACATAAACAAAACATAACTGTACAAACAGAACCCCGAACAGCCCTGACCCGCTACAATATGCTGCTGAGAATATAGCCCAGAAGAAGCGTATAGTATAGCTTTTATTTTGGAAAGAGCCATTTCTCTGTAATAAACTCTCTTTTCCAAAGATGAGTGACTCCTCAATCAGATACAGGTGTTACCGCGCCAGATCCGCGGCCCCGAACCGTAGTAAGGAAACCTCTGGCAGTTACTTGAAGGTTCCGTAACTGACTCGTAGCCGGCAACAGCTTACTATACAGGTCAACTCCGCTAGCAAAAAGATCGAAGGAGGCGTAGGAAACTGCTTCACCGAACTTTATTTCTTCTCTAAGGCACGAACACAGCGTACAGTGGGCTGAAACAGTTTACTCACAGCGAGCATCGCCGACACAACTCTGGCTGTCGAGGGAGTTATTATATTCCTTTTATTTATTTTCTTTCCGTCTCTTCTGTAGCTAACCGTTACTTTTTCCCCTTCTCCGCTCTCTCTCTTCACACACACACACACACACACCAGGCAGTCCCGCTACACACATCCCGAATACATTTCCCATCAGGCTTCATCCTTAAAGGGCCATGCCTGTAACACAGGGCTTGCAAAATCGGGCTAGCGATTTTTCCAGTCGGGCTACCAAAATCTATCTCTGCCCTGCCCGTCGGGCTATTGTAGGAAGGAAAAATATATGTCAATGCTTTTGCATTCTTTCGGAAATGTAGCTGGGTAATTATGTCATTGGCATCGGTGAGCCACTGTCAATATGTGACATATTGAAATCGCGTTTGAATTTGCGCTTGTTTTTTGCTTTCACTTTGCAAATATCCAGGTGCCTTCTTTTGGCGCACCGCTGGTCACGACAGGCGGGGGAAAAGTCACTCGGGTCAGAACATGGGGTGCCACCATCATCCCACTTCTGACACCAATGTGGCGAGCTCAGACAACGAGGAGACGGAGGTGTTGTTTGGTCTTGCTTCCCGTGAGCTAGCCAGGGAGCACAGCCGTTTATTGACATCTGCAGAAGAACACTGCCGCTAGCTAACTGCTCAGCGCGGCAACCGCACAGCAACAACAACAACAACACACAGGGCGCCCTCTGACCCCGGAAGGACACACCGTCGCAGCAAGAGGGCGTCACCCGTCACTATGGCAACATAAACAAAACATAACTGTACAAACAGAACCCCGAACAGCCCTGACCCGCTACAATATGCTGCTGAGAATATAGCCCAGAAGAAGCGTATAGTATAGCTTTTATTTTGGAAAGAGCCATTTCTCTGTAATAAACTCTCTTTTCCAAAGATGAGTGATTCCTCAATCAGATACATTTATTTTTTTTAATTATTTTTGTTTCAGCAACATTAAATTTAAAAACTGTACTTTTGAGTTAAAATATATATTTATAATTTTAATAAATGACAAATTAAAAAGGCATGAACATTTTTTTTATATCGAAAAAATATCGAACCGTGACACCAAAGTATCGAACCGTGAATTTTGTGTATCGTTGCACCCCTAATAGATATATATATATATATTTATAACAATCTAACTTCAACTAGCAGTTCCAATATGTTGGCTTTAACCGGCTATAGTGTTATATTCTGAACTCTTCAATGGGCAGAATGAAAACATTATAATCTGAAGAAGCTACAAAAAATATAGTCCAAATAGTCCTGATTTTTTTTGTTGTTGTTTTGGGAGGGGGGGATTAAATAATATTCACATATTTTGGAACTCTGATTTTGGTCAAAGATCTTCATTCAAATTACTTTATTTAAATTAATAAATTACTGGCATACTCTGGCACTTGGATTTTAATTATTTGCCTGCCAAATAAATTACACCTGCACTGAATGTGAATTCTGTGTAAAAATTTGTGTCACCTTTAATCAAACAGTTTGTCAGTATTATCTGTGTACAGAAAAAACAGCGTAGTTTCTGAAAAGTCGCACTGCTGCGGACTTCTTCAAGTGTATTATTTTATATGGCTGTTGTACTGAGTATGCACTTTAAAAAATTAACACATCGTTGTTTTGGCAGAGAAAAACAAAACTTTCCTTTTAGTGCTTACACTCAATAACTGAAATGATTTATGAAGTGACTCATAACCAGTGTAGCTCCTGCCAGTTTAATGTCTTTTCTCTTTAATTTTCAGTGCCTGAAATTTGATTTTCTTCAGGTTCACAGTAGAAATAATTTCATTTCCCTACAGGTACGCGCTATATGACTGCACTACACACAGCTAATGATTGCACTTCGAGGAAACTCAGTGTACCTTTTCGAGGGTCAAAATATATGTTTTTTGCAGATTAAAATATGAAGAAACACATTCTATGTTTGGCTGAAATCAAATAGGAAATAGGTAAAAAAAAAAATGTTTTAATTTAGTCTTAGATTTTTAACAGTTTCTTTCCTCAAGGTTCTGCATTGGAATCTTAAAAGTTTTTGTTCCCATATGCCTGGTGATTTCTCTCTGGAGGCTCTGGTTTCCTTCCAGAGTTCAAATGCATGCATGCTTGCATGTTAACAGAAGGTGCAGATGTGAGATAAACAAAGCTCTGAGTGTTCAGAAAGACTAGGAGGGCATTATGAACCAATTTTGTACTTTTTAGTCTGTTTATATGTATTCATATGTATGGTTACATTAAGGGGAAAAATTGTCAGCACATGTTCAAGACTGGTCTCCTTTAAGCTACAAACAATGACTGTTTTTTACAGTTACTGACTACAAACCACAATGGTACCCTCTGTTGAGGGTACAATGGTGGTATCTTTGGCCCCAAGTTACAACAAAAATAAAATCAGGGCAGAGTGCCAGTAACTCAAGTTCCTAGAATTTGCTCCAACTGCTCAGCTATATGAAATCTACAGTATATAAAATCTAAGATGGCAGGAGGGGGATGTTGTTCTTGTACCTTTATAGATACAATAATACATTTTATTTTGTAGGAGTGAGGGGATGTACGGAATATTATCTGCTACTGATGCAGAAACTTAAATAAATTATATTGATGAGAAGATGATTAAGACTCACTATTTTGTGTGTTTTACATCTACAGAGGAGAACAGGAACACAGAATTTAATACAGTTGTGGTGAATCATCTCAAACTTGCCCCTGACTTTGTGTCCAAACCACTCAGCCTGAGCTGTCCCTCTGATGTACTTATTTCTCATCTTGTCAGTTCTAGTCCCTTATAATAAAAATCTTAACATCTGCAGGGCAGCATCCTGTCTTTTCATCAGTGCTACCATTTCCCAGCCACACATCATAGCAGGTCATATTCTATAAATCTTCCCTTTCACTCTTGCTGCTATCCTTCTATCACAAATCACCCCTGACATCGTCTCCACCCACTCCACCTTGCCTGTACTCTCTTCTTCATCACTCTTGTGCTCTTTCCATTGCTTTGGATAGTTAACGTCAGGTATTTAAACTCATCCATCTTTACTACGTCTACTCCTTGCTTGTTCACCTTTCCACCTGTCTCTCTCTCATCCACACACTCATTCTGTCTTTTCTTGTACTGACTTTCATTCTTCTTCTCTCCACTGCATACCTCCACCTCTCCAGGTTCTCTTCTCTTCTCTCTTCTCTCTACTTTCACTGCTAATATTAGTATTGTTTGCAAACATCATAGTTTATCCTAGCTGACTTCATCTGTCATTCTGTCCATCACCGTCACAAACAAGAAGGGGCTCAGAGCTGATACCTGATATAATCTGACTCCCACCTTGAACCCATCCATCACTTCATCCAGACATTTTACCGCTGTCTTGCTGTCCTCACACATATCTTCCACCAGCCTTTTCTGTCACTCTCGACTTCCTCTTGAAGTTCCTTTCTTGGCACTGTATAATATGATTTCTCTAGAGTCACAAAGACACAGTGCAACTCTGTTGCATCTTCTCGGTACTTCTCCATCAACACTCTCAAAGCAAACATTGCATCTGCAGTGGTCATTCTCAGCAGTGAAGACACAACTTTGCTCACTTATCATCACCACTGTGCTTAACCTATCTTCACTGTCTCTTTCCCAAATATTCATGGTAATACTCTTTAACATCATTCCTCTGTAGTACAGCTCTGCACATCACCTTTTTTCTTGAGGCTGGAATTTTTGGTAGCAGGAAGGAGACAATGCATCAGTAACAAAGGATTCAGCATGTGTGAGGTAATCTTGTGGCAAGAATTTTTTCACTCATTTCCTGGCAGTGGAGGGAGCCGTGTGCTCCAGAGGAAAGGTGTTCTTCGGTTCTTTTGTGCGGTGTAACAGAGCTCACCTCATAGCCGATCCCCTGGGGCTCGGCTACCTCTGCAAGCTTACACACACACAACCGCACACACACTCAGGGTGGAACCCTCACACACATAAAGGGCGCTTTGTGCCCTGACTCATGGAGCTGTCAACCAACACCAGAGAGCTCCTCACAGTGAACACCACTGTTCAGCACACCGGAGAGCTCAGTCAGTGGGCAGCTGCACTTTCATGTACACCCACACAAACTTTATCTACATCTCAAACAGACTGTGTATCACAGACTCATAAATACAGCTGCCCCTACTGTAATTACATTTTCAGACAAGTGGTTTGAAAGCCACAAAGAACGAGCAAGTTTTTTATTTTCTTTCAACTTCTGTTCAGGTGAAGTCTCCTTCCTTCATTTTCATTTTATATTAAAGTTATTCAGTCTTTTATAACTGGATTTTTTTAGCCTTGCTCTCCAACAAGTATTTCCTGAAAATGAAAAAAGAGGGGGAAGGAGCCAGACAGCAGTAATTTAGCCAGTGAGTAGTAAAAAAAAAAAAAAAAGGGACTTCTGCATCTAATAAATCCCATCAACTCACCTGCAGGATCTTCAGAGAAATGACAGTACTGCTACTTGTGGCATGCTCCTTTACTTTTGCACAACCACTACACAGTGAGGCGTGACTTTTTATGTCAGTATTGTGGTATCGCAAGAAATTAGTTGGTTATATAAATATATGAGTATGCATAATAGTTATTATTCATAGATATCTACATCCTAAATTCCTGTTATTCATCTGAAAGAAACAGAATGAGTGTGTCGTTACAATGGTAACGCAAGGAGAGGCAGTATTGGTTCTGTGTTACATTTATGTTGTAAGAAAGTGGAAGAAGAGAGTGTCCTGTAGGAGGCAGTAAAAATGGACACTGATGTTCTGTACATGTACTGAAAAGAAGGTTCAGTAAACAAGTCGCAACATACTCCATTGTAAGTCTCAGTTATTTTATTTTTGTTTTTGAAGATGCAACAAGTATAAGATGACACTTATACTGATGAACACACAGAGGGTTATGGCCTAAAACTGCAGTTTCCTTTCAGTTCCAAAGAATTTTTTAGTGCATTGTTGGTTCATTGTTATGGTTTTTGTTCACTTGCTTTGCTGTCATTAGCACCGTTTCAAGCCTCAGAAGGCAGGTGCTTACAGCAAAAACATCTGTTAAATCTCTACCTGCCTAAAACCTAAAGCTAAAGCCTTGCATGCTTTTTTTTTAAAGGAAAAGTTCAATGAAATAATGCAAAACTAAAGAACTAAAGTGAAAACAGAGCTAGCTGAGAAAATGCATAGAAACATCAACATATATCATGAATTTAAAATAATTTCATACTTTTATAAGGTAATACCTTAGTGCCAAAAATATGGTTGCTCAGCTCCTGATCATATAGGAAGAATTTCTCCATAAACTTCATTGTAGTCACATTACATTTCTTCTTCTTTTTGTGCAGTTAAATATTAATTCTTCAATTGTTATTGTTAATTTCACTTCTTGTTTTGCTTTGTTTCCTTTTTCATGTGCCCCCTGTGTTCCCCTCTGGCTCTGTCAGTGTCATCCCAGTCCCACTTTCAGTTTACTTCCTGTTTTATTTTGAATGTAAGATCCTTGTGAGGTTTTCCGTGTTTTCAGCTCCTTCCTTTGTTCTTTTCCAACCCTTGTTATTTTCTAATTAAGGTCAGCCTTAACTGCTTGCTTATTTAGTCTGTGGCTATGTCCTCAGATTTTGTCAAGTATGATTTATCCTGTTTAAAGGTTTTTTCCCCTACCATCGTCTGCAGTGCCACCTGATTTTCTGTCTGTGTTTGGGTTTCTTTCTGTCTGAAATCAGATCTGTCTAGAAAACGTTCAATCTTATCATCCAAGGATCTGAATTTGGTAAAGGAGAACATTTTACCTTGAGAAAAGATGCACTTGGTGTTCTTCAGTGGATAATATTTTTAAGGAATATTTGATAAAAGCCAATGATAAGCTATTATTTGTGTAAAAGTATGTTCTTGGAAATGTTGGCAGAAATTTAAAAGAAGAAGCTTTTATTCAGTGCTCACTTCCCCTCGTTGTTATGCAGTTTGTCATCGTGACCCAGTGTACTGAGAAAAAACCTTCCTGACCTGCATTTATAAACTAGCCACTTTTACTCATACTTCCTGTGTTAGTTTCCTTGCTGTGGTTTTTTTTAGAACCCCAAAAGCTTTGTGACACATTCCTCATTTTACCCATTTTTTATTTCATGTCTCCAAAGCAACAATAAAAGTAAATACAATCAGATTCAGCTGAAAGCGTCTAAGGTGTTTTTTTCTGTCTCTTAGAATAGAATAGAATAGAATTCAACTTTATTGTCATTGCACATGTCACAGGTACAAGGCAACGAAATGAAGTTTGCATCCATCCAGAAGTGCTTTAGCCATGATATAGATATATTACAAATATATATTAGCAATAATATAGATATGTGAGTATATTACAGAAATGGGTCTATTATGGTATGTTATAATGTACACGGTATGAAGTATCTTATGAATATGCTATAACTATAAGTATGTACAGGCTATGAACAGGATATAAATATGAATAACATATGAATAAAATGAATGAATAAAATAAAAAAAACTATACAGAAATATGAGATACACAGCTATACAGAAATGTGAACTATGCAGTTGTAGATTTAAAAGTTATCGTATTGTACAGAATGATTATTTACACAGTCCTCTTGTTCAGCCACTGCCCCATGCTCCTGCACTTCTATAACATTTTGCAGTCATTTTGATGATCTATTCCTCCTTCAGATGCCCACAAACATTCCTACCTGCGGCATCACACCGTAACCTGATCATCCCCACCCACTCTTACCCCCTGCTCCCACATCTTCTTTGTCAGATTTTCCACTTTGCTCAAGCCACTCTCCCTTTCAACTGCTCTGTTCAAGCATCTTTTTCTGACCCGCTGCTTGTCTTTAATCTCTGCACCTGCTTTAATTTAATTGACTTGTTTGCATGTAAAAACTGTATTACCTTCCCTTCCAATTAAAGACCATCTTACCAAATCTGCCCGTGTCTGCACTTTTATAAGTTTATTTATAGAAGCATTAAAGTCAGTGATTCAGTCACAGAGGTCATAATTATTTATAGTATGGCTGTTAAAATGTTAAATCTGAAACAAAGTTAAAGGGAAATTATAATTCTCATTTTCAGCGTCTATATTTTCATCATTGGACGTACCTAGCTTTGCATGATTCATCTTCATACTTTATCATCAATTCATCTTCTACCTCAGACAAGCTGTTTTACTTCCTCTCCAGATGTCCTCAGATTTCCTTCCATTCATAAACAGAGGGTTCAGACAGCAGGAGGCTAGGTTTTCTGCAATCAAAGCTAGTATTGTGTACCTGAAATCACAATATTAGGGACATCCATTCTATTCGGCATCATACAGAGCCAAGGGTGAAAAAAAGTGAGCATCTCAAACTCTCTGAAACTCTCAATCTCATTTGAAGTGAGCATTCAGAGGAAATAAGAAAAACACAACAGACCTCTCTTGAAGAACATCTAATGGAGACTCTCTATCACCCGTTAGTAACTGATAATATTTTAACTGCTCTTGTACCGGATGGGTTTTATGTATTTAGCCTAAGGGTCCGGAGAATATTCAGAATTTAATATCTGACATTAGGCAGAGATAATGAACCTACTTTATGCTCCAATTAGCCCAAATGTTGTATAATGCTGCACCACAGGGGTGCAGTCTCTTCATTCATCCCAACAACCCAGCAGTTGCATGACAGTTGTAAGATCTAAAGGGAAGCACCATTGAGGGACAACTTTAACTCTATAACTTAGCTGCACAAATCGAAAAATAATCTTTACTGCTTTATTTCATGCCCAGAGGTTTTGTCAGCATATAACCAATTTGTTCCAGTATGTAAAATATTTGTGCTTCTAAATGCATTAAATATTTTATGCTTGACTTCAGGCTGTTTTCATGTCTGTAATTAAAAAGCTTTGGAAATTCCACGTTTGTCCCTGCAGTATGGGTTTATCTTGCCAATGTGATGTTTACAGGAACGTTTGTGCACTAGATCAGTTTTCTGAAAGTGTCAGTACCAAGGGATCAGCCTCATCAGTGGATTTCAGCCAGCAGACATAGTTTATGCTTATCTCTATCATTTTATGCCATCGTGTTTAAATTTGTGTTTGTTAGTTGTTTCTAGTTTGTCTTTTCCTTTTTTAGTTTTTAGATAAATGGTTTCTGATGGTCTTTTTTTTTTCAGACTTTTGACCGTAAGAGATCTCGGCTGTATGCCAGGAGGGAGAGTCCATGGCATGCTACAGGGTTGCGTGCAAGGACGTGATTATATCACAGTATTTTACTAACTGCGGGCAAAACTGCCCACTTGCACATATTTAATGCAACTAATGATGTTGTGTGGGACTTTCTGTTGTTCCCACTTGAGCGGGGGCGGGAAGGTGGTTGGGGGGGGGGGGGGGGGGTAAGGTTGTAATTAAAGTTTTTAATTAAAGGATTTATTTATTATTTCATAATGTCAGTCTTATTTTTGGCTGTATCAGCACACTAGAATTTGTAAAACACTGACATTAAGAGCCGGTAAATCCTGCAGGGTCATATCAGGAACACAGAAGAAAAAAAGGAGATTTCATGTAAAATCTAACTGAAAAAGTTCCCATCTGACCACATTCATATTAACTGATCTTTTTATGTACAATAATGTTTGTATATCTAACAATAATACTATGAAAACTGTCAGAGTTACAGGTCTTTGAGGTAAATATAGGGTGGGTCCAATTTTCACCTGTCAAAGGAGATACACATGAACTGTATTGCGATTTATCACAGTTTCAATAGAAAACAACACCAATTATTTGTCTATAATGTTAACTGATCCGAGCATTGGTCGCCTGGATATTATATCGGTTTTCTTCAAGATGTGTGACTAGGTGGCTTTTTATAACAAGTCATAGCATCTGAAAGGTCTCTTTTTTATTTTTACCTATGTTTTGATACCAGAGTCATCTTCCAGCCAAGATTCCTTCTGTCCCAAAACAATTTCCCAGCGTTTTCATGTTTAAACACTTGCAAACATAGCTTGTGGCTTTGAAATAGAGAAATATTTCTGATGTTCATGTTCTGCATGATAGCTGGGAGATTGATCAAACAACTTTCAGTCCATTCTCAGGATCGATGGATTCACTCCCCAAAAGTTGATTATGTTCATCTGGACGTAACGTTTTTAGTGGGAGAAACGTTTCGTCACTCATCCAAGTGACTTCTTCGGTCTCAGCTGCATTTGCATAATGACTGAAACTAGCACCACTGAAGGAACAATAGGCTGGGAGGTCAGTTCCTTTATCATAATTATGCAAATTCTCATGACCATTGATCAACAACCACTAATCAAAGACCACAGATCAATGGCCATGAGTACCATTCACAGAGAGTTGGGGAATGGCTGCAATCACAGCATAGTAATATGGTGAAAGATGTACCCTTAGGCCTCCTTTCCCTTTTCACGTAAATGGCTTCAAACCAGCGTCATATGATATGACCAGTTCCTTCAGTGGTGCTAATTTCAGTCATTATGCAAATGTACTGTTTATAAGATTGGGGAAACCTGCAGTCAGCTGAGACTGAAGAAGTCACTTGGATGAGTGATGTAGCGTTTCTCCTGCTGAAAATGCTACGTCCAAATGAACAGAATCAACGTTTGGGGATATACCTACCTGGATGATTGAGCATGCATCAAGAAGATGGATAAACTCCTTTTTTCAGCCTGTGAAGACTTTCTTTTGGAAGAAGTTTGCATCTCCGTTTTATTGTCCAACTGTGGTGAAACAGCTTGTAGTCAACTCCAAACAATTTTTCACTTAACAACATGCTGGTCCACCAAATTTTTTTACGTTCGCTTCTGTGTACAAAACCATCATATATCTGTATTTTCACACATTTTATTACTTTAACTACAATTCCTCCCTCTTTGTCGATATTGAAGGAGAGATCTGAGACTACAGAGTATCTAGGTGAACATAAAGAAAACAAACAAACAAAAAAAAAACTAATCAAGAATAACAGAAATCATAATAGTGGTTATCAGCTTTAGTCAGGCCTTCTGCTTCAGGTCCTGTTCTCATTTGACACTTCTTTCTTTCACAGTGTAGCCTATGTGATAAGAGGGCAGTCCATACAACATGTTCACTTAAATGAAGATGAATTAATAAAACAGAAATACCAATGAGGCTTGATGAGATATGGATAGAAGCATCAGTTGGTGGGCAGTAAATTGCCATAAAATGGATCCAAAAATTGCCAATTAGGAGGACGAGGTCATCGAGAGATATGAATGACACAAAAGCAAAACACAATGCATGCGGCAAGTCAGGAAAGTATAAAATACCGCAGTTTTTTAATTTTATTTTGTTCAAATAGTGGCAAGTCATTGTTTCAGTAATTACTTGGCTCATAGTGAATGTTACAGAAAATAAATAGTGTCAGTGTGGGACTCAGTGAAGCTGATTTTAAACTGATTTTAACCACACCCTTGTTCCTTTAACGTGGTAAAAAGAGAACCATCCAAAACTGAGGATACAATTCGGAAAGACTCATCAAAATCAGATAATTGAATGTTGGAAAAATTCTGCCTGGTCTTAATTTGGATAGTACAAATCTAACCTTTGTATAGTAGAGACAGAGTTTGACACACACTGGGCGCTGCACTACCAGCTGACCACAGTCAACCGGAGTATTGTTGCTGAGCCTGTCCACAACTTTATGACTACAGTATACCCATCTTCTCATACTCCCACCAGAATATGGTGCTGTCTCACAAAGCTCAAATCATGTCCTTTGAGCACCTTTGGAGCTTGGTGGAACGGGAGATTTGAATCCTGGATGTGCAGCCAACAATTCTGCAGGAACTGTGTGATGCTATCGTGTCGTTATGGAGCAAAATCTCTGAGGAATGCTTCCAGCACCTTGCTTAATCTGAATCATTAAGAAGTAATTATGTCCCCCTCCAGGGGCAAGGGTACCTAGACCCGGTTTGTAGAGTACGCTTGGGGAGTGTGATCGTGTGTACAGCGTCTCTTTATGTCTGTCTCCACGTTGGTTGAGTGTGGAGTAAGTGCATATGAGAGCATGAGGGTGGGAATGGATGTTTGTATCTGTGTGTGCCTGTATGTCTGTGTCTATATGTCAGGTTGGGTGTCAGGCGCCACCTCTCTGGGGACATCTCAGGCCCTCCAAGGTTTGGAGGCCTATCTCCCCCTACCACCACTTCCCCTGCCAGTGGCGGACCCCCTCAGACATCGGTGCGTTGGTGGTTCTTTGTGTCCGGGGATGGGCGTCCAGGTACACACCGGCTCACTCCTTGGCGGCCGCTTATCGGGGCCTGGAGCCTGGGGCTCGCTCGGGCCACTTCGGAGGTGGGGTGCCCCCGGCCTCTCGGCCTGGGGCTCGGTCACTCAGGCACGGCTGGCTGCCGGCGGAGCTCACGGGCGCGTCACTGCAACTCCCCCTGGCTTCTGCTCCGCGGCTGCTGAGTGAGCCCTCATCTGGGACTCTCCTCAGCTCTTTCTGGGACAGTGGCGCGGCTGCCCCTCTGTTGGTCTTCCTTGGTCTCTTGTGTTCTGGGGGCCTCTGGATGTCTGGAGTTTTGATCTCCTCCATACCTGCTTCATGCCCTGGAGGACGGGGCTGTGGCCCCCCCACACCCTCTAGCAGATCATTACATGAAGGAACCTTTTAAAAAAACAAGCGCGTCCATGCTCACAGGTGTACACACGGGTGATCACACCCACAAACTACACCCTTTTTGGCTCCTACCTCAAAGCACACTGTGTTCTGTTGATCTTATGTGCTGCACAATAATGTTTAATATTTAGTATTTACTGTCATATTCCCATATATCATTGTGATGCTGTTTATTCTATTACTCTTGTTCTCTTCTGCTTGTTTTCTTTTTTCTTTCTCAGCAGGTGATCCAGGTGATTGATATATGCATTTATTTATTTATTTATTTTTTTTCCTGCTCATTCTGTTGGTTTTTGTTTTTTGCCCTTCTCCCCCGTCCCTCTTCTCAGCTGTTTCTCTTTCCCTCTTTCTTTCCCCCAGTCAAGTCTGTCCCGTATTCAGTAAGTGAAAATAAAATAAACAATAAAAGGTGAATCAAATGGACCATTACGGCAAGGCTGGGATGGTCCATTTGGTAAAGTAAATCCGTTGGGCATCTTTCTTTGCCTTTAGACAACAATTCTGATGGCAAAAGAGCCAAACGGGACAGGCAAAAAAAAAAAAAAAAAAAAAGAAGTAATTATGTCAAAATCCAGCCACCCTGGTACTGTCAAGGTGTAACTAACATATCGCATTAGAGATGCTGAGTGTACATAATTCTTGAATTATGATTAAAATAACATTCAGAGAATAAAACAAAACGAACATCAGAAATCGTTTGCAGTTAGCTACAAAACCACTTTATTGAAAAAGCAGATTATGTCATCTACAGTTAAATGATACGTCCCGATTTTAATACATTAAATAACTTTAGACTTTTTCATGTTTAGATAAATAGATCTAGTTTCCTTTTTTAAAATGAACCATCTAGGTAATCAAAACACTTAGCAATATAAAAGATGTGTGACAGGTATCCAGATGTGCTTATTGGAACTACGAGTAGGAGAAGATATCTTTTCTTTCCAAGTGATTTTTGACAGAATTATAAAATAAAATAAACTAGCCTTTTTATGTACAGGGTAACTACCTGTGTGCTATGCAGCAGAAACTGAAGTAGTACTTTTAAACAAGCGAATTAAGACATCTTTGAAGGGGATAAACTGGGCTTGTTAAGTCGTTGATAAAACACAAAAGTTCAGAAAATGCCTCATTCTTCAAGTATAGCACACATGACTTAACCCTTGTACAAAGTTGAGGTTAAACACATCAAATACGGGGGGAATGAATCACGTACAGTATGCAGTCCTTTTGTTCTTTTACACGTACTAGTCATTATTACATTCAAACGAATCTCATTACATCAGGTTACATTAAAAAGCCCTTTCGGCCTGTGGTGACCCCTGCCTTCAGTCTATGCTTCAGTCTCTGTTTTGGACACATTCAGTAGTATTTAATCAGACCTGCATGTATTACAGTATGAATAAAAGCACGGCCAGTGTTTGCAAGTAACAATTGGTGATTGTTTTACTCAAGTTTGCATACTTGACGGGTGGAGTTTAAGTGCTACGGTCAAAGTTTGACGTATGAGCTACTGGAGCATTAGCTGGAACATGTGTAAACTTCACATGTTTGAGATCCAGTATGGTACAAGAGAGAAGTTCAAACAAACACCAACAATTAGAGACAAACATCCGGAATATGGTAAGCAATGAACAGACAGCATCATCACAATCATTACCAGGTTTGAGAGCGCAAGGATCAGTGTGCTGGATGCTGCTGAGCCCTGCAAACACAGTGAGGTGCATGTGCCATGGCCCTGCCACTAATACGCACGCACACACACACACACACACACACACACACACACACACACACACACACACACACACGCATGCACGCACACACAATATTAGAAATTATGACAAGTTGCTCTTATTTCAAATAAGCTCATATTGTTGGGGTTCATCTGCAGAAGTGCAGGATTTCTTTCAGAATTAAGAGCTTTCCTCACAAAAACAATGCTTTAAATATAATCAGGGAATGATCAACAGACTGCCAGTTCAATAAACACACTGATAACAGTCCAATGAAGAAGGTTGGGAATTTTAGTTTAAAATATTTAAGTCTCGTGTTGGTCTTCCTTTGCATATATGTATAGATATATATGCACATCACTCACTAAAAGACATACATATAAGTGCCTGCCAATGCACACACACACACACACAAACACACACACACACAATCAAAGAAGGGGGTGTGGGTGGAACTCCCTAAAGAACACAGGTGGGACCAGCAGCTCCGTGTTCTCAGGTACATCCTCTCGAAACACAACAGCAGGCTTCATGGCAGACCAGAGAAAGACACACAAACAAACCTGTTCTGTCTTAAGGCATGTGGACAAGTGGAGATTCCTCATAGTAATGCACGATGTGCTGATGTGATTTAAAAAAAAAAAAAAAAGTCTGCAAAAACATCAGGAAACAGCGCCCTGAACAGATCTGGAGCAAAAGGTATTTGTAGATAAGCGTTCAGTCTGTTTTAACCCGCTTGGTTTACCCATGGTAGCAGAGAGAGTGTGGCCTTTTATGTCTCTCTTTTAAGGAAATTCAGCTACTTCCTGGTTGAAACAAATGATCATATATGCTTACCTGCATGACAATCACCAGCCTATCAAAACGACACTGTCCCAGTCTTGTAGCTTTAAAAACTGTTTGAATAAACTGTCTTTAGCCAAGAATATACCCTATATAGTTTAAAACAAGGAGTTCTCACACTTTTTTACTGGGGGAAATTTTTTTCCACAACCACTATATTATAAACCCTAAACAGATTAATTGTGTTTAGTGTCACCAGATGCTGTGGGCTGATATTTCTCCATGCGCGCCAGCAACCCAGCGGTCTAATACACCAAGCTAAATAGTAACAGGAACATTATAATGCACCCTGAGAGAAGTAAGAGCTGGTGACAGACTGATATGATGTTTCCCAACCTAATGTGGGAGGGAAATAATGGATCCAATATGCTGCTTTTACTGGCGCAAATAGTTCCAGTCTATATCTGTGAATTTAAACAATGAAGTTCAGTTTTCTAACTTACAGGAATTTATTCTGAGGACCACTTAGCAATAGGTTGCGGACCCCTGGGGATCCTCAGACCCCACTTTGAGAACTGTAGATAAAAAAGAGCTAATGAATGCTTTATTTTTGGAAATTTCTCCAACAGTGAGTCACAGCTGGAATTTTTCCTGTGAGCTGTGGACATCTGCCTTGTGCGACTGCTGAGTGTCCTTTAGTGTTGCACCAAAAGCCCTAATCCTCTGTATTTAAAGACTTATCTCCGGCTAATCTCTTAAGACGTTAGGATTAAGCTAAGTCTTAATCTTAATGATATAACTTTGATGACTTGTGGTGTGATGACAGAAGGCATGAAGATAAATTTAAAAGGGTCTGAAATAAAGATTAATATTTGTTTTACATTTTGTAGGATTTAACTACAACGTATAGCTGCCTCTATACAATCTGTGCGATGGGACTGCTCATCTGTTGTCTGTTAAAGACAGAGAATGATAACATTGGTTCAGTCAGGGAGCACATGACCAAAAGAAGTATTTTCTATTTGGCCTGGTCTGGGACTCCCTTGTCCTTAGAGCACCAGCGTGAAACTCCATCTCCTGTGATGGAGATGGGTTGCAATGTGACTTGCAGGTGTGTAGTACCTGTATGCAGGCTAAAGCTTATTAAATAGTGCACCCTGTATGTGATTTGCTAATTGGATCTGTAGAAGGCGGTGAGCTGAGAAGAAGAAGAAGAAGAGTGCACCCAAGCCTAGTTTCAAGGCCTGCCTGAACTAATGCGATGCTTGATTTGTAAGCTTTCTATGGTGAGTAAGGGCTAAAAGAAACTCATTTCACTGGGTGTACAAAGTGGGACAAAACAACTGAAGGCAAATACTATTTGATCCTGGTCTGCTCCTACAAAGCCTGTGAATCTCTGACAGGCATGAAGAGGCTCTGTGTCCTGGAGGAGAAATGATACAACAGACCAAAAGCTTCCGAGGCTTTAGACTGATTCTACCATGAGCGCAGCAACATTAAAAAGAAAACAACAAAACAAGAATCTACATCTAAGATCTGATGTGGAAAATGTCTGCAAAATATATATCCATATATAAAAGACAATCTATGTGCATCTAAAATTTTCTGTCATCATATAATCATTAATTAAGACACTGCTTGTGACTTCTAAGTGGAATGTCAGTCCGTCCTCTGGGCTTGTGGTGCTACTCTGCATCGGTGATGTCGAGGTGGTGCAAGGGTGACAGTTTTTCATCACAGCCCTGTGTCATGAATGCTGGGTGTCCATTGCATAGCCTTTAGCAGGACTCCATTTCAGTGTTAGAAGCTACACGGGGAGAGCCCACTCTGAAGGCACGGCATGCCCACTCGTTGGGCCTGTCCGGCCCAGCCAGCACTGGAATGCAGTGGCTCGTTCCCCGGCCTTCCTGACGCTAACATCAGCAGCGTTCTCAGATGTGACAGCACTGGTGAATTCACGTGGTAAATTGCTTCAGTCAAAGCATAAGAGTGAAAGATACAGAAAGGATGAGAGAGAAAGCAAGGAGAGAGTTGAATTTGCGCTTTCTCCTCCAATCCAGAAACCCTCTTTCTGATGAATGTGCTGGGGTCAGGAGGTGTGACGTCATCAGGGGCCTCTGGGTGAGCTGGCGTGTTGACTTTCAGGGTTAGGCGCCCAAGGGGGAGGGGGATGGAAAGGACCACAAATGGAGGGTAAGGGAGGGACCCTTTTCCCCAACCCTAGCATGTAATAGCAGGGCTTGTGGTGGGAGCTGCACTGTGTGTGTTAGTCCACGGACTGGCTGTCCAGCTGAGGACGGGGGCAGTAACTCAGATGGCCACAGAGAGGCTTCTCTGGAACTGCTGAAGAGGGTGCAGGCCTTTTTTTGCCCACTGCTGGTGTCCCAGATCACCTGGGATGTGGAGCTTAGTTCTCCCAATCACAGTTCAGTGACATGGAGAGGGTAGCTGGGGGGCGCATGGGCAGGAACCTGCGACTGGAGCCGAAGGATGTGGCAGTCGTGGCAGAGCAGGTGGCCTTCCAGTGGATAACAGCGGTGCCTTTCCTCATCATTTAACTGGAGACCGCAGTCCTGAAATAAATATAATTACATATATTTAATAATCACGCTCACACATATTAATAAAAATCCATTTAGACACTATAAAACATGTATTTTACATGCACTGGTAAATTTTGAGGTTTTATGCTATTTTGCTTCCAAAATGTCTCAGACTGGTGGAGCAATCATACAGTCAGGCATTTACCTTTTGCTAATTTGAGATTTTACACATGAACTTCAGACATTTTCAGCAGAATTGTGTTGGGATGATTTCAAAAGGAGGAAACAGCAGGAAAGAGTGTACTTCAAAGACCGAAGCTGGCAATGTGGTTTAGATGAGAGAGCTGCCTGGGCAGAGCACGCCGGAGGCAGCACACATGGTGCTACTTTGACTACTGGCTGTACATTTTGCAGATCAGAACAAAAACCCCAAATTACCCATCGACCTTTTCAGAAGTGAGCTTGCAGCTTAAAGACTGTCTAATTTCATCTGACGTTTCCACTGTCACATGGATCTCTTGGGTGCATGCACTACTTGGCACGAGTAAGCAAACACCTTTTGTCTTTTTAAGTAAAATAGTAGATGTTTATGATCCACAACCTTCTCTGTGATCTTCCTATTTTCCACTTGCCTGATAACTTCATCTTCTTCAATCCTTTGTCCGATATATCAACCATCCCTTCTCTGCACATGTCCAAACCATCTCGACCTGAGCTGTTCCTCTGATATACTCATTTCTAAGCTTGTCTGTTCCAGTGATTCACAACAAATATCCAGGTTTCTGCTGTGCATATTTAAATAGTGAACTGTAGACCTGCGATGCAAAGTAACTGGAGAGGTTTTAAAGTAATAATTATAAGCTTTCAATATTTAACCAGTAAATATTGAATTTCAAACATATATCTTTAAAATCAGATTTCTTTCTTATATTTTAAGCCCAAAATCTCCACCTATAGCTACCAAACTTTCAATTTTTGGAGCAGTCTATATCCTGAAGGTTTTAATAGCATTCAGAGTCACATTTATGGAAGATTTTACTCTTAAAAACTTGGGGGGGAAAGTATTTTTTTCCTGTTGATAACAGCAAAAACAGATTTCAACAAATTAAGCCACCTGCAATATAAAAGTACTTTGCTCAGTGTAAAGTTATTAGTTAGTTTTTAATTATTTTTACTGTCTTTACCTGTAGTTTCTTTCCTTAAAGAAATAATTTGAGATTTTGGGAAACAGGCTTGTTTGCAGAAAATGAACAGATGAGAAAACTAATTAGTGACACCAAGTTGTGCCAGTGACTTCAGTGTGGGCGTCTTTCTGGACCCTCGTTGTAAACAGGGTGCTGACTCTGAGACAAATCATAGACAGTGAGTGGGTTTATCCTTGAAGAGTTCAGATGTCCAGAGGGAACTGTGGGTTTGAGAAAAGCTGCCTCCAAAGACGGGGATAGAGGCTGTTCAAATTGTATGCTTTGATGAATGAGCACACTGATCTCTGAGCCTGCAGAGGAATTCTGCGCATGGCTGACACGACGAGACCCCGATGTGGACCCTGACCATGTTGGAGGGATTACATAAACTGACTGCTAACCACTCAGGTGATTTAAAACCGGATAAACAGCTTAAAAATGTACATATTATAAATGAATTTTCACTGTGCATCAATGTGATTCTCGCTGTATTTTCAAAAATCCAACTGTCGTGTTACAGCATTACAGAAAAAACATGTTTTTTTCCCCTCAATATGTAATTATTTACCATCTTCAGAATGATTCAACTGCAGACTTTACCCTTCCTGTCCATAAGCCTCCCTCTCACCCCCCATTCAGAGCTCCACTGAATGATTACCCGCTGCTTATATAACGATCTGATGCATTTCTATGAAGCGGAACCTCAGCCATTCAGACATATGCAAGTTGTATCCTGCTCAGGGGATAGTAAAAATGATCTCACGATTTAGAAAAAAACCCCTGCTCAATCGCTGCAGGGAGGCGTGAAATGTTTATTTGTTTCACTAAACATTCATGGCACACTTGAACTAAAAAAAAAATCTAGCAGCCAAGTTGAGCGACAGGATGACTGAGATGTCAGAAGCTGGGTTTAAGCAGCAAGCCCCCAGCCGAGCTGCAATGCGCTTTGTCAATGAGTCACATATTGAGCTGTAACCTTTGGTTGATATCCATCAGTATGTTTTTTTTCCCCTGTCTGTGTCTCATTCATTCCACAAGAGCAGTGATTCACACTCGTTGGTAGAAAACAGTGAGTCTATTCTTATCCCACGATTTGGAGATCTTACCACAGTTCACTGTGTTTACGGGACTAAGCAGATGTGCACGTGTGTTAGTGTGTGTGTGTGTGTGCTAAAGTAGTGTGCAAATATGTCCTTGTGTGTGTTTTTATAATTTCAACCGCCTCAAAAGTTGAATCACGCACAGTGATGCTTAATTCACTCTAATCAAATCCCAGGCATGGCAGATCACTCTTACTCATACCTTGTGAAGTGTGTGTGAGAAAGAGAGACTACAGTCAGTGTACGCAGTCGAAGTGACTCACCTCACAATGGTAGCACTCCACGTGGTAGTCCTTGTCCATAGAAACAACGCGAATAGTTTCCTCAGAGCCCTGTGGAGACAAACACACAGAAAGTGATGAGTTTGATGTTTGAGCCCTGCAGCTTTTATTATTAATTTTTGATTCATTCATTCTACTTTTATCTAAAACATATTGGCTTTTATTTTCACCTTCAAAGCAAAAGCTTTTGTTTGCTTTGGTTTTTGTACATTTTTTCTGTAAGCATCTCCCTGTTGGTGATTGTGTGCTAGTAAGAGATCATTAAAAAGAAAATCCATGAAAAATTCAATGAAAAAGAAAATCGGACGATTCTTCCCTCACAGGGCGCCGCTATGTGGAGCTGTTATTTTTCGATTGCTTTGGGAAGTTATATTCTGACTTTGTGCTCGTTTGAATCTGCAGTGGGTGTAGTGGATCTCCTTGAGTGTGTCAGAAGGGCGACTCTTCAAGTTGAATTTTTGAGAATGCAGATGTAAATGAAGACAGTCAAATCTGGTGAGAAAGTGAGTGATGAGTGAGAATTAGGTTGTTCTATGTGAAGGTGCAGTTTGGGTCAGTTGTGGTGAATGTTCTCCCTCAGACACGTTGGGATGTTACAGAAAACCTCAACACTCTGACAAAGATCCCAGGGGGGAAAAATCACGCTGTAAATGTTTGTGAATCTGAGCTTGGACACCTGCTCCCGGTTGGTATCTGAGTTGTAGCAGCATCTCTTATTGCCGTTCTTGATCCCAGATTAGATTTTGCCACCTCTTTTACATAGATTCGGAAAAAATTAGTTACATGAATGAGCCTTTTTGCAAATACACCCGACGTTCACATGATTAATGTCAAATTCTGGTCTCTGAGTCCAACCAAAGTCATCAGTAACACTCAAAAACGGCAAGATGTAATATTGTTTTGCTCGTTACCTGGGCTGGAAGGATGGGCTGGTTACATGAGGCACACTTGGGGGCAAAAACCCTGTAATGGAAAAAAAATCGTCAACCTTGTGTTTAACTCAACTAAATCTAAAAGTTGTTTTTAGACATATAATACACATTCATACCCAATTTTTGGATGCTGTTTAAAATGTAAACAAAAACAGAATGCAATACAAATCTCACAAACCTATATTTTACTCACAATAGAACAGAAAACATATCAATGGCTCAAGCTGAGAAAATCTACCACTTTAAGGGAAAAAAATTGGCTCATTTTTCATTTGCTGGCAGCAACACATCTCAAAAAACTTAGGACGAGGCCATGTTTATCACTGTGTACCAACAACAGATGGGATGGGCGCAACAAATGATTGCTCTTGCCATTAAATTCAAATTGATGTAATATTTATCACGAAATAATTAAATATTTCAATTTAAACATGTGACATGATAATTAAATATGAGTTTATGAGAATTGCAAATCGTGGCTTTCTGTTTTCATCCCAACTTTTTTGGAATTGTGGTTGTAAATACCAGGACAATAATTAAACAAACAGGAGGGTGTGGCGTACCCCCGTGACACCTGGCAGACTGAGACAGACTGCTTCTTTGTGCCAAACATTACTTTTACGTGCTGAGCTGTTTGTTTACAAAAACGATCGTCTTCTTACGTGTGGTAGTCTTTGACACAGTAGATGTTGTTCTCAACGTCCACAGTGAAAGGCACTCCATCTAGACCCTCCTTACACACAACACAGCGGAAACAGCCGGGATGGTAGGACTTGCCTAGTGCCTGGAGGATCTAAACTCCCACACAGAAAAAAATAGAGAAGAAAATAGAAGATAATAATAGTTCTTATATAGGACTTAAATAACAGGTATGGACATGCAGTAGGACATAATAGGCAGAGAAAGGGTTACACTCTCTAAAGGGCTGTCCAATTTTTTATTGGAATAGGGTTATTCAGACAGTATGTGAGATTGCTGGAGTGAAGGTCTCAAATATAATTGACTTTGGACTCCTGCAGGACAAAAAGATGATAACTTTATCTTGGAGAAAAATTGATGTAGCTATAGATATATGTATGAGTGAAGGAAATTATATCTTGGAAAAATACTGGATTATACAACACTACATCTTTTTTATCTGTATCTTCTTTAAAATTCTTTGTTAAATATGTAAAGTAAAAATTCTCTGTTCTCCTCTAACGGTTGTGAAAACACAGCAGCATGCTTAATTGCTGAATCAGATTAATGATTTTTATTAAAAACGTGGTTGATAAGGAAAAAAAGGTCTTCGTTGCTCAAGGCTCTTACCATCTCCATGATGAGGTGACCACACACAAAGCACTTCTCAGCCGTCTGCTGGAAACCAGAGTACTGTGGGTGAAACCAGACACGCAGATTATCATGCTGAGTATTGCTTTTTTGGATACTGTTGCACTGACTGACCTTGCAATCTAAAGCAATGCGTCACACTTTCTGCATGAAAACATGTTTCAATCTTGTATTTATCTACAGAGGGAATTGCTTGTTAAATGAGATCAGTTATGCCCTTTTCACCTCTATATCTTTATTTTTGAACTCTGCGTGAATTACAATTAAAAACAATTCTTATTTGTCTCATACTGAATGTAAATGTAGCCTCAAAAAAGCTGTTACAGTTTCGCTCACTTTCGCTCACTTTGGCTGGCTGCATCTTCTAATGGTTCACTTACACCAGAGCAAAAATAGGATGTCAACCACCTAGCAACTAAGCAGAATTGTTTGTTTCCCAGTGACTGTATTATTATTATTTTTTTGTTTTGTTTTGCTTTGAGCGTGTGGCACATTCAATTTCTGTGGGACCTCTGTGCTCTCAGTCAGAGCTGTGCGTGTCAAATGACCATATAAGGATATCATCTCTCTGACATTGTACAGAACCAAGAGCTGAAAAAACTGCCAGTGTTCAGTGTTTTGAAGCGTGAGCTGTTGAGCTATTCAACCTTAATGTGTTGACCTCATTATTTGTAACTTTGACCATGTTAAATGTAACAGTTTAATTATGAAAGGAAATAAATAAAAGCATAATAGATACACTTTATAATGAGATGACCAGGCTTTATTTAGAATCATCTCATCATTCTCTTAGCCTCCATTACTTTTTTTTACAGCTATAACTAATTCGTCAAAGATTCCTTCATGTTGAGGGAGTTTAGTGCCCTCTGTCTTCTACAGGAAATAAAACACTCGCCAACACATCAGTAGCTCCTTCCCTTCAAACCTGAAGCCCAGGCAAATAATTAAAGCGACCATCTGCAGCACACAACCCCCTCTGGGTCATGACCTGATTGATACAGAGGGGCCTGCTAATGGAGACACTGCTACCAGGTGGAGGTGGTAGGTCATGATGGGCAGGCTGCCCCCTGCCCTGACATCTCTGCTCTGAATCTACCATCTGCCAGCACCTCCCCCCACCTATGAAGCACCCCCAGGGTGACAGCCCAGACTAGCCGTGCATCAGCCGTAGGAGGGAGGCGGAAGGAGATTAGTCTCATCCCGACATCTCAAAGGTGTTGATTGTAAATTGCAAAACAGGAATCTGAGTGTTTCCTAACAGGCCAGCAGGTTACAGGAAAGCTGCCTATAAACAGGAAGTACTCTCAGCACATGAGGCTAACAGTTTTGGTGTAATATGGACAACAAAACCAATTTCAACATCTGCGGTAGAGGAAGTGTTTGCAGCCACCTTCCTTGTTTGAAATCAGTTACATTTTATTCAAATCACATACAGCTAGAGTAAACAAAATATGATGGTCACGATTCTCAGTGTTCAGTGGAGCATGAGATCAGGTCCAGTGTCTGGCCTGTTAACCTGCAGCAGATGGACCAGGAGTCTGAGAGCTGCAGCTGTCCAACCCTCCTCCTCCTTCTCCACCTCCTAATTGTAAGTGCCGGGGAGCAGCTCGCAGTGTAATTGAGCTCCTTGGGGAAATTATTAGTGTGAATTGAAGGGGTGGTGCTAAAGCCCTAATTGTAGCTGTTCAATGTTTTTCCTCCAGAGGGTTCAAGAATGTAGCCTGAGGTCCTAATTCTTCGCTCTTTCTGCTCCACCTGCATCCCCGTCTGACTCCAGCATGAGGCAAACACACAGTGATGCACTCATCACAGAACAAAATCAATAACCATGAGAGCACTTACCAGAAAGTCCTCCTCACAGTAGACCTTTCCATTGACGTTGTAGAACGCTTTCCCTCGTAGCCTCCTCCCTGAAAAGATGAACGGCAAATTAAAAATGCAACATGCAAAGATGTATATAGACTATATAGTCAAAAGTATGTGGATGCTCATAGTTTTGTACTTTGGATCTAGAAATCTTAAGGCACAGACCCTTACAGTAAACAAGAGAACCGCTTATATACAGTGGGAATATTATTTCTCATCTCCTTGCATTCATTTGCTATTTTGTTGTCTACCAACAACCAAACAGTGTGACGAGGGATTTTCTGACAACCAAACATTATTATAGCACACTGTACTTTACAGTATACCACAAGTGGACATCAAGGTATGAATTATTTTTTTTGTAACGGTACATTTTAAGCAGTTCTTTCCTTTAACAACAAAAACAACAACTAAAAAAAGTTGACGTGAGCCCCAGACTTTATGTGTAGTTGTTACATTTTGGGAATTACGAATAAGTGATACAGCAAAGGTCTTGGTTAACCTACTGAAAGAAGAAGAAGAAAGACAACTATCACAAAAGCCATGTGTCTTTTGACTTCAGCTGGACTGAATGATCATCATCACTGTCATCTGTCAGTACAGTTTGGGTAATAATAAAAAAGCACTTTGCAAATGAAACATCTGAGAGAAATAGGCCAACATCAAAATAGTGGTAGACCGTTCAAAAGTGTCTGATTTAAAAGTGTCTTTTCCAGTGAAGGCAAGGTATCTGCCAGTGGACTGATGACATCCAGATGTTACAAACTGAATCAAAAGGAGAACTAATGATATGTCAGAGGACACAAAGGTTATTTTCTGAACATATAAATATAGTCATCCCTTTAAATTCTGGCTTACACAAAAATTGTGAAAACCATTGCACTGAACATTGTTGCACACCAACCTTAGCCCCCCCCCAAAACATCAACATGTTACCTCAGCAGAACAATGCTAACTGCTACACACCATGAAACCCACAAAGTTTTAGGAAGTAAAAAGAAGAAACCATCACAAACACAAAATAAGTCCAACACACAAACACTCAAATGACCCAAAGGCTTGACTGCCAATGTGCCATGACATTCTCAAAGGTGCCATATTCTTGCTTTGATGGGTCAGAGATGGCATGAGGAGGATTTACACGATATTAGGCAGCTGGTTTGAATGCTGTGACTCATCAGTTTAAGTAATTGCAACTTTGTGGCAACAGTTTCCACTTTGCTTGCAAACTGACTTTCTTTTTGCATAAATTCCAAAACTTTTTAAGAGGACCTGCAGATTTTTTCTGTGTAAAATTTTTTTTGGTGCAACCACACTTTAAAATCTTAGCTGAGTGGGAAAGGATTTGACAAAGTTTAGTGTAAAACCGTAAAAACCATCCCAGAATACTAGAGAAAGCAAAGAGATGAGCTTATCCAATTTTCCACTTTTTAAAATCTGATGATAAAATAGTCGATTTTCTTTATTGCTGGTTTGCAGATTTCTGTCACAGCTGCACCATCCACCCACTGTTTAAACCTACTGTTTGTAAAGGACATGAAAAGGAAGCTGAATTCGGAATAGAAGAAAGATAGCTTAAATGAAAGAATGTCGGCCTTCTAGTGAAGAGCAGTTAAAATTGCATGTCGCAGGTAGAGAATGAACTGAGTAGCTGCACCGAGGTCCAGTATTAGAAAAATAAATTGTATCTTGAAATACGAATCCTCCCGCAGACATCAATAATAAAAATATGGAAGAGAAAATGTGCACTTTTAGACTGTATTTGTTAGGTTATCACTTCTTTGCCCCCCAAAAACTAAAAAAACTAAAAAATAAACAATTAACCAATTATTTCAGACAGAACATGCGATATAACACTTCTGTTAACTTTTACATGCAAAAACACATCCTACTGTATCCTTTTCTTTTATCTGCCACGGCCACAGCACACAGAGTGCGGAGCAGATGGTTCGCTAAAAAAAGGCAACTTTCTGCCTCCGTTTAATTACCTCAACCATTGATCCCGACAAGAATCCATTCACAACCCATACACAATCAATACAGCAGGCTGCTTGCCAAACCTCCCCCAAAAATCTCCACTCTTCCCTGCTATTGTGCACTGCTCACAGACAGACCAACAATAGCAGACTGGAGGGAGGATGTCCCTTATTCTGACACATACAGAAAACGACAACCAGCTTTTCAACACCGCTTCATTATTCTAAATAACTTTAAAACCCTAAAAAAGTCACAGGCCCACAACACATAAACATGTCCACACTGTGAGCCCGGGTTCAGGACACCGAGCTTCTAGCGCAGAGTGAGAACACTGAATTCCTCTGGGTTAGACTTCATTCATCAGAATCCAAGTTTGAATCCAAACTGAAAAGGAAATTCTGCTGCGGGCTGGCTTCTACAGCCCCCTGCCATGCATCTCACACTGCTCGCCCATTCAAATTCATTTAACAGCAGCGGTGTCTCTGTGGCAGCACGATGACTTCACCCAAGCCTGGCAGACGAAACCCATGGATCTCATAAATCTGCAGGATTAGTCAGATTTAATTGTCGTCCTGAGCCACCACTGATTTTATGGGTGTCCCAGCATGAAAAATATGCTGCTTTTTTTTTTTTAACTTAAATTTATGCAGTCGCTATATTTCATACACATGCACTCACATGCACTCACACACACACACACTGTCACAATGCTGGGAGATGGCAATACATTAACATCCACATAAATGGCTGGAGCAGCAGAGGAATGTTGTCCACACAATAGGTGAGACTTTTAAGACTTTGAGACTGAGGAGCAATTAGCATTTTGGTAGCGAGGAGCAAAAAAGAAAAGGAGGATTGAAGAAGAGCTCTTCATAGATGAGACTTTGAAGGGGCTAAACTGGCAGGAGCAGTGAGATTATAGTGAACAGTGCAGCAGCAGGGGCTGCGAGGTGTTGCTGTGTGCTGGTCTGTGGCCTCTGCTCTGGAGTTTGGGGTCTGGAAGGTGAATACAAAGGCCCCAGTGCTGATGACTGTGTGGAGCGCTGCTAGGGGAGCAGGCCGACTGAGCAAACGGGGACATTCTTTCTGCCTGAGGTCACTAGCTGGTCCCATTCATCCCCCCCGCACCTCTCCAGCACCCGCTCTCTGCCCACTTCCATCACCAAGAAAAAGAGGGGGAGGGCTCCATGCCTCCCTCTCGCTCCTTTGGCCTTTTGTGACCAGACATTGCTGCAGAGGGGCCGAATGTCCTCACAGTCCTGCAAGGCATTGAATCAGTAGCTCTATTTATATTTTGCAATCTACCTGCAGGTTTTACAGAGCCTGATCCATGATTATAGCTCAGTCAAATTGCTCCCATTAGGCCCCTGACTGCATGTAAACTTGAGCATATTTTACCCATCCTGGCATCATAGACTAGCTAGATGTGCAGTTTGGGATTTACTTTAAAACCCTTTTCTCATTTTCATGTCTCACTCTGCTTGCTTGTCTTAGTTATTACTTTTAGAAGTTCCAACCAGAGGTTGTGTTAGACTTTGTCATCGCCTTTCATTTTGATGGACAGGGTTGTGAAGTTTCCTAACTTATTTTCTCATTACCTACCTACAAATAAAAAGAGTATCCATTGATGGGGACATCAATGCATAAGGGACAAATAATGGTACATCACAAAAAAGAATAGAAATGTAAAAAATCTGCTGTAAGGTCACTCCACATGTCAGCAGCAAAAGAAACAGATTCGACAGTTCAAGCGGAGGCACTAAAACAACCTTGTGTCTAAACTAGCAAATATAAGGTGACTTGAGCTGGGTGCTTGATTGAGTGTAATCAAATGCATCAAAGAGGGCTGCTGCAGAGGCGAAAGCTTTTTGTGTCCGATTTTATTTTATTCTGAAGGGCAAACTCTGTCCAACCTCGCTCTGCTGCTACACCCAAAACTGAAATAACCAGCATCATGTTTCCAGCAGGAAAGTGATTGTAATTTAACAAAAGTTTTTTATGATTAAACTTTCCAATGCTGCAAGCGCTTAGGTTCATTTTGCCTGCCTAATCTGCTCCTTCTGCATGAGGAACCAGCTGCACCCATGACTCAGTCGTAATCACGCTCCGACACCTCACTGGAGGATTCAACCGTGTATGTTTAATTTTAGGTTGTATATATAGAAGACAGCAACTGGTGTGTTTATTTAATATTTTGATGAATCCACCATCTAATCCATCAAAAAGACTGACAGACTTCAGATTTTTCCATCACTTTTTAAAAAAAAGAAAAACATTTAGTTAACTGGAGTCAATTTTCAATTGATTCAATTTTAAGTCAAAAGTTGACACAGGGCACTTTAATTTCAAACCATACTCGCATTATTTTGACATCACAGCATTTGAAACTAGAGGTTTACAACTGATTTTGTTAGGTTATTTACACAGTCATAGTATTTACTTAAT
This sequence comes from Maylandia zebra, assembly GCF_041146795.1. Classification (NCBI taxonomy): domain Eukaryota; kingdom Metazoa; phylum Chordata; class Actinopteri; order Cichliformes; family Cichlidae; genus Maylandia; species Maylandia zebra. The sequence goes on from NC_135167.1 coordinate 8,935,606, forward strand.
TTCATAGTTTATATTTTATAGGGACAGGTATGCAACATGCCTAACAGCACAGAGCTAATTTTCAATAGCATTTAAAATCCATGAACGTCAGCACACCACATGCATATGAGTTTGGTATGGTTTATAATGACACATAATGATGAGTGATTTTCTCCTCTCCCTCTTTCTGCTCCTGACCTCTGCACGTATGACGGCCGCGTGCAATTTTTGGTCATTTACAAATCTCAGCTCATCTGTTAGTGCATGCATTTTGAATGCTGGTGTCACCATGGCGAAGGTATCATTCGGCTAAATTTTCCTCTGGTATGGCAGTTTCGGTTAAGCCTATTCAGTCAAAAAAGAAAGAAAAAACCCAGCAGGAGTCACTCGTCTTCACTGAAAGGATAGAAATCATTTCATTGGGCATCCAGGTTGTTTAGACGCTTTCACCTAAAATGAGAGCTGTGTATTTTTTCTACACAATGTTAGTGTGTCTGAGATTCATCCTTGGATCATGTGGGAGATGTGGCCTTTTCTATGACTACCAAAATGAGAATGTGGGAATCTTATTTTTGCATAATACAAAAAGAAGATTTAACACGTTGCAGTGACTTTGTTAAGTTGCATGCTGTTTCTGGTCTGAATAATTTTTTCCTACCAATAAGATACAGATGTAATTGTGATCTTTTGTACATTTTGGATGCAGGACATGTGTCGACTATTCTCTGCAACTCTAGAAAACTGACAAAAAATCCAACCCTTAAGGTTAAGTTCATGGCTGGAGTTCAAATAGAAGTGAAGATGACAGGATTTCTTTCAGTGTAACCTGAGCTCATGGTATGCACATGAAGCTCGACCCAAGACTTCCAAAGCCACAGAGAGTCCCCCCTTTGGATAGTACTTTATGAACATTGAGGAATTATTATGATATGTTTACTTTGAAAATCTTTGTGTTATCTCCTTTGATTTTTTTAAGGACAGGCATTTATTAAACAGAGTGAAAAAGTGTTACTTCTCTAGTCATGGTATATGTCTAGCACACACACACACACACACACACACACACACACACACACACACACACACACACACACACAAACATTAATTTTCTGTTGCAGCAATGGTAAGTTACTGACTTTTTCAACTGTTGGGCTTGATAGCTTTACCTGGATTAGTGCACTGAATATGAAGCTGAAGATTTAAAGGAAGGAAATAATAAAGTTTTCATAAATATGATGAATTAAACTATGGGTAGAGAAATGAAGCATGCTTTACGTTTCTTTAGTTTGACTTAGGGCTGCTCGATTATGGCAAAAATGATAATCACGATTATTTTCACTGAAATTGAGATCACGATTATTTGACGATATTTATTTAACCCTTTAAGACCTACTATAGAACCAAGTCCACCAGAGCTTATATTATTATTTTTTTTTACATGTTGTAGTGCCATTTGTGGGAGCATTTCAAGTTGCTATACATCAATACAACTGTTATAGCCCATATTTTAATAATATGTATGCATTAAGTCCATAGTAATTACATAAATTGCAAAAAAGTGCAATAAACTACAAAAAAAATTGAAAATCGCTTTTGTTTTGTTTACATATATTTCTACTTGGAGAAATTTAAGAGGTTTATCCCTCAAAACTTTAAATACAATAAAGTTGCAAAAAAATAGTTTCCCACCACAGGAAATTTATTTTGAGTGTCTTCATAGTTTTATTTTGGAGATACAGCAATTTTTATATACTGCAGGAAAAACAAAAAACAATCCTATGATGCAAATTTGCAAAGAAAACAGCATGTGCATCATTTTACTGTGGGAAGTGTTATGAACAGCTGATGGATCGGCAAAGCGTGTTTCTGGAATATTATGTTTTTGTTCCTGCAAGTGCTTTTTATGCAATTTTTGCAAAGCTATATGTGGAACGAAACCGTGACCGAGGACAAGCTGATGGCATCAGATGTAAGTACAACTCCTCCGGTTTCATATGCAAAACAAATTATTGTGCTAGCTTACACGGTTCAGGTTCTACAGGGATTTAAAAATAGTTACGCAAAACGGAGCGTGCTGCTCTGACCGGCTTTAAAGGGTTAACAATAACTTTAAAAAATAATATAAAATAGTGTGCAACACCACTGAAGTTTTTTTTTTTTTTTTTAAACTCTCTTTTCAACCAACAGCAGTCACTCTCCTCTCCAAATAACTTCTGCTTAGCTTTCTGAGCTTCCCTCGGGTCCTCTTAATCAGCGGTCTCCAACCTTTTTTGCGCCACGGACTGGTTTATGCCCGACAATATTTTCACAGACGGCCTTTAAGGTGTCGCGGATAAATGAGGGAGGGGCTAATAATCGGCTCAGTCATTTTTAATGATCGTTGAAAGCCCAGATCGTAATCGTGATTAAAATTCGATTAATTGAGCAGCCCTAGTTTGACTGACATTTTCCAGTCCAGTCCATTAACAATGGAAGTCTGAATTAAGACCTCAATAGCAGACTTTTTAACTGCAGCCTAAAAGGTGTTGCTCTCTTTGCAGCAGCTCAGTTGCATCAGCTGAGCTTATAGCAGCCACATGCTGCGAAGAGAAAGGGGAACATTTCAGAGTTTGACACAAAATAATTTCTTTAGTAGAAAAAAATGAAAACCAAGCCTCTATTTTTTTTAATGGTTCATAGTGGGGGCTTTCCAGCTTTGGCAGAAATCATGAATCATGACTACTGAGGTTACAAACACTTATAATCACAAACTTTAAGCAAAGAAAGAAGAAGAAGAAAACAGTGTGTCCTTTTAATTTGTCCATTTGAGTGTCCATAATCTTTAAATGACGAAATACATATGAACTAAAATGAACTTCAAAACTTTGCAGCGAGTGAACATGAATTCATAACGCTTTTTGGACTGTCAGTTGAAACTGATCCATTGATTTTGCAGCCTTACACTCTAAAAACTGATGAAATATTATTAAAACATTTTCCATGACGATCTCCCCAGACTTGATTGCTGGCCCTGTCTCTTTCTATCTAAAGATCTTTAGATATAAACCAATTGCAAAACGATATGAAGAAGACAATCGTGTTCCTTAATGATCTGTCACATATCATATCACATAGAATCCCGTTTCCCATCATACACTTAGGTTTTGTACCTGGTGGAGTAACAGTGGCACCTGCATTCTCAAGCCGCTGCTGCCTTGAACTTGTGAAACTGTTGTTATCTGCGTTTGCATTGACGTCAGAAGTCAAACATAAGCCAGTAAGAACAATTAAGCAGATGTCAATCAGCTTAAACCCTTTACATTCTTGGTGATTGGGTCTAATACGGTAAAATAAATTGTCAGCATAAAACAGACAACGCACAATATAATCTTTTACCATTAACCTTTGAATTGCTGATCTACTGAGCTGACCTTTTGACCAGATAGAAAAGCTGAAACATCTACATCCCTAAAGCAAATGCTGACACAGAAGTGGATCATATCAGGTCACATTCCAACAAGAAGTATTTGTCAACTTCCTACTGGTGACACGCCTGCTGGTGTGTTTCAACACGAGATAACTGTTCCCCTCTGAGAGGAAGTTTATCCCGTGGCAAAACGTGCTTACTAAAAGTGCACTTAGAAAATTCGCTCTTACACTGCTCTTGCTAGCAGTTAATCAAATATAAATAGCATCTGAAAACCAATGACTTCCCAAGGTTAATAGTTGTATTATTACTTCCTCTAAGATTTTATGAGTTAGTCAAATTTTATCAGTGGCCAAACAAATTTGAGCTTTACAAAAAAGGGTAAAGTGAACCCGTCACACATCCTCAGGTTGGACATTTTTGGTGGTACTGATGAGCATCTGAAAACCAATCACACCGCCGAGTTTGGCTCCTCAATCAGGTCAATTAGCCAGAATAAACAGTTCACATGACAGCACGGACCTGCCTGCAGTTACAAGGAGAGAGCTTCAGTACATACAGAAGCTTATTGTTTTACATTCACATCAAAAGACAACAGAAAATTTTGTTAGCTGTATTTTAATTTAATTCCGCGCTTTGTCACTGACAATAAACCAGCCTAACAGAGAGGAATGTGCTGGCAGAAGGCGTCACTCTGTTCTCTCTCTGGCAGAGAAACCACGAGAGCGTTTGCCTGGCTGCAGGAACAGATAAATATGGTGATTGGCTCACAAAGGAACTTCAAACTGATTTTTTCATACAATGCAATCACAAGCCTCTGCAGACCTTCATGTTTTTGGTATTCTGAGAGAAACCCCAGTCACGGAGGCTACAGCAAAGTCTGCTGTAAGCATATTATCCACCTCTGAACAGTGGAGATTAACATCATATAGACTGTGGATAAAAATGGACTCAAACTTTAGTGTTTTGCTCTGTTATGTATTTTCTGAAGCAAAGCTTATCAATAAAGGGGAGTAACGTTGGTCACTGCATTCCTTAACTACATCATAGGCACAGATACTTGCTAAACTTAGTGCTGAATAACAGATTAATTAAATATTAGGATTTAATTTACAAAAACAAAACATGTAACAAAAAAATATGGTTGCATCACATTGTTTTGACCAATTGCCACCACACCCTTTGAGCCACACAATACTAAAACCAGGACAGACACATGCACTGTCTTGATGTTATGCTCTGATTACTGTTCTCACAGATTTACTCCCAGTTTTGAGTCATCCAGAAGTCAGAAATGATGCAAGCTCCGACTTCTAGGGTATGCGCAAAAGTTCAGGGCAAAACATCTGGCAAAGAGACAGGTTTCACCTCCAAAAAGAGGAACATTGCAATAGTGTCAGATCTTTGCAAGACATTTCATTGCTTTCTGTGTGGACAAAACGAGAGATAAAGATCTTCAAATTGCTGGTCTACCCTTTGAGTTGTAATGTATAACTGCAGACGAAAGGCAACAGAACTGCAGGATAACAGCTAAGGATTGCATGTCTTCAGCTGTGCAGAAAAAGATGATGTGTGGATGGAAGAGATATGAGTATGTGCAAAAAAAAAAAGAAGCTTTTTTTTGTAAAAAGAAACTCCTAATAATATCCTCCAGTTTAAAGCAAGAATGAATGAGATACAGCAAGCGAAGGCCACACAATGATAAACCAAATGTTGTTCGTTGTGTCTATAAAATAAGTTTGAGTCCTTGTTCCAAAAGCAAATGAGTTTCCATTGAAAAATGTTGACTTTTCCATGTCTCTGGCCTACAATCAATCTGAATGTTGCACATTCACTGGCCACTTAGTCAGGTATTTAACTGCTTCTTAATGTGCCTATCTCAGCAGCTAATCACGTGGCAGCAAGTCAGCATCTTTAGGTATGTAGATAAGGTCAAGGCAAGACTGCTGAAGTTCAAATGAGTTCTGAGCATCAGAATAGAAAAGGAAGATGATTTCAATGATTTTCAACTATTATTCAAAATCAATTTCACTATTTCAGAGAGTGCTGGTCTAAATGTTGATGTCAGGGGTCACAGAAGAATGGCTAGACTGCTTTTAGCTGATAGGAAGGTAGCAGTATTCAAATACCAAAGTATGCAGAAGAGCTTTGGTTGGCATAATATTTGTCCTTTTCGTTAGTACGATTGTGTCAAAGAATGAGCACATTTTTAGCCTCCAGCAAGCGGACAACTGAGTCTCTCCACAAAATAAGACAGTTGACGCAGACAAGAGAAATCTGTTCTGTTTACTGTCAAAAATAATAAGCTGTGTGATTTTGTTTTTAATGGCACCTATTTTCATTTGAGGTGGTGGAGGGTGGGGTGCTCTAGTCTGTGATGTATCATTATTTTTCATTTAGCATTTTCTGTGCTTTCATAACGTAAAAGCAGACAAAGTAATATGTATATCTTTATTTGATATATCTTAAAAAGAGATCCATACATATATTTTATTTGCTGTGTTAAGGTATAATACAGCAAATAAAATATAAAAAATACAGCACGGGTCTACTGTGAGCAACAGGTGATATCTGCTGTGCAACAAAATGTTTATAACGCTGTGTAAATGAAAACAATATTGAGGAAAAAAAATCTAAAAATAAATAGTTACATTTTTCATGCATGACTGGCAATGAACAGATCACCTGTCTGAAGTATTTAAATAGAATTTTCCACATTTTTCTGAATCAACCTCTAACTTGCCTAGAATAGAAATAACATCAAAGTGGCAGCTGCAGCCCAAATTGAGGGCAAAGTTATGATACACATCCTTGTTCCAACATGTCTCACAGCATCCAGCCTTCCTGTTATTCATTATAATAAAAGAAGGATCTTAAATGCAAGCCCAAACAAAGCAGAAAGGGTTCCACCGAGGGTGTCACAAACACAATACTGCTGCTACAGGCTCGTTAGCTGCTGGCTCGCTGACCACCTGCTAATGAGAACAGTTGTCTCCTGCTTGCATCTATGAAGAAATATTTACCCAGCATGATTACTAATGAATGAAGTTGCCTTATCCTCATTATCCATCCATCCAGTTTCTTCTAATAACACTACAAGTTTGCATATATATGACATGTACGACCTCAGGAGTAAAACAAAAAAGAAAATTGAATGATTTCCAGTGCCTTGCAGGTGCAACTTGTGGTGGTAAACGATTAAAGAAATTCAAGCCCCTGAGCTGCTGCCTTTTGGTTCAGTGTAGCACACAAATGAGTCATCGGGCGTTTTGCGGTTGACAGTCTGCTCATCCAGTCTGAAGTGCAGTGTTTACTTCTTTTCTTTTCATCGACACCCTGTCTCGCGCCCATCCTGAAATTTTACATTCAGCCCGATTAACCTGTGTTTACGTTGAGAAATATGTCCATTAGGGATGTTTTGACACCTGTTTTCCATGCCAAATATAAATGGGAAAATAAATATCGTAAACTAAAATTAGAAAGAAAAATAAAGCTCTCAAAAAACAGAGTTTACTGTATAATAATTAGATTTGCATTTAGCAGTCATTAGAAACAAATCTTTCAATAAAATTTGAATTTTAAATGTTTGTGCCATTTTGCAAGGACACAATGTGACTTTTTTTTTTCCTGCAAACTGTGGCTAAGGTTAGCATTGCTAGGTCCAACAGCATAACAATTACTCATCCAGTCAGTTCAGGGTAATGTTTAATGCTCTGACCAACAATTAAAGCTGCAGATATGAATAAATTCACTGCTCAGTGGCACTATTTATAACCATAGATACCTCGGCAGATGCTTATTATTGCTAAAATAACACTTGTTAATGCCTTTTTATATACAACTGGTAGCTAATAATATATAAAAATAGCAAGAGCAATGATAATACAAAAGATTACAGGTTTTTCTGTTTTGCATTTTCTAATTTTAAATATTAGACTCAGTAAGTAAGAAATAGAATAAGACCTCATGTTTAAAGTTTACTTAAAGACAATGGTTAAACGCTTTTGTCAGTTTTACTGTGCTGATATTATGTAGACCATAACCTTAGGTTTTACAATTTTTCTGATTTTACTTGAGTTGATTTGACTTACAGACCAAGTGTGATAACATTATATGTGTGTTATATTTTAGCCATCAGAAACTTGTGGCATAGACTGACTGACTTTACTACTTAGCATGATGGACACTAGAGGAAGAAAAATAAGATATTTCATATTAAAAAGTCAAAGTTCAAACTGATTAGACCCAAGATGTCCTCCTGTGGACATGTATTTGCATCCACTTTGGCGTACGTGTGCCAATGCCAGGCCTGCCCCCTCTGATAAGCAGGTCTGGTACACTTTGTGACTGTCTGACTGAGGTCCTCCAGGGAAGGTTGGCTGAAGTGGTGGTGGCGGCGGTGGGGTTTGCATTCTTGGCCATTTCATGAAAAAAGGGTGCAACCATGGGAGTAAGCCAAGAGGAGGGCTCAATTATGCATGGTTAAACAAAGCCCAAGGCTACCAGTGAGCAATGTCTCAGCAAACTCAACCTCACTCTGGAGCTTCAGAGTCCAGAAAGAAGAAAAAGAACCCGAAAAACAAACAGGGGACATAAGCACGAAATTCCCGATAAATCACTGGATTGTGTTATGACAAGACCAGGCACTTTGAAACTAAACTTCTCAGAGGTCTTCAAAACACTGCTTAAAAGAAAACATTCCCATTCACATGAGGTCAAATGAAACATCAGAGTTTATGTTACCAATAAACCATCTTTAGAGGAGAGATGGTCCATGAAGCACAAAAGACAACTTGTTAACTAATCGTGGACATGATTTCTCCAATAAACGCAACAATAATTCTCCAGGGAGCTGTTTTTTGTCTAAAAGCAATTACGCTCCACATAACTGCTTTATTATGTAGCTACCCTGCTCCCCACAAGTACTCCAGGCATGTTTTCAGGGTATTTTTAGCCCTCAGAGGAAATTATCTGGTTGTCTTACAAATAAGTCTGTTTGAAAGACCAAATGTCGAGAACAACCAGTGTCTTCCTTTGTTTTGGCAATGAACACTGACTCCTAAATGAACCCACAAAAAAAGTTATCAAGGCTGTTAAAACAGCTCTTAACCAAGCCAGAAGCCACTTTTCCACATTAAACACCCAAACTTCTGCAACTGGACACTCAGCTTCTGGCCCCTCTTTCTTCCAGCACACAATAAATAGGAAAGTATGTGGCTTTGGTTACATCTAAATTGTAGGAAGCTCTTCCAGAGCCGGAGGGGGCGAGGTGGAGGATCGGTATCCATGTATAGTTACACATATGAATGGAACCTGCCTAAAAAGCTTTCTCCCAAGATCTTCCTCTTGTTTCCCCAGGAAACGGGAGAAGAGGGCTGGAGTCGAGTGTCAGGGGCGTCCAGAAGACACACACACACACGCACACACAATCTATACTGTCCTTGGAGCTCGAGAACAGATTTAATTACAGCCTTACAAACTAAATAATGTCAGCATTTTATTTCTTTGTTTCATTATTAGCCTGTTCCCGCTGCAGAGAGCTGCTGCCCTTTTATTCTACAGAGCGGACACCAGCCTAGGGGATTATTTTAAGAAGCAGATGTTTTGATCCAGACTGTAACACCAGATCTAACAGCAAGCTGGTGATACTAATGATGATTTTTTTAGGCAGAGACAGCAGCGGCAGAAGCTTACAGCACGGCTGGTGCTGCCTGTAAGAATTAGCACATTTGAGACATCACACTCCTGAAATGATCAGTTCTCCAGGGAGCACAAAAGCTGGGCAAACCAAAATACAAACACAGACCCAGGTGTCTCAAGTAATTAATATAACACAGTGCTCAATGGCCCTTTATAGATACAATGTTTTTGCCACTTTTATGTTAATGTTTTTACCTGATTTTTGCTCAGCTTTTCAATCTTTACTCACTCTAAATGACCGTGTTTATGTTGGGGAGAGTGGGTGGGTGAGAGCTGTGAACCAATTTGAATTCTTAAATTATATATATGTCTCAAAATGAGCAAGGATGCGCTTATTTTAAAAGATATTTTTGTAATGTATTTCTGCGGGGGTAAAAATAATTATGAATCGACATTTACAATACCGAATATCATGTACCTTCTGCCCTTTTTGCAACAATTTCGGGAGGAGGGGAGTTGCTTCTTCTAATAGAAAAAAACATGCTTATGGTTTTGGACAGATTCTATATGAAATAAGTTATGCAATTAATGTTTTTTCCATTGCTTCATGCAGTTTACTCTTTAGAGCTAGTATGCACATAAATGACTGTGTCATCTGCATACATCTGGACACTGAGTTCAGTACAGATGGATTTCAGGTAGTGTAAAATTAAATAGAAAGGCGTGCATTAAAAGGGGTTAATGACAGCTATTTACCTCAACTGGAAAAACAACGCATGCATTATAGATTTGTGAGACTAAGTAATAGGTCACCATTTTCCTAAGCAGAAAGGAAAAAAATCACTCTGCTATCAGGTTAATGCAGAATCGCTTTGTGATTCACTTCTCATAATATCATCATCCACGCAGACCAAATACTTTAAAACTGTCTCCACTGAAGGCTGTGGGCAAGTTTACACGAGCTGATTTAGGGAGTTAAAACAGTGTGCGATATGAGACTGACAGCTGCATCCAGCTGCATCTGAAAGCAACAAGCTATTTGTTGTAACTCAGTCTGCATGGCTAATTAGCATAGTGTAAAATTACAGAAATAAATGAATTACTTTGGTGAGGAATGAATGGCCATGGGGGGAGATTTTTATGTCAGGAAAAACTGTAAAACATGAAAGTACAGTTAAAAGTCCAAAATTTCTGTTCTTCTTCACATTTTCCAAATCCATCCTGCGGGCCAGATTTGAGTCAGTTGGGCCCAATTCTGGCCCCAGGGCCTTATGTTTGACAGCCCTATTCTAGAAACAGCCTCACAGTCTTCATATTTAGAGTAGAGACACATCAAACTAACATACAGGCACATCAGACTAGCTACTTTTATTGTTTTCTTGATTAGCAATAAGACAGACAAAATTAATATTAACCTTTTTCATCTTGCTACAATATTTGCAGATGCTCAGAGTGACCAATAAAACTTGGAGATTGTTTTTTATTTAGGAGAAATTTTAACAGAGATATTTATGCATATAAATTCTTTGGAATCAAAGTCAAATATTAGCATTACCAGGATGTAACCATGACTTATGACTCTTTCACCTAGATCAGCGGTCCCCAACCCCCGAGTCGTTTGGTACTGGGCCCCGAGAGTTGAGGCTCAGGTGTGAAATGTATGGTTTTCAGGGTTTTTATTGGTTTTCAGCGTTACTTTGTTATCGTTTTGATCGTTAACTCGGTTTTCCTGGGTTTTTTCACGTGTGTTATGAATAAATCTTCTTTTTTTCAGCACCGTTACTAGTTTTTTTTGTTGTATTTATCCGCGACACATTAAAGGCCGGTCCGTGAAAATATTGTCGGGCATAAACCGGACCGTGGCGCAAAAAAGGTTGGAGACCGCTGACCTAGATAACAGGATAAAAGGTAAGAAAACAGGTAGCATTCTACATATTTAGGTGAAGATGCTGATTAGATTTACTCACTGAATTTGACCTTTTACACTAGTTTTATAGTGTCTAGGGACGGGAAATCCAACGTATAGCTCACGAAACATCTATAAATCTACGTTGCTGATCTGGAAATGGTTTTTTTCCACATATGTGTTACATAAACCATGAGTGTAACATTTTTTCACACATACCCCGCATATCAAGACTTTGTAGAAAAATGCTTCAGACAGAAGCCCTAGTGCATGACTGAAATTCAACAAGCTGAAATAAGATGTCTTGGGTGTCACCTCTGCAGAGAATTCTCATGAAGATGGCAACATGTTTTTGACACTGACACATAATACGGATATTTCTAGGACTTTTTTTTAGGAAAGGTCATGTAAAATATCACCATCTGCTCTTTAGAGTTTTTCACATTTCTCTAGGTGCCTCAATAACCACATTCACACTGCAAAAAGTAGCGCTATCTGAAACAGAGTGCTTATACCCAGCACTTTTGGCTTCTAGGGGCTTCTAGGGTAATAAACTCATTATTTGAAACTGTTGCTATGTTGAATATGAGCATCCACCATTGTAACAGTTTATGTATGACAGAAAATAAGTAAAAAGCATAATAGACACCCATAAAATAACTGCCTTACTTACCACAAGAGCAGCAGGTGAAGCAGTTTGTGTGATAGAGGTTCCCCATGGCCTGGCACGCTTGGCTGGCTCCATACACACCCTTCCCACATTTGACACAAATACCTGTTAGAGACAGTGAGTCAATTACATGATGATGAGGACAACAGTTTAATGGAAAAGTAGAACAAATCTGCGATTCTGTGAGGACAGAGACTGCACTGATGCTGAAAAGGTCTGTATGGTCCAGTGAAGACACAGTCTGTGTTGTTCTGTGTGTGACTCTGACATAAGGAACAATTACTGGACTTGATCCTGTCACATTTCTTGTTACACAGCAGGAAACCTGTCAATGTGTTTGCACATTTATTTAATTATGCAAATGAATAACACTGCAAAATTATAAATCTGCTAAGAATATCACACAGTTCCCTCGGCAGCTTTTGATCGCCTTTGAAGACCAATATCACAATGAAATTCGGAGCATTAAAACATTAAAGAGATTATTACAGATGTTCAGGTTTTAGAGACAGAGAGCAAATTTTAGTGTTTGAATATTAATTCTAAAGTCATATTTCATGAAGCGATTTCTACTTTAGTTGTGCACATTTGACTCCTGTCATTTCCATGCATTACATCATACTGTTTGAAGCCGACTAGATCAGGAAAGCTGATGATTACATTAAAATGCACTGACAGGAAATGCAGTAAAAGTGAGGGGATTGTTAGAAAGGACAGGGCGGAGAGAAAAATCCTCTTCTACTGTCCTGCTGTGAAAAGCTGTATTCAAACGGGCCAATGTTGTTTTTACTTAATTGGTTATCATAAATATTTTGTAACCAAACTGACACATGCAAAGACTTTACAACTCATAGTGGTGCTGTTTCCTCCTTCATTATAGTATATTAGCTATTACCATAACCAGCATTTTATTACTGCTCGGATCATGAAGCCAAACTCGCAGTGGTCACCTATAAAGTTTAACCCAGTAAACGAAGATGACATGATAAGCAGCTATAAACCTACATTCATGCACATGGATATTAAATAATTCAAAGAATGGTAAAATATACTCAAAATTAAAAGACATTTTTGACTACTTTAATGTTATTGACATTACTTGCGTGAATATATCCGCTGGAGTGGAGTCCTTGTTATAGTAACATTTGATGTTCTATGATTTTACTAATTTTTTATGAGCAGCTCCCATCTTTTCCTTTCTACATACACTTCCTGCCCACTTTATTAGGTACGCATTGCTAGTACCGGGCTGGACTCCTTTTTACTTAAAAAAGTGCCTGAATTTTGCATGGGATAGTGGAGGCCAGGTGAGTACAGTGAACTCACTATCATGTGCAAAGAAACATGTCAGTTTGAGCTTTGTGACAGGGCACGTTATCCTGCTGTATGCAATCATCACAAGACTGGTACATTGTGGTCAGAGAGAGATGGACATGGTCAGCTTCAATACTCAGGTAAGCTGTGGTATTTAAATGATGTTTGGTTGACATTAAGTGTGGCAACAAAATATTGCAGACACCATTACACCACCACATGAGACCATGGACCCATCATGATATAAGGCAGGATGGATCCATACTTTCATGTTATTTCATACCATCTGAATGTTGCAGCAGAAACTGAGGCTCATCAGACCAGGCAACAACTTTTCCAGTAGTCTAATGTCTAATTTTGGTAAGCCAGTGTAAATTGTGAGTAGCATCTGATGTGGTCCTATGCTGCTGTCTTCCACATGCTTCAAAGGTAACAAGTGGTTATTTGAGTTATTGTTAACCTTCCTATCAGCTCAGAGCAGTGGGGCAATAAGCTTCAGATCCCTATCATCACAAGGCATTTCTCACTCAGAGAACAATCGCTTACTGGATATTTTCTCTTTTTCAGATCTGTAAACCCTAGAGATGGTTATATTAAAAAATCCCAGTAAGACCACCAGTTTTTGAACCACTCGCACCAACAACCATCCCATGTTCAAAGCCGCTTAAATCACCTTTTTTCTGATGCTTGGTTTGAACTTCAGCAGGTCATCTTGACCATGCCTAAATGCATCAAATTCTTACCATGTGATCAGATATTTGCATCAACAAGCAATTCAACAGTTATACTAACAGAGAGGTCAGTGAGTGTAAAAGCACAGTTGAATCCTGCAATAACCATGTGACGGTTTGTGGAAATAACTCATTTCGATCCGTCCCTAAAGTCCAAGAACAATCCGTCAGATTACAATGCTGCTTTTGCCCTTGAGGGGAAGTGATGGACTCAAATGCCACTTCACTTAAGCCTGAACTAACCATCAACACAAAGTGCTGTGACCTTTAGTGAAGAAACACAATTGGAGGGGGAAAAAAAACAGTGGCTTAAAATTATTAGTAGACATCAGCAGCAGACTAACAACCTCCAAACTCTCACACAGGACAACCTCCACTTAGGCCACATTCCTGAGCGAGTGCAGGGTCAAAGTCTGGGTGAGGTGAGTCCAGGGTCACTGTGGCTAGAGGACACAAGCTCTCAAGAGATCCCAACAGGGGAGCTGCACCACAACAACACCCCTAATTTAATTTGGTTCATTATCTCTGAAATCAGACCATGTATACACTTTCAGTGATGCACTTGTGGAATTTCCTGGCTTTCTGAGAGGGTTATTTCACTTTCATAACAGCTCTGGAGCACTCGGTGACACTGAAAACTGGTAAAGGATGAGCACAAAGAACAAAAACACCCACAGCTTAAATGTCTTTACTTGTTATCTGAGGTGTTTCTGCATATTAATTATTTGGAATCAAAAGCTGAAGTAACCTGGAATGACTGCACTCGTTGCTAAGAAAACAGGAAGAATAGCGGGATAAGAATGAATGAGTGAACTTTAAAATATCCAAGCTGATCAGACAATTTTGCCAATGCGAAAGTCTGTAATGTAATTGCTTTGCTGCTTTCTACCTGTTAGAATCTAAAATCGTCCCTCTTATATTCACATACTGCATTAAATCCTACACTTCTACACAACTCTTTGTGGAGTTAACTGAGTCAGTTATGCCAGGTTCTGACTTGATTATACTATTTCTTTGGTAACAAACCGATGATTAAAAAAAGATCCTGTCATGACTTGAACAGGCCACACGTCAGACGTTCCTCAAGCAATTACAGCTGGGAATAAATAGTTGTTAGGGAAACTAAACTCTCAGGGACAGAGAAGAAGTACATTTTTGTCCCTGCGGGTTCATTCTATACTAATGTACCTCCAATGGTTAATTACAGGGTCCTCAAATTAACTTTGTACTTTAAAGATTTAAAGGTGTAACATTAAGAGGCAGTGTGTGTTTGCTCAGGTACAAACATAAATCAGGTTTTGGTGATATTAAGTGGTCTTTATCGCTGAAAAAGCCGATACAAATGACAGTCCATATCCAGGCATATATAATGAATTTAGTGTCCAAGTTTGAACCTTTTTTTAAAAGTTAATTTTTGTATGATTACATCCATGTACAAACCTGTCACAAGAGACAAGCGTACAAATAAATTCGCCCTTCTCAAGGGTTAAGGGCAGTACGTTAAATGGTGACACACACAAGCCAACAGATACAATAAGGCATTTTTCTTTGAGTGTACCAGAACAAGAATGTGAACAGGCAGTGACGTCTGAAACTGTGTATGTGATATTAGCGGTTTTGTGTTCAGTAAAGGCTAAAAAACAAAGAAAGAAAAATAAGATTGACGTGATTCATTGGTTGCACAAAAACTGGGTATGTGACGTTATGGTCTGTCAATCCTATAGTGTGTATCTGACCCTTGTGCAAAAAAAAGAAAGAACTCCATGCTTCTGTTGCTCAACACCATTTACCCAATCTATGTTGTAACATGAGAGAGAAGGTAAAAAAATATACTGTATGTATAACATGCTCCGCTTTTCAGGTGTTATAAAGGACCCGTGAAGCTGTGTTTGACTCCAGTGATTGGAGTCCGTATTACGCTGTCTGAGCCCACATTAGCCTTAGCAATCCTCCTACTTCGATAAATATCCCCAGTTCATTCAGTAACTGCTCCACATCAAGGCTCTAAAATCAAGAAACACTTCTTGGAAAAAATCTCACTTACAACCATCACCAGGCCAGAGTGAGATCTGAAAACTCCAGTAAAGTTTTACATCCATCGAATGAAAACTGTAATTACAAGAGGAAGCCTTTAACCAATGAGTCAGTAACTACTGCCGTTACTAAAAAAATCTCACCTACATCTCCAACAACTGTGATTCAAAAGAAATGAAGCATAGTAATGCTGCATTGTTTTAATTCGACCTGCTAAAAAGGCACCAGGTCACTGTTTAATAACTGATAAGGTCTGGGTGGGTCCAGGGTGCTTAAAAGAGATAAACCACAGTCTGTTAGCATCATACTCCAATGTTCATACCAAGTTCTGTTTCCTTTCTGCTCTGCATCAGAGCAGCGAACTTCCTTTTCCAATTATTTGGAATGACAACTATGAATAACTTGGACAAGCGTCTTTTGATGCAGTAATACTTCACAGATAGGAATGTTACTGTATGAGTGAAGCCAACTTCCTGTTATACTAAGACTACATGCATCAGCATGAAATGTGTAGGTGAGTGTAAGAAAGTCTCAACATTCTCCTTTCTACTGACTTTTTTGTGACTCAGCTCATATTACAGCGTGATGTACATGGTGCCTGTGCATTGATTTCTGCACTGCGTGACTTACTGTGAATCTGCCTGAACATCGATAACCCAAATCGCTGCTTCTCTGCATTGTACTCCTGAAAATGTGGTGGTGGTTGTGTGTAAGTTTAGTGAAACAACACAATTTTTTGACGGATTAAAAGACTCGTGTATACCCTCCACTTCCAATTCTCACATCACCACGTGTGCCTATTTTTACACACATTATCCAGCTTCTTGATAACAAGAAAATGTGATTCATAAGTGGTTTTAGGCTGTTTGTTTGTTTTTTAAATAACCCTCCGGCTCCTTCCTTCGTTGTTATTTTTATTGGTTTCCCACAGAAGTGATCTATAGCTGAGAAATTACTAACATGACTTTTTGGCTTCAACTCTCTACCCAACGGCTAAACTGAAAACCTATGATTTATTCATGCAGCTACGTTGATTTACCTCTATTGCTTTAATCCCGCTAGCTGCAACTATACTGCAGTTACTGTGTGTGAGTAGCACTGTCAAGATTTCATACACTGACATGTAAATGTCAACCA
Organism: Maylandia zebra; assembly: GCF_041146795.1. NCBI lineage: Eukaryota > Metazoa > Chordata > Actinopteri > Cichliformes > Cichlidae > Maylandia > Maylandia zebra. The sequence goes on from NC_135167.1 coordinate 8,952,423, forward strand.
TAAATGTGTTTTGGTGAACACACGCGAAAAATGCGAAAGGGTCTCATGAGTGAGGATGTGGTTATTCCTTTACAGAGCAGCTGGGAAAATCTCTGAAGTGCTCTTTATTAGTCATTTAAAACAGGGAGCTGAACATCTCATGTGCCCATTTCACAACATATCCATTTGGCACTCGCAGGATGCAGTAAAACTAAGCAGTAATGTTTGATTTTAGAATAAGCTGTAAATAAAGATGGCCGTAGATACCATTATGTCACCCACTGGTTCATGAAGGTCGAATGTGAAGCCTCAAACTGAACATTTGTCATCACCATCTTGATGTTTTGAAACCAGGCGTGATAAGTAAGAGGCAGGGGACACATAGGCCCATATCTCATCAGCTAGTGATTTGTCAAAAATAGTGTAAACTATGCTATGTTTCATCATCCTTTTTGCCTATAAAAAAGACCACATTTTGCAAAATGAATATGTTTTGTATCCAACAAGAAGTGAAACTACAAACTGAGGCCATAAACTAGTGAGGAAGTAAGCGAAAGAGCAATTTTCATAAAGACTTCCCATAGATCACAGGAGTCGCCCCCTGCTGGTCGATTTAAGGCGCTTCTGTGCTGGCTTCAATTTCAGCTACATCCATCTTTTATATACACTACAAGAACTGTGGATGGCAGTGGTGTAGTAAGCACACAGTGCAATGATTAGACTGACAGTGAAATAAGTGAGTGCATTTGAATTACAACTTATTCTGAAAAAGAAAAAACACTAAACTCTAGTGTGGAAGATCACATAGAAGAAAATCTCTCCAACCATTCTGATCTAATATAATTAAAAGACATTAAAATGGTAAATTAGAGAGTATTTTATAAACACTCTGGTCCTTCACCTCTCTACCATCACTAAAGACAACAGCGGACGTGCTGTGAGTTGTAAGAAGGCCTGCACAGCCTGATTCATGAAACTTTAACCACTGCTCAGTGTGAAGTCAGTTGGACTTCTTAAGGCACAATATCAAACCAATCTCTGTAGATATGAGTCGGTTACATGAAGATTTTCAGTCAAACAAATGGAGGCTCAAACCTGTAGCACAAGCAGAGGGATTTTTTAGTTTGTGTCGCCCGTTGCATCACTTCCGATGCTTTAAAATCTCTGCACGTCTGCAATGGAGAGATTCCATTACTGCACATAGAGTAGGTTTACAGTCCTGGGCATTATAGCAAATCCTGATTTACACCTACTCTAAAAAAAAGACAATATAACAAAAGACAGATGCAGGAGAGGGGATGAAGAGAAAGCTGTGATTCACAGCACTGTAAACAAGCACATGTAGTCTGGTGCACACTGGGAATGAATAACACAGTTAACTTCCCACCATGTGTGGAGGGGGACATGTTAAACTCCTCAAGAGCGACTGCCCTGGTGAACTGTGAATGCTCCTGTAGCTTTTCACACTTCAGCGGACAATCTAGGCTTAAAACTTAAAGTGAGACTTTTAAAAAAATCTATACCTCTAATCTCGTCAGCTGCAGTGTGCATTCCCAGTACAGGCGTAGGGTCCAGTACAGCATACACACAGTGTGCTGTTGTCCACAAGTCAGCATGTGTGTGTCAGGCATGGGCATGACTACTGCCATTATAATTCTAGGCAGGTGATCAGACTTGACCCCCACCAACTATGTCTGGCCCGCCAGCCAAGATCGTGTGCCAAGTGTCTGGTGTTGCCCAACTCCCCACTGGCTGGTTAATGAAGGGCTTCGCGGGGGAGGCAGGGTGGGGAGGCAGTGGTTTAAGGTGGTGGTGGTAGAGAGGGAGGGACAGCAAAGCAAAAGGGTGGGGTGGGCCTCACTCACTTTGCTGCTTCAATTGCAAGCTTGTATCGGGCCAGCTGTTGATTCACAGCTCCTCTGCCACTATAACAAACAGAGGCCACACAAGAGCCAGCCGGCAGTGCAAAGTGGGCAGAGTGGGACACTGGCAAGCAGTGCTGGGCCCCCCGAAAAGAAGGCCCAGCGATCAATTTCTCCACTGTCGCTACGGAAACAGAGCTGTCTCTATTGGACCCGATGTGAGGAGCGTCTGACTGCATTCTTCTCTCTCCCTCCCTTTCCTTTCTTTCCCCATCTCTATCTATTTCCACCCTCTTGTTTCTTTATCTCTCTTGCTCCCCTCACTGCTGTCTTCCTCGTTTCACCCTCCTGTCTTCCATCCTCCTTCTTTAACCTGTTTCTCTGGAACAAATCAACAGCTGTCTCAGACTCACTCTGAGCAAGTGCACCAGCTATAAAACAAACTACTGCTCTTCGTCTGCAGCCATTTGTCTGGCTATTAATTCAAAAGGTAGACAGAAACTTCCTCAGCTGGCTTTCTGTGGCTGTGTTGCTGCTGGTCAACCAAACTGTTTTAGTATCAAGATTTTGCAGCATAAAGTAACCACCACGTGTTCAATTTTCAACATAGGGCATCTTAAGGAGTCTAAACGGCAAGGGGAGGGCCTTTCTTTAAATCGCAACGCTCACAGTGACCGCAATCTCTAACAAACTCGGACCACACTGCTCTGAATGACCTGGCAGAACAGAAGGTTCCATTCAGCAACGTGCCGCGCTCTGCAAATGTTAGCTCTGCCAAGACAGAAATTAGTATTGCCCTGCAAAACCCACTCTTATCTGCCAGAGAGGGAGCTGTTAGTGGTGATATAGCTTTAGCAGGTTGCAAACAGACCTTGAAGAGATGGCAAACCTATAAATAAACCTGCCCGCACAGAAAAATACTCTTTTAATAGTTGCCTTGAATTGTAGATTCAGTGGGCAGATGTCTGCCCTTTTAACACAGATAGTGAGATTTCGTGGTAGTAATACCACAACATATTTGGCATTGTTATCATGCCTTGCCCTTGGTCAAAATTGGGCTGTTTGTATGAGCTGCTGTGACCACATTTTACAACCATTAGACAGGAAAAGTTCATGAAACAAGGCAGAATCTCAATCAAATGTTAAATGAAAAAATTATCTTGATTGCCTATAAGTTAATGCAAGACCTTTATTGCTTAATATGTGCAAAAAACTAGAAAAAGGTTTTGTGAAAGCCACAGAGTCAAACCCTTATGCCCATTCACCACCAAAATATAATAGTGATACAGGAAGGATTGCAAACTGGGAAAACATATAGTATTAGGTCACATTGTAGTTATGCTATGCCATGCAAGTTTAGTGCCTTGGTGTTCAGTGCCTTATAAGATTAATACTCTATATTTAAGAGTAAGTGAAATATTTAAATGGCATTAATTTTGCAATCATAAAATGTTTTAGGAAATATCATTGCAAACCTATGTGCAGGCATCATCACTGTGCCCTTAACAAGCACAAATTTTTAGTGCAACTTGCAACAAATCCCAGCTGTGGAGACACTGACACGGGTGTTTTATGCAGGAAAATGATGTATAGTCTGTGTTTCGTATTTGTTTAAAATTTGTACTTCTGTGTGTAATAAACTGATTCTGCAACACAGACTTATGTTCCCAGTGATTTTGTGTTTGCGGCCATCGCTAATAGTATTTTTGTGTGTTTCAAAAACAAACCTACCAAAGTATTCCTTTTTCATGTGCATCTCTAACTCCTTCTCCAGCTCCAAGGTGAGCGCCTCCAGCCTTTTCTCCGCCTGGCTTGGTCCACTCTCTCGACTGGGGGTCACCTGGTAAGGTAGTTTAAACCTCTGGCCCGAGGAAGCCGTTTTTGAAGGCATCACATAACTATAAGAGGAAGGCGACCCTGAGGGTATATCCGCGGTCCCTCCCGTCTGCCCCGACTGCTGCTGGGGTTCAGGTACTGCCGAAAGCCCCTGGAGATGGATGCGATTCTGAACTCCGTTGGAGTCTCCAAACTCCTGCAGCAGCGTATCTTCGTGTAAACTGGTTCCCAGCATGGATGACCTAGGGGAAGGAAGCTGCAGATCCGGATAGGTGCTCATAGACCCCCTGGAGCTGCGGGAACTTCTGGAGCTGTGACTGGAGATGCTCGACCGGGGGCTGACCACGCAGTTTGCGCTTGTCCCCGGTCTTGCGCTCCCGTCCTGGCTGCAGATGCTGGAGCGAGGACTCGCCAGCGGCGCTGAGTGCAAGACTCCCTCCAGATCTTGGTTGACCACGGGCCCGTACCGAGAGTCAGAGTAACTGGATCTCGGGCTGGTAGTGAAGGAATATTGGCTCGCAGTGCTCGACCTGGGGCTGGTGTGCCTCTGGTCGTAGCCCATGCTGATGCCGCTGGTGCGGTTGCTGTTGGGCTTGCTGCAGCAGTCACAGCTGTTGAGGCTGGCCCGGGGACTTGAGTGTTTACTCGTGTCGCTGGCGGTGCTTGCATAGCTGGATCGGGGACTGAGGACACTGTTTCCTTCGCAGTGAACCAAACTAGATCTAGGGCTCGTGTACCTCTCCTGACCCGGTACCACCAGACTGGTACGCGGGCTGCTGATGCTCGACCTCGGGCTGGCATGCTTGCTTTGCTCTTGAGAAGACAGAGAAGATGCCAGGCTGGAGCGAGGACTGGTGGCGTTATATCTCCCGTCGTGGCTGCTGGCGATGCAGACACTGTTGCACCTGTTGCCGGACACAGCCACCGGTTTATTGAGCGGCACGCCGTCAAAGGTGGAGCCGGTGCTGTACCTGTGGCCCTGCACCTCCAGAGAGTACCTCCTGTGTCTCTCGGAAGTGCCTGTATAACAAGGCAAAGCTACTTCGGATTTGGTGCAACAACCATCCTCGTTATAAACCGCGTCCCTCTGAGGGGCGCAAAAATCCACAGGAACCGTCCGGTTGCAATTCACCGGGCGCACTGGAGCCGCGTTGTACACTTTATTCCCGGACGAGAAATTCTCCACTGTGTGATGCTGCTGGTGAAGCACAGAGGTCCCATTCATCGGCTTGGCTTTATGCTCAACCAGTGCCGGAGCCGAAAAGTCTAAATCGGGGTTAATCACCAAGTCTCTCCTCGCATCGTACATCCCGTCCTGGTACGCATCATACAAAGAAAGGTCCTCCATCAGTTTGGTGGCCCGGAGTCCCAAATCTTCCTGGTAATGCTCCATGTTGTGCTTCCGAGGAGAGAAACAAGTTCAGAGTGCGCTCCGCTGCGCGAGCCAAACTATAGAGCACCGCGGAGCACTAATTGCGTTTCACATGGAAATCAAAACAAAACGCCGCCGTACAGCCGTCCCTCACTCACAGAAAACCACTTACATGCCCGCAAACCCCGCCGAGAGCCGCATCGTCTTCTTCTGCTTCCCCCGCTTCGCCGAAAACACAAACTCTTTCTCACAGTTTCAGCCGACAGCGATACGTTTGTCAACTTCAGTTTTTGTTAAGTTGAAAGGTCTTTACAGTCAACGGCGCGCTGCGCGGAGGAATTTCCCCTTGTTGGTTTTTCCTCTAGATTTCCTTTACGGCCACTGTGCAAGAAATCAAAGTAGGTCGGATAATCGTATATGCTGCAAACACCATTTGTGTGCAAGCCTGAGCGCACAAAGAGCGCAAAAATCTCAACAAAACGCTGTTTAATGCAGGGGACTCGTTCGCGTGAAAGGAATGCGGGGAAGGAGACTGGATGCGCTGCGCCTCTCTGGAATGTGGTTAATGCTGCAGAGAAACAATGATTGCGACCAACTCAGCAAGGGGCTGCCGGCTCTGAAGAGAATAGTTTAAGAGAGAAGGGGACGTCTGCATTCATCCCGGGCAGACTAAAATACCACACAAAGCACGCCTCACCTGGTCCGACTCCTTTTACACCAGGAATGAGCTGCAGTGATTCAGTATTAATGGAGGGCAGATGCGTTTAAAACTCAATTTTCAAAGATGTAAAGATGTTCTCAGATATCGTTTTCTACATATAAATAAAGGGTAGGCCTAGATCATGCTTTTAATGATTTATTTTACAATAAGCTGCATAAAAACACGATATGAGGATTTCAACTATAGCAAAACAGTTTAAGAATTACGAAAATATGCAATCTCGATTAACCTTGGAAAAAACATGTTATTACTCTCTGCAATAGAAAATAGTCGCTAAGATCTTTAACATTTCTTTAAATATACAGATATATTTTCTAAATGCACCAATTAAAACATGTCTTCCTGGTGATAAAGGGAGGAGTTTAAAAATCAAAACCCACAATTCAAATTTCACAGGTCAGGTTTTATTAATTTTTGCACAAAAATATATTTAAAAATGTATTTCTCCAGTAATCATAGATGTTTGCCCTTACAAGTTAAAAAAGAGGTAGCATGTAAAAAATTAAACTAACTTATGTTACTGCTTTAAACTGCTCTCATAGACTTGGTCCTTAGATGGCTGGACTTGTTTTAATGACTTTAAAAGGAAAGGTGCACATGGATGATAACATATTAAAATATGCAAACTGTCTTTTGATGAATCAGTCTTCACACAGTATGGATGATGTTTTGGGCAAAGTCAAAAGGCAAGACTACTTTACATTAACTGCCGACGACTGGCAGAAAAGACAGAGACACAGCCACCAAGGCAGAAACAAACAGGACGTTGAGCAGCAGTCGACTGAGGAAGGAGCGGTGACATTTCTTCCCGTGGCCTCTGCTTCTGAACCACTGCACGACCTCATCCAGGTTGTACTCCCTGGGCTCGTAACCGAGCTCCGCCTTTGCCTTTGCCATGCTGAAGTAATGCGTCACGCCAGTTTTATACACCTCTGTACGTGTCAGCAGCGGCTGGAAGTTATAGAAGGGGCCGATGAGGCAGTGAATCATTTCTGTGAGGAAGGCAAAAAAGTAAATGAAAGAGATAGGAAGGCGCAGTGTTGGGAAACGATAGCCTAGGCCTTCTACGAGAGGTCTGAAGAATTCAAAATTGTTGACAGGCCTTCCATCTGAGATGAAGTAGGCCTGGCCAGCGGCACGGTGCTGCTTCTCTGGGGTCAGAGCCTCAGCAGCTAGCACATGTGCTGACACCAGGTTGTCAACATGGACAAACTCCACCAGGCTGCTGGGTTTACCATAAACAAACCTGAAGATCCCCTTCTCTATATAGTCAACTATCCTGGGCAGATGCCTCTGCTCTCCTGGCCCATAGATACCTGCCGGACGCAGTGCGCAGGTGCTCAGCAGGCCCGAGCGGCCCTTCAGCACTGTGCCATTAGCTTTCAGAACTGCCATGTCAGCCAGGGACTTGGTTCTGGAGTAGTGGTCCGGGTGAAGATGGAGAGGTAGATAAGGCAGGCTTTCATCTCCGTTCTCTATTACCTGACCCCCGAACACCACATTGAAGGTGCTGGTGTAAATCAGCCTGGACACTCCGTGTTCTACACAGGCCTTCAAGATGTTCTGTGTGCCTTGTACGTTCACTGCCTCAATCAGCTGGCGATTTAGCTGCTCCCTGCCAGACATGCCATAGGAGGCAATGTGGAATACACAATCCACCCCTGTGACAGCCTTCTCCACGTCTGGATATTCACGTATATCACCCTGCACAAACACAACATCCTCTGGCAGTTCTTGACTTGGGGGGATGATGTCAAACAGGATGACTTTGGCTCCTTTTTTATCCAGAGACAGAGCGAGCCTTCAGGGGGGAAAAAGCAGTCCTCCATTTTAACAAAATAACAGGCACAGTAAACCAAGGACAAAAGTACAATAGATGCACATATTTCTACCTTCAATCCTACCACAGTTCATGTCAAGAAAGTTTATCTTAATAAGATAACTGGTGTGATAACGCCACCTTGTGGTGCTTACCCCATGCTGCAGCGTTTGCCTGCATTTAAATATTTTATAATGTGTAGTAATAACACAAAAAAGGCAAAATTGTTCTTACCGATTACCGAAGTAGCCAGATCCACCAGTTATTAAAAACGTCTCTTTGCTAGCATTTCCCATTCCAAGTGGATGAATCTGTGAGGAAAATTAAGAAAACAATATTATTAATGTTTGTTTTTTTAAATACACATAAATCAGCCTGATGCATTTAAAGAATAAAAGTATTAATAACTAAAATAAAATCGTAATTAAACAGCTTCCGGTTACCTAAAGTCAATCACAGCTTGCACATTCAATGACGCGTTCCACCTGAGCTATTAAATCTTTCATGCTGCTACGTCAGTGTATATTTTTGTTTCCCGAGGTGACTGCAAGTTTAATTCAGTGAATAAAATCTAACTAATCCATACTTGTAGTTGCTTGCATGAGTAGAGTAAAGGTATGTGCGAGGCATGCTTGAAACTATGCACATGCCCTGTGCGCCAAACTGTTAAAAGCTCACATATTCAACGGACACACCAACCTGAGCACGAGGCAGACAAAAACGAGACAAATAAGTGTCCAATATGACTCATTCAAAACTCCACTGTAATCCTGGAAACCTCCAAAACAGCGACAGATAGCACCACCAGTGTACCTCCTCACCAGTGACGCTGATTCGTTAAGCACGGGGACACAGGAAATCCGGCGAAATTAGCTTCATGTAGCAAAGCATTGACAAATTGTAAAATAGTTTTAATGGTAGCTAAACGCAAAATTATACAACAGATCCGTAGATATTGTCGAATTTCATGGTTTAGATTTACAGACTGTCATAGCACTCACTTTAATCTGGACTAACGATACACGTCTCATGCTTTTGTTTTGAAAGCTGTATTTTAGACTACGAAGACTTCCGATATTGACTTTTTTTCACCGATTTTAACCAGAATATTTTTATTAACACGATATAAATTTTGCTGTGTGTATAAGCTGTGTCAATGGTGTCTGAAGGTGGCTATGGCTGCTTTCAGGATGTTGCTGTTAGAAACTTTCCGCTGTGGCTCCTGGCTTCATGCCTGAAATCAAAATGATAGTTGCCGTAAAGTGACTCATACTGCTGTGAGGGCCCTAATATTTACAGGAAGGCTTCACAGCAGTCAAATCCCTTAAAAACATAAAAAATATTTTCTCTGAGCCACAATTAAAAACAATATAATCATTTCAAGAATAAAAAAGTTTAACCCACCAATTTACAGAGAGTGGAGTTTTCGGTGAGAACTAATAAAGGAGTGAAATATTGCTCTATATACACTGTACAGACTTTTCCCCCTCGGATTAGTAGAATTTTAATTTAATCTGTAGTTGTGTGAGGGGAAAACGTGAATAATCCTTTTAAAAGGTAAAATAAAAAGAGGATTTACGTAAGTCTTTGATTAGTAGTCCCTCTAGCGGTGATACAAACTGAAAATTGACGACGACGTCATATTTTACTCTCAGTTGCCACCCAGAACAACAACGCAGAGCTGCAGGTTACTTCAAAGTCCAAAGGTAAGCGGCTGTGTTATGTAAGAGAGATCAGTGAAGTAAAGAGTGCACTAAACTCTTAAAGGAAACAGTCCGGTGGGAGGCACGGCCAACGGGCTTTATGTTTCCTAAAGTATGCGTATTTGTCGATCTGATCGTGATGACAAAAAAGTAGGGTATACTTTTACAGGCACACGGATGAACGTTTGTCGAAATTGCCTTTCTCGTTTTACATAATTTACTCACCTGAAAAACTTGCCCAAAGTTAAGCAGGCCTGCACGTTCCGTATCTGTACAAAACGCACCACCCAAAATGTGCAAAATGTGATAAAACAGGAAGATACGCGTCATGAGCATGTTTAGGTTGAGTTACACCGAATTGTTGAAAACAAACAAAAACAAGTCCGTGATAAACTACTTTACAACATGTTTAGGAGTCGACTTTGCATATATAAGTGCAACTTTTAACTTGATATGACTGATCACTAAATTCAGTATAATATAATCCGGTGTAAAGTATCCTGTGTCTTATCTGAGGAATATTACAAAAGGTGTCATAACCTGCATTTTACAAACAGGATGGATTTGCGTGAGTACTTCAAAAGAATTGGTTTCCATGTCTCCTGTGATAAACTGGATCTTGCAACACTGAACCTGATCCACAGAAAGCACGTTATGTCCATCCCATTTGAGAACCTAAGCATCCACTGTGGCGAGAGGATCACCATGGACCTTGAGGTCATCTTCAATAAGGTTGTGAGGAGCAGCCGCGGAGGCTGGTGCCTTGAGAACAACTCCCTGTTTGGCTGGGTGTTGAGACAAATGGGTTTCAACACGACAACACTAAGTTCCAGAGTTTTCAATAGTTTCCTCAATGACTTTGGCCCGCTTGATTCTCATCTCATTAACAAGGTCATCATTGATGGGAAGGCTTATATAACAGATGTAAGCTTTGGGGTGTCATCACAAGTGCGAGAGCCTCTGGAGCTTATTTCTGGAAAGGAGCAGCCCCAGGCAGCAGGTGTTTTTCGCCTCATAGACAAAGGGGACATGTGGGTGCTGGAGAAGACTGGCAGAAAACCAAAGGTTCCTAATCCAGAATTTGCTACATCAAGTCTGGTGAGCAGGAAGCAAACAAAGCAGATCTACTGCTTCACCTTGGAGCCTCGCGGGGTAGATCATTTTGTAGATAAATGTCACAGGCTGCAGACCGACCCCGCCTCACTGTTCACCAATAAGTCCATCTGCTCTTTGCAGACTCCCACGGGATTCAGAGCCCTGATTGGAAAGACCTACAGTGAGGTCACCTTCAAACCAGAGGAAGGTGTTGATGTCTTAGACATGAGGGACATATCAGATGATGAGATAGACGAAATTCTGATGGAAAAGTTCAACATAAAGCTGCAGAACAAACTAAAGCTCATGAGCAACAAATCCTGGTACACACTTTGAAAACAATCCTGACATAGCAACATTTTATGTTGAAGCTCGTCAGCAAAATAAAATATTTGACAACTCCATGAATTAAATTATTTAGATCTTCAGAATTGTAGTTGCATAAAAACAGAAATAAATAAGCTCTAAATAATGTGCACTGAATGATGGAACGATAAAAAAACAACTCTATTTGAATTCCAATTATTCAATTTGATTAACACTAAACAGGAAAATATAAATAGATGCAGCATACCTAACAACAGTAAAGCTATGCAAGTATATATGCAAGTATAAATATTTTAATTTCTAGTGTTATTAAAGTGTAGTAGTTTACACATTTGCTTTTCCCTTTGGGTTTCCACCAGGAATGACAAATCGAAGGTAGAGCCACCTGCTGTGGCAGCTCCTTGTAAATAAGGGAGCAGCTGAAAGTAGCTTTATTTGGAATTGTATTATAGTGGGAAGTGAGAAGAAGGGAGTAGAGGAGAAATGCTCAGTGCATTATGGGAAGTCTGTCAGAATATGTAAATTAGGTTTAAAACGTATCTGAGTTTTATCCCTAATTTTAAAAGTACATAGGGTATCTGTGCATTAAATAAAATGATTTACAGTATGAGGGAAAACATACCATGTTTGTATTTTTCTGGATATAATAGTGAGTGTAGTGATCTTAATATTTATAGCTACCTTGAATGTTTTTGTGTCACTTTTTTTTTTTGTTTTATGTTTGTATATTTATTAATCCCATATATCATAATGCTTAAACTAAGATAACTTATTTCATAGTATTTATCCTCAACCTTGTAAAACAGCAAAAGGTGAAAACTGAGCAAATCTGAAGACATCCTGACAAAAAAAATCATATATTGCTAGAAAGAGTAAGAAAATATGCACACTGCTTCTCTCCAGTTTAATAAATTCAATCTTAAAACATTCTTGCAAAGGCAACATTTTGATCTTGAAATGAAGAAAGAAGATTCCATGAATATTTCTATTTTTCAAACTATATTACCTGTTTATCTGTTCACCATTGTAAAATGATCATAATGCTTATATATGGTAACTGAGTAATTCACAGTATTAAAATGTCCTGTTTTGTGAAGTTGTTATAGTGTCATAGGTTTATACAAGGACGTTTGTATATCAAATGATTTGTCCTCAACGCCTCTACCTCTACACGACTGAGACTCAGATCCTCATCTTGGCCATCCACAGGCAGTTCTTAGATCAACGTGTGTTAGATAGAATAACCTAAATTGTATTTTAACAGACTTGAATGGACAGTGGCTCTTTGTGTGTCATGACATTAAACATACTTTGCTGTTTTATTCTATGTTCTGTGTCAAGGTTTCTTGCTTTTACAAAAATGATGTTGTCATTACCGATTATTCTCTTCAAAAGGGAGCAGGGATCATAACACATTATGATCCCTGCAGTGGGTGGGTCCTTTGACAGACAATACATAAATAAATCATCCTCTTTTAACAACAGAAAATATGCTTTTGACAGTCTTCCTCTCAGTAAGAACTTTTGTTTTTCTTTAAACTTACCAGTTATCCTGCCACAGTTTGCTGGTTTTAGTAGTGTACAATGAAACTGACCATGTTCTTTAATAGACAATTATGCTTCTAATATTACAGTTTAAGTGAGTTCTAATCAGGCTGTACTGCTCGTACACATCCAGTTGTTAGATAAAATCAACCTCACATTTCACCCATTTCAAACTTTCTGCATGAATGGTCTGTCCACCAAGCTCCTGTTAATAACAAACCTTTTGTAAAACCAACAACAGGACTTACTGTAAAAGAACCAGAGTATATATTCTTTCATATGATCACATTCAAGAGAAACTATTTTGTTTTGTAATATCATAGAAATTGCCATGATATGAATAATATCGGTCATTATCTGCAAAATCATTGACATTATTGTATTAATGTGGGTGTGTTTTATTGCCTGTGTACTGGACTTTTCTCTTTTGAGGCGAGGGATGCGTTATTTCTTCTTTCCAAATGTGTATATATTATAATTTAAATGTACTGCTGAAAGAACTTTAATAACTGCATGGATAAAATTCTATAAATACTTATTTCCATGTATGCATTGACTTCTCACTATTTCTCTCAGTGAAGCAGCTGAGTTGCACCAACTCTATCACTGATTAACTTATGATCAAGTAAATCAGTAATATACTGTCAGGTTCTTTTGGCTGTTTAAGCTCACCCACTTTATTGCATGAAGTTCACCAGGTAGAAGAGATCAGTTACTGCCCTCTTTTTTTGCCTTCACGGATATATTACTCAGAAAATAACTTTGATCACACTATCAAACAAAGTAAGGTTAAACATTTTTGCTCTGCATTTCTTGTTGCAGGTTATTTTCTGTTACCTTAAAGAAAGGAAAAGTGTTAAATATACTGATTTGCAATGACTGCAAGTGACATCTTTATCAGACTTGATTCAAAGAAGCTGCAGGATTTGCTTTTGAAGCTTTAAGGGAAATGAAATGGATTTGCAGCATAGTAAGAAAAACCATAAGTAGCTCACTTACCTTTTTCTGTTTTTGCTTCCAGACCCTCAAAACACATCCTCGATCAAACACCAATTACATAAGGTAAGGATAAAAAATTTCAGATTAATTTAGTTGTATTCAACATTTGTCATTAGAATGATATTTATAGTATTAACCAAAAGAAAGGTGTTAAAATGTATTAATTTGTGCAGTAAATGCCAAGTTAAAGTCAACAATTGCTGTACCCATAAAAACCACATTATTTCATGAAAAAATAAGAATTTATTTTTATCATTTACTACCATTTATAACTTAAAGAATTGTATTGGTAAGCAGCTGAAACAATGAAGCTAGGATCACTTGGTTAAAACACTAATGCTTCCACCATCTTGCATTTCCATTGTCTTTATGTGAACAGAAAACAGGAATTAAATGTAATTGTTATAAATTTCATGAGATATTCTTACATCCATCCATTTTTTTCCATTCGCTTCCGCTTATCCTTTTCAGGGTCACGGGGGTGCTGGCGCCTATCCCAGCTGTCATAGGGTGAGAGGCAGGGTACACCCTGGACAGGTCGCCAGTCTGTCACAGGGCTAACACACAGGGACAGACAACCATTCACACTCACACCTATGGGCAATTTAGATTTTTCAATTAACCTATCCCCACAAAGTACATGTCTTTGGACTGTGGGAGGAAGCCGGAGTACCTGGGGAGAACCCACGCAAACACGGGGAGAACATGCAAACTCCACACAGAAAGGCCGTGGCCTGATGGTGGAATTGAACTCAGGACCTTCTTGCTGTGAGGATACAGTGCTAATCACCGTGCCACCAAGATACTCTTACATGAAATGTTAATTAAGATTAGGTGTCTTGAATTGAATGATTGATCTAAGATTGTAAGGAAACGAAGAGCATACCAGGCTAGACCTAGAGTTGGACATCTGGCTGCATCCTGTAGATTGACAGGATGTAGCACAAAATGAAAGGTGTTGGGGTTTTTTAATGTATTTTTTTTTTTAAAGCGTTGTCAATGAGATGGCTGCAGAACTGAAATGATTATCAATGTGTTGTCCTGCATTTTACAGGCAAGATGAATTTGGATGAGTACTTCAAAAGAATTGGTTTCCATGGCTCCTATGATAAACTGGACCTTGCAACACTGAAGCTGATCCACAGGCAGCATGTTATGTCCATTCCATTTGAGAACCTCAGCATCCACTGTGGAGAGAAGATTACCATGGACCTTGAGGTCATCTTTAACAAGATGGTGAGGAGCAGCCGTGGAGGTTGGTGCCTTGAGAACAACTCCCTGTTTGGCTGGGTACTGAGACAAATGGGCTATGACACTACAACCTTGGGCTCCAGAGTTTTTAGCCCTACTGGTGGTGAATATCACTCTGAGGAAACACACCTCATTAACAAGGTCATCATTGATGGGAAGGCTTATATAGCAGATGTAAGTTTTGGGGTGTCACTCCAACTCTGGGAGCCTCTGGAGCTCATCTCTGGAAAGGAGCAGTCTCAGGCGGCGGGTGTCTTTCGCCTCATAGACAAGGGGGACATGTGGATGCTGGAGAAAACTGGCAGGAAACCAGAGGTTCCTAATCCAGAATTTGCTAAATCAAGTCTGTTAGACAAGAAGCAAACACAGGTGATTTACTCCTTCACCTTGGAGCCTCGTGAGCCATATCATTTCTCTCAGGTAAACCATGACCTCCAGTCAGACCCCGCCTCACTGTTCATCAATAAGTCCATCTGCTCTTTGCAGACACCCACAGGATTCAGAGCACTGGTTGGCTGGACCTACAGTGAGGTCACCTTCAAACCAGAGGAAGGTGTTGATGTGTATGACATGAGAAATGTAACAGATGATGCGCTAGAAGAAATTCTGAGGGAAAAGTTCAATGTGAAGCTGCAGAACAAACTGAAGGCTGTAAACAAAAAAGCATGCTACACACTTTAGAGAATTAACCAGCAGATGTCCTGCTTTGAAAAAGCTTTAAAACAGTAATCAGAATTAAAATCAGAATACTTTATTAATCCCTAAGGAAAATTCTGCAAATCAAGCTTTGCAAAATTTCTGTTTTTGAAAAGTTATAAGTCACATTGAATGTCACGTTTCATATGATGCATTTCTATGACTGAAAGAAGTAAGGTCACTTTTTCAATGTGTTGTTTCATTTTATTCACACACACTTTTGCAGGTCCAGAGTTGTAAATATTTTAGTGACCACATAAGGAGATCAGTACCAAAATTAACTTTTTCTTTGCATTTCTCAAATACAACTATGAAATTGTATATATTTAATTAAACAAATACAACAAATCATGTTCTGTCACTTGAAAGAAACATTTCTACCTCAGTTGTTCGACTTGGAAAGAGGTAAGTGGTACGATAACGACACCTTGTGGTATAATAGACATGGTGCAGTGTTTAACTGCGTGAAAATTTGTCTAATAACACTAATTTATTCATATCAGTGACCAAAACCGCAAGTCTCGTCCGTGGATAAGCAGATGCAGCTCTAATTACCTCTGCTTGTCGACACACAAACCTATATTTTATTTTGTTTTCATAAATGTGGTCGAATTGAATCTCACGTGTTTATAAGAAGTAGCTGGTTGTGGTACTTAAACGTGAATGAAGTTAGGAGACTCATGGCTTCACGCCTGAAATAACTATTAAATATGCCAAAGTGACGTCATTATTTTGCGACAATAAATGACCTGTCAGAGACCCGAAAACAGAGCAACGTAACAAGGAATATCGTTGAAATTACAAATTTTAATTCCCAACTCTTACACTTTAAAATCGAGACCTTTAGTGGAGCCTGGGAGAAAACAGCTGTTCATACCAGTTACATGATCTCAAAAGGATTCACACACTCCAAACCAGGATAAGCCAATAACACTGCACACAGTGAAATCATTCATAAAACCCACACATAGAGGTGTTTGCTTTTACGATTAAGATTCTCCCAACGAGACCCACCTAATTTCTCTCCAGCCCCCAAATAATAAAATTCAAAATACTACAAACCATATTATGATGATTAATTATCATAAAAGCCTATGTATCCTTGTATTTTCTCTGTCTCCCCTGCCTGGCGCGTGGTTTGGCTTGTACAATTAAAAGGCTTAAACCACGAAACCTTCAGCTCATTCTCATACACAGAATAAATCAATAACAGCACCTGATATCAATTAATGTTGAGTCAATGATAATGAGTTCCCAATCATTTATAGTATTTACAAAAATATGTTACTGCAGTCAAAACCAATTAAAAAAAATAAAATAAATCTATATGCAAAGAAACGAAAGTTTAGATTTGAAATACAAATTTGAATAACATGTCGAATTTTGCCATAACCAATAATGCATGAGGTGGATTGTAGTGTTGCAGTCTTTGCACCTGATTTGGTACAACTCTTATTTAATCTGGAGCCGTGTGAGAGGAAAAGTGTTTATATAAATATAATTGAATTTCGTAAAGAGTTGGTTAGTAGCGCCTCTAGTGGTGATACCTGGGGTTTTATAAGTGCAGCTGAGCGTTGACAGTCACGCACCGTTTGACCATTAGCTACCGACAGCACGCAGCTGCAGGGCACAACCCAGCCCACAGGTAAGTTGGACTAATTAAAGCAGTTACACAACACATGAAGCTATTGTGCTTAAAATAAAAACTAATAGTGACCACTGATAATACATTTTCCACACTGTTTCTGTACTTTGGCAATAGAT
Organism: Maylandia zebra; assembly: GCF_041146795.1. Classification (NCBI taxonomy): domain Eukaryota; kingdom Metazoa; phylum Chordata; class Actinopteri; order Cichliformes; family Cichlidae; genus Maylandia; species Maylandia zebra. The sequence goes on from NC_135167.1 coordinate 8,969,392, forward strand.
GTAAATGGTCAAGCTAGGAGATAATTTTTCAGATTGTTCTTGAGCAAAAACTTTACCGTGAACAAGACTTTTTGCTCCTTTTAGTCAGGGGCCAGCGCCATTTTGACGGCGGGAAACACAAGGCCAAGTAATTACTCCTGATGGTCTTACCTTGAAACGGAGTTATTGCAAGTAACCTTCCCTCCAAATACTCCTGCGCAAAATGTCACAGCTAAGGTTTAGGATTTGCGCTAATGTGACTGCATTTATGAAAGAGACCTGGGTTTCCAACACACTAGTGTTGGCCGTGTTCTACCGGAGGTCCACCACACAGCCAAGTGTTCAAATTCACCTGCCATCAAAAAAAGAAAACTGTCATCCCTGTGTCAAACTCGGAGACATGGCGCCATGATGCTGTCTGCAGTTACTCAAAAGACTTGACAGAAACTAAGAGGATGGCTTTCAGGGTCCTTTTATTTTATCTTTATTTATTTATTTTTTCCACCAAAGACAAAACAGTGTAGGAGAACCTACAGACCTGTTAAGGACTTTTATGTCTTATAGGAAGCTTTTACCAGTTGTCCTCTTATTTATTCAAACAGGTATTTGCTGGGAGTGTTATCTTCGTTTTAGCTTATAGGTGCTGTGTGTGTGTTTAAAAAGAAAAAAGCTTTAAATATGTTGAAAGCCAACATTTGACGTGGACCCCCTTCATTCTTTAACACAGCTTGAACTCTTAGGCAAGCTTTCTTATAATTGAGCCTTCAGGAATAGTTTTCCCAGGCTTTCTGAAGAAGATTCAAAGCTTCAGGGCTCCAATCCATGACTGGTGGTGCCCAATTGTGAAGTGGTGTGTGGTTTTTTTTTTGTTTTGTTTTATTTTGTCCCCCCTCTCTCTATCCAGGTATGCCTTGACTACAATGCTAGGGTGTTTGGGATCATTATCATGCTGAAAAAAGGAAACATTTGCCAATCAGGCTTCCAGATGATATTGTGTTGTGGATCAAACTCTGATGGTACCAGTTTTGGCAAGGTCCCCAACACTGATTTAAATGCAGCCCAAAATCATGTGTGTCCACTGGGTTTTACAGATGGCTGCAGATGCTCACTATACCTCTCCCTTGAGCTGGATAAGCCTAGCTCATTAGAAGGAATAAAGAGGATATGGTTTGTTTTGTGGGAAAAGGCTTTCATCACTCATTGGAGCAGAAACTCTGAGCCACATTCATGAACACATTCATTATTTGTTTTGTGTATTGCTTCTGTCAGCTAAGCAATTGGGATGCGCCACCCCTATCACCATCATGATCGATGCATATTATTGAATGAGACTGGCTATATACATTCCTTTTGTAGTATAAAGTAGCTCACTTACCTTTATCCTGTTTTTGCTTCCAGACTCATCAAAACACATCCTTGATCAAACACCAATCAAATAAGGTAAGGATAAAAAATTTCAGATTAATTTAGTTATAGTCAACATTTGTCATTAGAATGATATTTAATGATATTTAAACATGTTTGCGCAAAATGTTCAGATCATTTTAATTGTATTCAACATTTCCGGGGGAGCACAGCCCAAAGACTAGTATTGGTAAGCAGCTGTTGAAAGGGTTAAATGAGGGGTAGGATAACCTGCCCTATTAAAACACTAATGCTTCCACCATCTTGCATTTCCATTGTCTTTACATGAACAGAAAACTGGAATGAAATTTAATTGTTATAAATTTAATGAGATAATCTTACATGAAATGTTAATTAAGATTAGGCATCTTGAATTGAATCATTGATTCTTAGATTGTAAGGAAGCAAAGAGCCTGCCAGGCTAGACCTAGAGTTGGACATTTGGCTGCATCCTATAAATTGACAGGATGTGACACAAAATGAAAGGTGTAGGGGTTTTCTTTTTTCTTTTTTTTCTTTTTTAAAAAGCTTTGTAAGTGACATGCTGCAGACCTAAAATGATTATCAATGTGTTGTCCTGCATTTTACAGGCAAGATGAATTTGGAAGAGTACTTCAAAAGAATTGGTTTCCATGGCTCCTATGATAAACTGGACCTTGCAACACTGAAGCTGATCCACAGGCAGCACATTATGTCCATTCCATTTGAGAACCTCAGCATCCACTGTGGAGAGAAAATAATCATGGACCTTGAGGTTATCTTCAATAAGGTTGTGAGGGGTACCCGTGGAGGTTGGTGCTTTGAGAACAACTACCTGTTTAGCTGGGTGCTGAGACAAATGGGCTATGACACTACAACCTTGGGCTCCAGAGTTTTCGACACGAGCATTAATGACTTTGAATCCCAGGAAGTACATCTCATTAACAAGGTCATCATTGAGGGGAAGGCTTATATAGCAGATGTAAGTTTTGGATTATCTGGCCAAATACGGGAGCCCCTCGAGCTCATCTCTGGAAAGGAACAGCCTCAGGATGGAGGCGTCTTTCGCTTCATATGCAAGGACAATTTGTGGATGCTGGAGAAGACTGGCAGAAGAACGGAGGTTCCTAACCCAGAATTTGCTAAATCAAGTCTGGTCAACCGGAAGGAGACGCGACTGATCCACTGCTTCAGCTTGGAGCCTCGTGAGCCAGATCATTTCTTTCAAGTGAACAATGACCTCCAGACAGACCCCACCTCACTGTTCACCAACAAGTCCATCTGCTCTTTGCAGACGCCCACAGGATTCACAGCGCTGGTTGGCTTGATCTACAGTGAGGTCATATTTAAGCCAGATGAAGGTGTTGATCTCTATAACATGAAAAACATAACAGAAGATGAACTAGAGGCTGTGCTGATGGAGAAGTTCAAAGTGAAGCTGCAGAACAAAATGCAGGCTGTAAACAGAAGAGTAGTCCTTGAATTTTAGAAAATTACTCCTTATACATCCTGCTTGGGAACACTGGCATGAATGAAGCTCCCTGGCTTTCTGTTTATTTGAAAGATTATCAGTGGTGTTGAATGTGTTTTGTATGACTATAAATGATACACTTGCATGGAAATAAAAAAAATTAAAATAAAATAAAATAAAAAAGTCAAGGCATCATTTCAGTCTGGTTTTGTTTTTGTTTGTTTTTTTCCTTCTATCTTCCCCTCCATACAGTTCTGCAAGTTCAGAGATGGAAGAAAACATATCAGTGAATTGTCTAGTATTTGATTATTATTATTATTTTATTTTTGTTTTTAAGGCTTTTAGAACGGTAAAACGTATAAACAGATCAAGGTCAAGATGAACATATTTTCATTTTCCAAATATCACTCAATTGATTTCTAGTCTTAACTAAATAAAATCAATTGAAGTCTGCATTGTCCCTCTGACAGAAAGGTGACCAGTCCAAGGTGTACCCCTGCTTCTCCCATTGTGATGGCTAGAATAGGATTCCAGAACAATGCCATCTCTGTGATCCTGAACTATGTGCGGGTGGATGGATTCAAACAATCATTGGACTATCTCAAATCTGTCTGCTCAAAGATTTCAAACTATTAGATGCTTGCATTTTCTCCCATGTAGTTTTTATGTAATCATATCAAACTACTTTCCATTCGTAAGAGCGCTTTCTGGAACATAGAAACCAGGTTTTCTTGACTGTTACATAAGCGAAACCTGCCGTCCATGCAGTTTGCCTGCAGCAGGCGGGACTTCAACGTTGGCACCGCCCCTTATTTGGGTCACACCCAATCATATTAGCTGCGCACACACTCGATCAGGATTGGTCAGCAGGCCTGTCCTACAGCTGAGGGGAAGGGTGTTGTAGCTGCTTCTCAGACCATAGACAGTGGTTCAGACATGAACTCCTTGGAACAGGCCGAAGGTAATCAACAGTAAAAGCGACTCAAATTAATCAAATGTAAAGTTTCAGCGGGTATAGTCGTTGCAGCCAAAGCCACGGAATGTTTACTGAGCAAACGTCTTAAGATGGATTGTGAAATTTTGGCGTAATAATGCGTTAGCCGGCTAGTTTTCTTAGCATGCTCGTTAGCCTAACTGACAAAACATTCAGCCACTGATACCCTTAATTATTTACACGCAAACACATGTTTAATTGTTAAATCCCCCCGCTTTTGTAACTGGGATCGTAGAGTCATAGCCAGCAACTTTTTTTTTATTTTTACATATGTAGGGAATATGATCAGCTTGGAAGTGAAAGTGTAGCAAACCTACAGGGCATTTAACAGCTTCATTTTAAGTAATGGTGGGTTTCTGTCTTCAGTTTACAACTTTGAGTGATGACACCAACTGAGCTATAGGGCTAAGGCTGGCTTTATTTTAAGATTGAATTTCATGACATTCTTTTGGGGAAGAGACTAAAAAAAGCTTTTCTGGGGATACCTGCGTAATCCTTGGTCCAAACACAGCGTCTGCTCATGGTCCTGTTGTTTTGTTGCAGACCTGAAGGCCTTTGAGAGAAGACTGACAGAGTATGTCTCCTGTTTGCAACCTGCCACAGGCAGGTGGAGAAGTAAGTGACAACAGCAGAGAAGTTACAATGGTTGACATCTTTTTGATATTGCAATTAACCTGAAAGAAGTTCATGTTGATCTCAAACTGCAACTATTAGCTAAAGCTCTACGGTGAGTTGATTTAAATATCTTGTTCTTATGTTTTCTTTCAGTGATACTGATAGTGGTGTCTGTCTGTACAGCTACTGGAGCTTGGAACTGGTTAATAGACCCAGACACACAGAAAGTAAGTATTTGTCGAGAAAGTCTGACTCGAAGAGAAATCAGAGGTATATATATATCCCTTGTATTGAACAGTATGGCCAACAGGGATAAGTGGTATCATTAGGTAACTTTTGATCCAATAAAAGCAGCCTCATGCATTAATAGATAATTGTTCATGTATTAGTACAGTTTAGGTGAGTTCTAATCAAGGTATAGTGTCTGCACATGTGTTTTAACTATAACTGACCACATTGTCAAATTTTAGGCTAGTCTTATAAGAAGTTTTTCTGTCCCTTAAGCCTCTTTTCTATCTCTGCCTGTCTGAATATCTCCATCAGCTGTAGCATATCTCAAACGTTTAGCTTGTCTCCCTGGATGTGTTCATGGTTTGAGGTCTCCATCTTTCTGAAAAATTTTCATTCCTCATTCTATAGAAGACCAGCCAGATTTGAAGATGGTTTCCAGATTTTTGTATTTATTTATATCTTACAGTGTCTTTGACAGGATTAATGAAGTCATTCAAAATTTTACCTTCATTCTTTTCTAAATCTCCAAGTTAAAGGTCCTTGAAGTGCATATGGGCGTGCTGAAATCTTGTCTTTCTTCATTTGTCTTTCATGCATTTCTGAGCCTCCATAACTTCATAAGTAAAGCCAGTGGCAACATAAAAATTTCAAAATTGAAAGTTACATTTAAAAAGAAATACATTTTTCATCCACCCAGAAGTGTCACTTTTAATTAATAATAATTTGGTATTAATTAATTAATTAATTTCTATGTCATAAAATAGCAGACACAAGCACTGGTGCTAGATGTTGTCATCACATCCTAAAAAAAACATCTGTAAAAGTAAATATTTTCTCACCCAGATTGATGTTGCTTTGTTTCCTTTTGTTATGCAGGTATCTTTCTTTTCATCCCTATGGAATCATCCCTTCTTCACCATCAGCTGCATCACTCTAATAGCTCTCTTCTTCGCTGGAATACACAAACGAGTTGTGGCGCCGTCAATGTATCCTTGTTTTTTTCTACTTCAGTAAACACAAATTAGTGACTCATGTACTTGGATCAGGTATCTGTGATAGTTGCCCATCAATTTAATTCAGTTAAGTTCCTATGTTTACTGTACCACACACATCTGCAGTAGTGTACTGGTGGCTACTGTGGAGAAAATTAAACTGACTTCTTACAGTTTACATCTAGCCTGATGTTGCCTTCCAGATAAAATAATTCCCAGGCTGTGGTTTTTCCTAATCTCTTCATCTTGACCTTTGTGATAAGATCATGGGTCCTCAGACAATCTGATTATACTCATATCAGACAGCTGAACAGTGTCATGGTGGATGCTGTCGACATGGGTCTGCCATGGTGAAACTAAGATGGACAACAGAAGCTTGTCTTAGATACTTTTGTATCTTATGTTTTGTGCAGGACATATAAAAAAAAGAACGTCTGGAGGGAAAAATCTTACTTTTAGTTTTAAATAAGTATCTTATTAAATGAAATAACTTGAAATGTTTGCCACATTGGCCATCCTGTCAACTCATATTTTCTCTTCCCACTGGAGAGATGATTCAGTCTAGTTCCTGCCTTAGTTCTGCCCATAGTCTATATTTATAAAGCTTTCTTTCCTACTATAAGTAAACAGGCCTCAAACAAGACAACAGCTTGATAAGAAGCAGTGTAGTGGTCAGAGTCCACATGTGGGTTTAACAGCCTGTTGTTGAAGGCTCAAAACCATATCAGGAGATTATGTCATGGAATAGAAAATGCACTGTTAATCAGGATTTGCACTGCACTTGTCAGCTATGTTAATTACTTTATTTGATGTGAATGGACTTTGGTTTCATAAAGGGTGGTTTGGTGTACATTTTGTTGTAGGAGGTTATTAAAGCACTGAAGCGTCTTTCTTTAGTATTTAGAGAATTTGACCAGCTCTTTTGGGTTCCATGCAGATACCTCTAGGTCACTTCATTCACCTTCCTAAACAGCCTGTTTGACTGGAATCCCATCGTCTTTGTCTCAGTAAAGAATTTAGTTTATTGATTTCTCAATAGTTTCCGTTTTTGTACATGGTATCAGCAGATGTCCAAAGCTGATTTTTGTCAGGTTGAGGAACATCACATAGTGGATTTATTCCTATTTCCATTCCTGGTTATTGTCTTTAACCGTTACCCCTGCAGTATTGCTGCTCGCTGCCGCACAGTTTTAGCAGAATACAACATGTCCTGTGATGATGTGAGTCAACATGGTGATTTTTATTTTTTTACCATTTTACTAAAATTTAAGGTTTTATTTTATTTTTAATTTTTTCTTGTCTTTTCGCAGACGGGGAAACTTATTCTGAAACCACGACCAAACATCCAGTGACCACACGCTCCTGGGTTCTGTCAGGTCTCATCTTTGTTGATTGCCTTCTTGTCTTTAATTCCTTTGGATGCTCTTAGATGAAGTATGATGGGAAATGCATTTTCAGCAAAGAAACGAACTGAGAGGCCCTTCTTTTTTTTCTTTTTTCTTTTTTTAAACAGTGTTGCTGTGTCGTCATCATTGAAGCTGCTGATTTACTCATGTATAACCTTTGACATATTTTACACATTCAGAGTGAGGGTATATTTCTGTTTCTGTTCAGCATGTATTTTATCTAAAATGTTTCTATTTTAAAGGTTATTTGCCTAATAAATAAATTCATAAGACGTGGGAATATCAGGGCTGTCTCTTTATTTCTTGTTGCCTTCTATTCTTCCTATGGAGCTTGTCACATATGGAGCTTGTCACATGCGTAGCTTGTGCGCTTTTGCGACAGCGTCGTGCTTTCTCTTAGCAACCAACACTTTACGGCAGGGAACAGTCTTCCACATGGCCTCCAACAAGGCAGAAGCCGGAGCGTGTGTTTGATCCGCAACAAACTCAGTGTCAGAGAAAAGAAGAGGGGAGTAAACGCCGCGTTATACGCGCAACTCGCACTTTAATAATCACGTGAAATGGGTAAAAGTAAAACCACTAAGTTTAAACGTCCGCAGTTCAACTCGGTCGGGCTGCCGGTGACTGTGGTGAAGGAAGGAGACGGTGAGGAGGAAGAGCATGGTGATGATAGCTGTCCAGCTGCGGAGTTGCTTGAGAAAGTAGGAATATACAGTGCTTCTTCTTACACGAATGTCTCTAACTTTGAGTTTAAGAGCTCCTATTTTTGCAGTTTCTAACATTTTGAATAGCTGGTGTCACGTGCTTTTAAACACGTTTCCTATAGTTGCAGAGTCCCAGCGCTGATGTGCGAGAGTTTGCATGTGCCAGTATTTCTCGGGTGGTGCAGCAGAGTCAGACCATTCCGGGTTTCCTCCAGAGGGATGCTGTTAGGCGCCTGGGTCCCATGTTGCTGGACCGGAGCCTGGCTGTCAGAGAGACTGCCACTGGAGCTCTCAGGTGAGTCTGGGTGTAACAAATAATCTGGGTTCCTGTCACTTGACGAAGACCTGGATCACTGGGGTCATCTAACAAGTAATCAACACGTGTGACCTATTTTTTTTTTTTTTTGCTAGAATAGGCCATTTTAGTGCTGGGGTCATCATAAAACATATTTGAACTTTTCTGTGTTGTCAGTTTGCAGTGATTTGTATGAGCAAGGGCACAAGAGAAGTGGCAGTCTCTGGTGGAGGTATAAGGATAGGGATGGTCGACCAAAACAGAACATCATTGGCGTAGTTAAAGTAGGAGGTGATGAGGCATGAGGGAGGGTGCCAGCTGCAGAGTTTGAGAATAAAGGTTTTAGTATGGACATGTGTTCTTGAAGTGCTGGAAGGCAGACTTAGAGGCAGATTTGATGTTGTTGACCTCCAGAGACCTCCCTCTTCTCGAGCTTTGAATTGGGAACCACAACCAAGAGATCATTTTTATTGTTGTTCAATTTGAAAAAGTTTGCTGACATTCAAATTCTGATGTCTTTTAGGCAGTTTACAAGGCACAGAGGAGGGAAGTGACTGTTATCCTGATGATAACTGTGTATCATCAGCATAGCAGTGGAAGCTCAGCCCATGGTTATGGATGATGTGACAAATTAAAGGGCCCACAACTGGCAAACAGATGATGAGTTGTGGGTGCCCAAGGCTCCATGGGCAGCAAATTGTTGCTAACAGAAGAGCTAATGAAACTTGCTGAAAACCTCAAAGAGCCAGTTCCTGGCATGGGTTGTTGCCAGAGTTGTTTCAGTGGCAGGTGTGAGACCCTCACATTATCATTCTGGCTGTTTAAACCTCCTTTGGTTAACAGTGTAGTTGTATGTAGATACTTTGCGATGGAGTGAGAATCATCAAGAAGAGGCTGTTTATGCTAGCAAGACAATGCTTTTAATATTTTCTTCTCTCGATTACAGCAAGTGAGGACGTTTATTGCTTGACCACATGCCTTAATTTCTCTCCCATTTGTGTGCCCCAGATTACTACTTGACATTAGTAATGTTAGTGCTTTTCCTGCTGTGAAGAAAGTCAGGTGCAGGTAGAGGGAAGTCAGTTGTCAGTCACATGCTTCTGCAGTTTTTAAAAGTGTGTTATTGGATAATAAATAAATAAATAAAATGAGTCACATTGTGCCGTTTCATTTGGCTCCCTTATATATATTTTAGTTACACATACAGCTACACATGCTTTTTGCTTATATGCATCATACATGTATTGTGTGCTAGTTTTTAGTGAGCACTGTTGATACTGCAACAGAAAATGCAGAAAGCTAAGAAATGTGTCTACAAAAGCCCTGGAAAACATTAGAAAATGTAATCGTGGCTCTTTTCTTCCAATCACTTCAGTCAGTGTGGTGTTACAGAACTGAACTTTTCTCGGGCTTCACAGAGAGAGGTGCATATAAGAATACAAATAGCACAGCTCATAGTCCAGTGCGTTTACCTCTGAGTGGGTGGCATTTGTTGACTTCTACACACTATCCAGGGAGCTGCTTTGCCTAAACCCATCTACGCATCCCTTTTCTTAACTGCTTATCCACCTCAGAGTCATGAGTGGACTGGAGCCTATCCCAGGTGTTATGGGGTGAAAGCTGAGATGTAGCCTGAACATGTCAGCAGTCTAATAGGGCTAACACAGACAGACAGACAACCAGTTTAGAAATCACAAGTTAACCTACTGTGGATGTCTTTGGACTGTGGAAAGAAACTGGATTATCCAGAGAGAAGCCACACAGACACAAGGAGAACATCCAAACTTCACACAGAAATCTTCACAGTTGGGCAGAAGAACCAAGGACCTTTCTGCTGTGAGACGACTGCATTAAACCTCACAGAATGTTTCTAGTACTTATCCAGTGCAAAAGTCTTGAGCCACCCCTTATTTCTTTAAATTTTTCTTACAAGGTGACAGCCTTGCTTGCCATTTTGTTTAAAGTGGGCTTGATCAATAGTTTTCCAGGCTTTTTTTAAAATAGTGTTTTTGCACCAACAAGTTCATTCCCAAATAGCTATTTAAAAAGAAGTGTGAGGATGACAGAAGAAGTGTAAGGCTTACAGCAAATGAAACGGTATCAGAAAGTGATGTCCTTAAGAAATAAAACAAATCCAGTACAGATGTGAGAAGTACATCTGGCCTTTTAGTTAATCAATTTCCTGTTCACTAAGGTCTCATAAGAAATGGTCTCAGTTTAGGTTTGGCTGGCAAGAAGACATTCTTAAGGGAGAAAAGGCTAAGACATGCCAAATCACACAAGAACTGGAATGAAAATAAGTGGCAACAGGTCTAATAGATATAGATGGATATATAAATTTGAATGTTTTTGTTTCAAATTGTCAATATGTACAGGGAGGGAGGTACAGCAGTGAGTGTCTACAGCCATCTGTAAAATATGGTCCTGGCTGTGAAATTACAAATGCAGAAAAGTATTGTATCCCTTTGCAACACCATCTGATAAGGCACTGATTGGCAAAAAAAGAAAAGACTTTTGCACAGTATTGTACATTGTGCGTAATACCATGCTGTGCATGATGAGTACAGTACTGTGTGTCATATTGATATTAACCTCTAGTCTGATTTGAGGCCTTTCAGTAAACCCTAAATAGCATTTTGTCTCCTCAAAATCAAAACAAAACCATTGCTCACAGTGGATCTCCCGGCTCCCCCCCACCCCTCTGCTTTCCTCTCCCACACACACACACACACAATTACAAACAGCATCTCTGACCGCGAGTCTCCTCTGAGTGACTGATGACTGTGCGTCTGTGTGTGTCTTCCCTTGACAGGAATCTGAGTGCATGTGGAGGTCAGGAGGTGTGTGAGGACATGGTGAAGCACGACATCATGACTCCTTTGACAGCACTGCTTAGAGAGGTGAGACTCCATCGCTGCTTTTCGCTCACCGCATCACTTCAGTTGCTCCCCATCAGCAGCTGTTACAGCAACATCAAGCTATAATATCCTCAGCAATTAGTTTGTATCTCAGAGCAAATATAGTTGTGGTTATATATAAGTGGACACTGAATCAAATGGCATCAAATCCAAGCTCAGTGTTGGCCTTTGTGTAACTTAAATTAGCCATAAAAAGTTTCTCAAATTTTTGAGGGTCAGAAATGATCTAAATATGTTCAGATGAATGATTGGAAAATTGAGACCTGTTTTACTTGTTCTGTTCACATTTGCAACACATTTGCTTTCCAGTGCTGTGCTGGCTTTGAAAGTGCCATTGTGTCGATGAAAGACCAAAGTAATGCAGTGGAGGATGTAGCCAATGAAGCTGTACACTTGCTGTGGAATCTGTGGTAAGTTGACCTTATTTGTTTTCATAGAAGGCTTTTTAAAAAATTATTATTGGCTCAGAAAGGTCAGTTTGGCCACATACATAATCAGCCAGGTCTTGCTATGGGTCTGACTGTAAAATCTTTGGGGACATGCCAAAACATCATCCATTCACCTGTCCTTTGCTGTTGGTTAATGATCAGCTCATGAGGGTATTCTATGTCTAGTAACTACATAAAAGTAAAAGAAATCCAGAAAACCCCATATATTTGTGAGTTTATTCCTTGAATTTAGTTTTCTGACATCGTCTCTGATAAATCACTCTTATTGACCTAGGCATGCTTTGTATTATTTGTTTGTCTTTCAGTGAAAGCAGCAGCCAGGCGTTGTCTGTGTTTAACAAATCCGGTCTCTTGGATGTGGTTGTTCAGTGCCTGGAGAAACACCCACACAACCTGGAACTAGCCATATCTGCTGGTATGTCTAAAGCATTTATTCTTATTTGCTATTTAACATTGAGATTTTATTAAATAAAGGTGTACATTTTGTAGGTGTTCTCTAACCATCTTCATTTATTAGGCGACACACCTCTAACAAGTACTGACAGGATGCTTAACACATCTGTGCTATTAATATGGTTCTAACACCAGCAAGGAACTCCAAGAACAAAGCTAGCTTGTAGCTTTTGTGCCCAGTTTCAGCTTTTAAACACACTCTCCTCTGTGTGTTCCCCAGCTCACTGTTTGCACACTGTGACTGAGGATAACCCAGAGCTGCTTTGTAGCATGAACACTGCTGTGCTCGGAGCCCTGGAGAATGTGCTGCTGTCATCTCAACCAGGCGTGACACAAACTCTCCTCAGGACACTGGCTGCAGGTACAATTTGTCCCTTTTCATGTCTTTTTTTGTTGTTGTTCTAAACTTAACCACAATTAGACAAATTGACCAGCACAGGAGTCTGTAAATTGTAATGTGTCATACCCCTTCCTGAGCCTGAACTCTGTCTGATGTGTTGCTCAGGTACGCTGTGGAACATGAAGAGTAGTCTGCCTGCTGCTCGTCAGGCCGAGACCGTCAACGCTGTGGTAGCTACCTTATCACAATGCCTGGATTTGGATGCAGGTATGCTAATACCTGAACTTAGACAAGCAGAGGAGCTTCGCCACAGAAACGCCCCAGCTGTGTCAGACATAGAGGGCCAAGCTCCAGAAGAGCTCGCTGAGGAGGAGATGATTGAAGAGGAGGAAGCACCTAAACAGAAGAGGAATGGAAAAGCTGCAAAAGTTGATAATGACTTCTCTGACCTCTTGCCTGTACGTATTAACTCTTGCAATCTCTTAGGCCCATTTAGAGTTAAGAAAACCAAAGCAAGGACAGTTACAGTTGAGGAATTGGCTGTTTCATACCTCTAAACTGTCTGATCCGTTATATATGCATTGAATTAATTATGCTCTGCTTAGTATTAAAATTCTGTACTTTCAGCCTGTGGGCCTCTGGGCATAGAGGTTGAAATCAGTAAACCCTTATGTATTGCCATTTGCATTCTTCCACTCGTATGTAAAATAGTCTGAGATATTGACCAGTATTATTTTATTATATGCACATTGTCTTCTAATTTATTCATCAGCACAGAGCATACGCTCTGTTTTGCACGAGAGCGTGGACAAGTGTTTTCAACTGTAAAAATGCAAATGTTTGCAATTATGCTGAACAAAAAGTATATTCTACCTGAAGCAAAGCTTTTTAAAACTCAAAATTCCAATGTAAGCATCCACTGCAAAAATAAAGTATCATTTTGATTAAGGTTTAATTATAACATGGTGTACATTATGCTGTAATGATCCCTTAAAGTAAAACCATTGGTGGCTGCCTATTGGCTCATTCAGTACTTGACAGAGGGCATTTGGGGTAGAAGAGTTTATGGCTCTTATTATGCATTTTTCACTGGAAGAAAACTGACTTACTTTCATTTGGCTTTTTTTAGACCAATTTTAAGTGATTAGGGTTGGGGTTCTAATGACTCATAAGTCAAAGTTTAGGGCCATTTCTCAGGTGTTTTAAAGGGTTAATCTCAATTTGGTTTCAAGTTTTTTGTTGTTAGGGTTTCTTTGTTTTGTTTTTGAGGTGCACATTAATGCCTGGTGAAAAGGTGGTGTGTGAGTCACGCTGAAATGTGAGCCAGAGCGACAGGGCAGACAAACTGTCGGGTTTAGGGGGGAGCAGATTAGGGACACCCAACAAGGTTCAGCTGAGGACCAACTTGTGGCTTCCACCAAGTTGACAGTCCCCAGACCTGACTCCGGCGAGACAGAGCTGTCCCTCTAAGCTCAGTCAGAGCCGAGGCCCTAGGATTGTGGGTGACATTCATGGTGACGTACCAGAATACCCTCTAATATTGCGGGTTGTTTGGGTTGTTCTAGTGTACTAGTATAAAGATTCATCTGGGGTAAACCATTTATTTATCATGCAAACACAGTTTTACACTTATTCCTTCAGGAGCAACACCCTTGAACTGGGTTTTAATGCTCACTGCACCGCAAGAAGGACATAGTGGAATGCATCTGTAGAATTATTTTTCTTTGTGGCAGTCAGCTGAACCCAGACTGGGTGATAAGAGTGCTAAAAGGCATTGTTTTAGTAGAATGTTGACTCACATGGCTGATTGTTTTTGTCCAGAGGGGGAAGGAGGAGCTGAGGGAGGCAACGGCCTTGCTGACAGCCCAGCAAACGTCCTTGGAGATCATCGTCAACATGTGCTGCTCTGACGGTGAGTGGTGTGGCCACGGACAGCCATGCTGACCCCAGGCACTTTTCATCAAATATATTTCCTATGACACAGTCACCAACTATGTGTTTGTCTATCAGAGAAACTGTTATAGCAAGAAATGCACACAAAGGTCTCATTTGAGAACATTAAAAAAAAAAAATCTTCATTGTTAATTTCTCTAATTAACTCTCTGTGTGTGCACATGTTCAGACCCTTCTGATGACGAGTGGGAGGAGGAATCAAGCAGTGATGAAAGTGACATGGGTCCCGATGGTCTTTGTGATGGAGTGTCCAATCTGATGTCTCCATTGTGCTTGTCAGCTGAAGTTCATGGGGCTTTGATCAACCACAGCATACCACAAAAGGCAAATGACAGTCTGATTCTTCAGTCACATCTCAGCCAGTTCATCATCAAAGCTTTGACGCGCTTGTGAATGTTGTTAAGCTGTCATTTTAGCTTGCATTGCTGTAAATACAAATTTCAGATTAGATTGATTATGTGGTGAACCTCACCCATCTTCTCCCCCAGGCTGAATGGATTGCGTTGTTTGTGCAGTTTCATAGAGAACTCACTTTCACATACAGTTTATATGCACCTACGCAGCCACTCCCAAATGTAAAAGGGCTGCCATAATATTCCATATTTTCCTGTTTTTAAGGTTCTGAAGAAAACAGAGTTCCCTAAAAAGGAAACTGTGAATTTGTGCCATCAAAATCCCTCCTGGAGAGGCCTGATAAAAAAGTAATCCTCCTCTCTTCTTCCATTGAACTTCACTGTCTGAGTTTAACTATCTTTATTCTTTCTCATTTATAAATAAAAAAAAATTTTTTTAAAGTCTCTAAATTTTTAAATAAAAAGTCTCACCTTCTTTTTAGGATGGAGCGCGTTCAATCCCGGGCACTGACTTGCCTCCACAGTATCCTCTCCACCATGGATGCAGAGTCTTTGGGTGGTGCAACAGCCCTGCAGGAAGCAGCACAGCATCTCTCCTCTATGGTCTTTGGTGCTCCAGGTCTCACATTAATAAAACTTCTTCTGCAGTATTATAGTACCATTTGTTATTTTTCTATTTAAAGAAGGCAAAAAAGTGAGTATGCATTTGTGAGAAAGGAAACTACAAATCGAAACTATGTTTCTTTCAGAGATTCCCAAAGACGAGGAGTTTCTAGAGGCTGTCATCAGCGCCATGCGATCTCTTTTACAGATGATTGCCTCCAAAAATATCCCACAGGTAGATAAGACGCCACTATTTAAATAAACAGCTAAATCAGTTTTGGTGATTACAAAAAGAGGTCAAAGTCTGTGCAGCCGAGGTCGAGGTATCCCGACTTTTAGCTGCTAGCTGAGGGTAAATGATAAAAATGCTTGATTCTACATTTCCCTGTGCCTAATTATATAGTCTTTGTTATCATGGCTGCAGAACACATGACAGGAGTGTACAGGTTGAATAATACTCCATATGTTAGTTCCGTCTTTGGTAACTGCATAAAAACAGACCTGAATGTAAAATTTCCGCCTTGAACTGAACTTTAAAATCCACTGCCACTTCACACTTGCTTCTGTTGACAGTTTTTGTTCCTGACAGCTCAGTATCTATGTGTTTGGCTTTTGTTTTTGCTAGTGTATGACCCCCCAGCAGCTGATGAGCTTGAGCGAAACGGCCACCCGCTGTGATGTTGTCAGCGTGAGGGTCAACGCCGTCGCCATTCTTGGCATCACTGGCAGCACATTAGCCAAAGAGAAGGGCACTGCAGAAACCCTGCAGGTATCTCTTTCTCTCATTTATTCTTTTGGAAAAGTTGTTCTTCCTCTAAGAACCTCTTCTTCCACAGATGATCGGAAATGCGTTGCTTCAAGTTGCCACAAAGGATCCTGAACTCGTTGTAAATGGAGAAGCCCTTGATGCTTTGTTTGATGTGTTTGCGGATGGAGAGGAGGCAGAGACAGCTGCAAAAAACATCAGTCTGCTGCCTGCACTGAAGGCACTACAGCCTGTCTTCAAGACCAAGGTACCAAAGATAAATTCATCTTTACTGATCTGTGTGCTTGATAATTTCTCAATATTTTTTCAGCTATGCTTTTTTTTTTTTTTCTCCCCTGGAAATATACGAAGCACCTTTATTTTTTTCTTATCTCGCCACTGCATTGTGTGAATTCTCCTTTGAATAACAATTCTTTTTTTTTTCCACTACCAGATTCGTAAAGAAGGAAAAGGCAAATACAGCCCTCAGCAGCTGTGTGTGCTGGATAACATCAGAGTGAACCTGAGAAGATTTATTGGTTATCTGGAGAAGGTGTTGAAAAAATGAGGACTATAAAAGCCTGTTTGATTTGGACAAATATGCTAGCAGGAGCATAGAACGAGACAGAATATGGTTGTGAAACCAACAAGTATTTATGTTTATATTCTTTAAATGATGGTTTACTGTTTGTTGTGCAGAGCGAAGGGAATGTAATAACCGTTATTGTATGCTGGAGTTGGCAGGTTTTTTCCCCACCTAAATTAAACTTTAAACAATTTTGAGACTGTGTTTGTATTTTCATGTCTGATTGAAACATTTTTGAAAGATCAGGTGTGGGATCTGACACCAACTTTTCTTATGGGCATCCTTCTTTGAATCCAGCGGGCTTGACGTTGGTGTTTGCAGTACTTCCACAAGAATGCTGATCTATTCAAAGTATCTGTATAATTATGAGGGGGATTATATTGATGGCATTTATTGTACTTTGCATTGTACTTTGGAATTCTAAGTTGTTGTTTTTTCCAATGAAGACACTGGTCTGCATACACATTTTTTCAGTAATTGAAGGAGATTGATGGTAAATTTTGTAGATTTTGTTTAATCTGTCAGTAAAATTATACATAGATCTGAACTGTCTAAATCCCAGAATTCCCTGTTTTGGTCATAATTTGGATATCATCATACGTGACTTGACAAAAATTCACGTAAAGCTTGTTAGCTATTCTTGCAGTGGTTTCTTAGACTTTTTCAACAAAATATCCATAAACTTGCTTATTTCAGTAAAAATGAAATTAATGTGTGAATATGTCATCAGGCTGTGAAGGAATACCGGTACCCTTTTTGAAATAAACCCTGATTATTTTTTTTTTCTTCAATGTTCTTCTTTTGCATTATGTGAACCATTTCAGGAATCTTTCCATGACTTTCCAAATACAAACTGGTAGAAACACTGAGATAATATATCTCAATCTCAATTAATTTGTCTTCATAAGGTGTTGGACTGCTTCAATATATACTGGCATGCTGCCTGCAAATCTCTGGAAATCTACTGAAGGGACTAAACGTGCCTCCAAAATATTTTCCCTCATGTTGTGTTTTGATGATGGTGGTTGAGAGCATAGCCTTGTTGGTCCTAAATCACTCATAGGTGATTTAGGACAAGTCACAGAGGATTTGAAATCTAATGACTACAAAACCCCCACAGCATGTGACTCGCATCATTTTCCTACTCATCAAACCATTCAGCTACCCCCATGTTCCACATGGAGCGTACGTGGGTTCGAGGTATGGTGGATGCTGACTGAGCAATTTACTGACCTTAAATAATATTCATAGTATGTTGCAACAGCTACCTTGACTCCCTCCATAACAAATATTCAAAGACCAGCATATATATTTTTAAGTATTGGAATTGATCAATAAAATGCTTTTGGGAATTTGAAAACTGAGTATGTGAACTTTTTATAAGATTTGAATGGTAAATGGCCTGTATTTATATAGTGCTTTTCTAGTCCCTAAGGACCCCAAAGCGCTTTACATATCCAGTCATCCACCCATTCACGCACACATTCACACACTGGTGATGGCAAGCTACATTGTAGCCACAGCCACCCTGGGGCGCACTGACAGAGGCGAGGCTGCCGGACACTGGCGCCACCGGGCCCTCTGACCACCACCAGTAGGCAACGGGTGAAGTGTCTTGCCCAAGGACACAACGACCGAGACTGTCCAAGCCGGGGCTCGAACCGGCAACCTTCCGATTACAAGGCGAACGCCCAACTCTTGAGCCACGATTGAGATTTTGTAGAATCATTTATTAGATTAGCTGAAAAAGACATTAATAGTGACCCTCTTTTTTTTTTTTAAATTGCCTGGTTAGAAGTTTATATTGCATCTTCATCTGTAAGCTGTTAAATCATGGTTTGCATTGTTGTGAACTATATTTACTCTGCATGAGTACTTAAACACACTGGGTGATTATTGCTGCCCTGCATCAAAATATAAAATATTTTCTGATTTCCAGAAAAAACATTATTACCTTGTTCAATTCAGTTAAAAATGCCTATAAAAATATTCAGTCTCATAGTTTTGTCACAAAAAAGCAAATCAATTTTTCTTCGCTTATGACCTGTTTGCGCTCATTGTATTTCAGCTTCTCCAACACAATTTGTATATTTGCATAGCCTTCTTTTAATTGCACAGAACGACCAATTGACCATAATGGCTATTATACAGTAGGATACACTTTAAGATGGCTTTTGACCTCTCAGTTGATGCTAGACCAAAGTAACGCAGCTGCTTCCTTCAGCAGATTAAAATCTTGTACATGTATGTACAAAATGACCAGGCAACAAATAAGCTACTAGAATCTTCAAAATCATTAGAATGTTGTGGCTCTGGAGAAAAGAAAAACCCCATCAGACTCTTCCCTCTCATTACCTGAGCCAGTAAAAATGTGAGGTGGTATTTAATCTGGAGGATGTACAGGTCTCATTACTGATGCCTGGTTAAGGTAAACAATAAATTATTTTGTTTTGGAACTGTATCTAGAAATATATTGATTAAACTGAAGTGGCAGTTGTCAAAGTGTTTTTGTGGCTCCCTTGATTAGACTGGAATACCAAAACACAAGTCTTTTCTCTTTCCCTTAATCCATGCTCTTGACACACACCCTGCAAACTGAATGAGATGCCTATGGCTTGTCTTGATCACCCACTGTCATCCAAAACATGAACAAAGTATGCCCTTTTCATTAAATCGTTGATGTTTCGTCAATGTTTGGATGTAGTGGAGCATATAAATAGAAAAAAACCCATCTTTTCATATCGTATTTACAATTGCCACTTGTGAAATAACATGACTGTAGAGCAAATTGAGTATGAATTTTGACATCAGCAACCCCAAATTAGTAAAGTGTTTGATTTCATACAGCAAGTGGGATGCTAGACAGTGTATTGGTATGAGTACAAGTCTACTTTGCTCAAAGTGTCTGTTTTTACTACAGAATGGATGAATGAATTAGAAGGTATTTTCTTTAGCATTATTTTAAAAAGGTGCAATTAATGGTAAGAAAAGGCAATATCAAAGAAAATCCAGGGTGTCTGTAACATTCAGCATAATTTTATTTTTTAAAAAGCAAGGCTCTCAATAAGGTTTTGTTTCGTATGTATGCTAAGATGTAAGTTAATAATAAGGAGTAGGAAGGCTGTTTTTTCTTGAAAATTTCCCCCCTGTCAATTTAACATTTTATAAGATAAATAATTCTATATTAAACATTCGTTTTTTTTCAATTTTTTTTCAAATATGTCCCGAGTTTCTGTTCTCAAAGTTGGTTTAATTATTAGTTTTATCTTTAAATTAACTAAATTGAGTTGTGTTATTTATGCACTATATGTCACGCGTTTCCCACGTTTTCTCCCATTATAATAATCAAATAAGGAGAATCAGACGTTATTATGTAACAAAAAAAATAGTCGTCCGTTGCGTAACAACACTGCCCGCCCCCTTTTCACTCGCTCCGCGCAGGCGAAGTACAGATATACACGCCGCCATTGAGGGACCCACGATCTGGAGGAAAGGGTCAGAGAAGTACTTCTACCAGCGGTGCCTGCACGTTTTTCCAGTCTTCTGCTACAACTTTGGCTTGAGCTACCGTTTTTAATACTTGACTCAGGCTCTTGACTTATTTGCTGTGGATGTTTTTGGGTCGAAAACTGTCTTCATCGTTACTACAAGGGAGCCTGTTGTTTTTCTTTTTTTTTCTTTAAAAAAAAAAGTAGATTCTAGAAGTAACGGGCAGCAGCTATAACGAGGCTACAGCAGGCTAGCTAACGTTAGCCAGCGACCTGGCTAGCTGCACACGAGCTGAGCATTGCTCGGTGGTGGCGGGGGGGCGGTTTGCCTACAGTGTCATTTGATGGATCCGAGGATCGCCTGGTTCCAACCAGAACAACGTGGACCCGCTAACAACCTGTGGATGCAGATTTGGGAGATGACACAGAGAATTGGCTACTTGTACGTGAATAACAGCTACACTACTGTATCGAGCCCAAAAGCTAACGTTAACGGGGTGTCGGGAGCCGTCGTCGCAGAAGGAAACGAGGCACCCGATACAAAAAGCAGCGGCATCGGAGAAGCCAAGACTCAGGGGATGTCGGCCCCGATGGGGGATGGAGAATTGACAGTACAGGGGGACTTCATACCACTCGAAACTAACAGCAACCACAGCCGAGTCGTTGGTACGGGCGGTGTCGGTGGAGGAGGGCAGCAACAGCACGGCAGCGGGGTCGCTGTTAGCGGAGTCACGGACGGACAGCCCCCCAAAAGAAAAAGGGACAACAAAGCTAGCACTTTCGGATTCAGTGTCATCTTAAACGGTGACAATAAAGAATATGTTGGTTACACGGGCACGCCATGGAAAGAAAGGAACTACTCAGAGGGAATTATAGGGTAAGAAAGAGTTTAACGAAGTTGGAAAAGAGAGAACCTTTATAAATTATTTTACTGTATTGGACCCCTTAATGAGGGTGTGAATGTGTAAGCCAACCCCAAGTAGGTGTTCACCTGCAGTGTTTTATTTATTTGTTTATTTAAAGCCTAACTTGAACACCTGCATGCTGAGATAATTGAGGCTGTCAGATCCCATCCCCACCCACTTTGTCAGCTCCACCTATCGTGTTGGGCAACCATGTGCAATGTTTTCTAATTGCATTAAGGCTCATTTGAGCATAAAATTTAATACTTTTGGTTGAAAGGCACCTTATTTAAGACTATTATATAAGGTTATGAAAAGGTGCTGTGGTGGGAGTGGCGTGAGTTCACATGGCTCCTTGGCCAAAATCATATGGTATCTCCTTTGCAGTCCAGAGTTAAAAGAAAAAAAGTTTGATAGTGCTCTCTGCCACTATCATGAAACACCAAAATAAGGAAGTATATTGTGGAAGAATGGCTTTTTATCCCTCCAAAGTTGCAGAGACTTAGAGTCGGTGTTAAGCTCTATGGTTTGCATATCGATGACCAGCTCCTTGTTACAGTCTAATTATTATTTCGATTCTACGTGGTTCTGGATAAATATTCAACACCATATGAGTCTCTGTAGTATTTAGAACATTATAGTGATCATTTAGGTTAAGTGATAAGTGTACCCAGTCTTGTTCTTATACGTACTCATTACTGTTGCTGGGTAAAGTTCATGTTTGCGTTCACCAACAACTTTAGGCGAAAGTGGGGAGGCGAAAACTCCTTTAATAGAAACGAACCTTTGGAAGAAACAGACCACTTCAACTGGTTATGAGAGGGAAGCAAAGAGAAGGAAAATGGAGAAATGACAAACAGTACAATAAAAAGTCAGTAAGTTGGTGGGGGTCAGTAACTGCAGATCAAAAGCCTTCTGCTCTTGAGCCAAACACACCTGCAGTACAAGGAGAAAGAGAGGACAAACAGTTAATGGCATTCAATGCTGGTGTACTCAGAATGCTCAGAGGGTGAAAGATATGACAGAGGACAAATTGCAAAGGTAAAGAATAACATCATGACACTGACAAATACAAGGTGAAGGAATGCAAATCAACTCGAAACAGGTTGGCTAACCTGGGCTGATGGTAGATCAAATCTGCTGTATGGATGCTATACTACGATTGTGGTTGTGAAGTGGCCTTTTAGTTAGTGTCGCTGTGGATTTCTATTAGCCTGCGGAGTGTGATCATAAGTGCTGTTAGTCTGTGGACAGCTAAGGAGTGTTTGTAGCCCCTTTTAAGGAATTAAATTATTTTCCTGTTATTTCTAGCCACTAACAACTGTGTATTTTAACACAGAGTGCACTGTGAAAGCAAAAGAAAATGCAAGTTAAAAGAATTTTTGGCATTGGTGGTGATTTTTGACCAGCACTCATGGATAGTCAACATGGTTATAGCATTGTTATGGCAATCAGTCTGTTTCCCTGCTTACAAACAAACCCTGCTTAAAATCTGGTTGTCTTTGAAATATTTATTATAGTCCTAATGCTTTTCCTTTGGAGAGGGGTCAAAGACTCTTTGGGTACCAACATTATTCATATGCAAGGGAAAAAATACTGGAGTTTAATGCTAACTTCAGCAGTTATTTGATTCATAATTTCCACAAAGCAGATTCTGGCAGCTACTAAACTATACTATCACTTCATTTGAGAGACTCTCACTTCATTTACTGAGAATGAGATTTGATTCCGTAGAGAGCATGCATGTTTAAATTGCCGGGCTTATATTGTTGTTCCTACCTACTACATTTAGTCTTCTAGCATTAGTCTACAGTATTGAACTACATGACTCAATGAGAGAAGACTGCCTATATTAACTTTTTGCCTTTTTCTTTTCATTCTTGTCATTTGTTTCTTTTAGATGTGATCACTGTGGGGAAATATTTTGGTGGGTGGGGCTCTGTTTTAATTTTCTTTTTCTTAAAGAGCAGAAGTTTGTCTCTTTTCCCACCCCTTTCTGTTAGGCAAGTGCAGACAAGCAGAACACCCTAGTGTGGAGTTTAGTCTTTGGCTGATTCTCATTTATAGTAATATTGTAGCTCTGTGTTTGCTTAAGGACATTCCTTAGTGATTAGCTGGGCTAATACTAAAACCTGAACCTCAGAGTCAGAATCGGACTTCAACCACCACGGAAGGCTTTCTGTTTAACCATACTGTAGTAAATCACAGGGCCAATGTGATGTATGGCAGTACAGTAAATGTATTTTGAAAATGAACATGTGCAGAGCTACTGTATATGTGAATGGTTCACTGTAAAATATCCCTTGTTATACATGTTTTGTTGCTAGGGAGTTGTAGCCTGGGAGCACACTAATGCAACACCTTGAGTCAGACAGATGGAATATACTTTTAAATCAGTGGCTTTAAAAAGCACTGCTGTCATGGGTGCTAGCATTAATGGTCATGTTGTTCATGAGAAGAGTATCTTGTGGCTGATTGGTTCTTGCTTAAAAAGACTATACTTTTCTACTGTTTTTGACTGTGAGATGTAGTTACCTGGGATTTCAAAGACTGCTTGTCCTATTTTATTTATGTCATGTGCACATTTCTTGATTTGGCTGGCATATTGGATGTGATACAACCACTGGTTGGTAGGGGGAAAAATGTTCCAACTGGTTGGCAAGTTCCTGTGTGTCGCTAGGTGAAATTGGTTTCACCAATTTCTTCCTTTTTTTTTTTTTTTTTTTTTTTTGTAGATTCATTTTTTTTGCCTGGAGATTGGCACACTTGCCTATAGAGTTTCATGTTTATCTTAGCGTACTAACTAACTCTAAGCCCAGAAGTAGTAAAACTTGAGAGGGTACGATGGTAAACTGGAAAAGGAGAATGCTTGCCTTTAGGGCTGAACGATTATGGAAAATAATCTAATTGCGATTTTTTGCCCCAATATTGCGATTGCGATGCGATATGCGATTATTTTTTTAAGGTCTTTGTCTTCTGTATTATTAAACAAAGACAAGCAATACATCATATAGTATGGCCAATACTATATTACATTAATTTTAAACTGTTCTTTCCTGGAAGACAGACCTCTGTTATGATGACATGAGGTGATGCATGAATTGATGACTGACATTTTTATTTAACTTCTTCAATCACAACAGTATATTTGAACATACACAATAGTTTATTTTTAGCTTACAAACATCTGAGCATAAAGTGCTGACAAGGAACCCTGGTGTAAACATTAAAATGAAAGTCAGTGCAATGTGCAGATTGCAGAAATATACATAAACAAAATCAGTGGCTTTACCACACTCAGTTTTTCGACATCTGTGAACTACTAGACAGTCATTCAATTAAAAAATAATATTAAATAAATAAAACTAATAAATAAAAAATACACACATCTTACTGATCTCTGCAGTCAGTAACATTACACATAAAGTGCAAACATAATAGCAATTGTATAAACACACACACAAACACGCCTTTAAAATTTAAAGGCGTGAAATTGGACGGTCTAGTTCTGATTAGCGTCACCGCTGTCTCGGTGGAGTTTAATAAACTCGGCCGTCTGCTTCTTGCTATCTAAAATATAACCAGACACTGGTGTAAATTCTCGACTGTCTCATACTTCTGTTTAATAAGTTTTCTGTTTGACGTTTAGTCAGCTGTGTGAAAACCAAGGAGGAACCCACCCGGGGGATTAATAAAGTTTTATTTTATCTAATCTAATAACTTTAATCTCAGCCAAACCGATTTACTCACGAACAAACAAAACACTGAAAAAAGCCCAACAATAACATTTTTAGGTTGTCTAAGTGACTTATATATTACGTTTAACCCGAGCAGCGAAACTCCGCGGTGATCTGAAAATGATGTGCCGGGAGTTGTGCCGTTCTCGGCCGCATCAGTAACCCTCGAGCTCCCGGCTAGCTGTCGAGCTGGTGGGTAGCAGACGCCTCTGAAAACGTCGAAGCACTTTTGCAAATATGGGATATCTTGATAAACCGAGCAGATATTTGATGTTTACACAACTACTTTCTCGCCTGAAAATATGTTAAAAGTTTATTTTGTGACCCAGAAAGATTAGTATGAGTAATTTTAAAACTTAGTAGCGGCCGCCATTGCTGGAAACTGGAGTTTGGCTGGGCCGCGCTATGAATTCTGGGATATGGTAGTAATTTGGACAGCCTTCGGCGCGTCGCTGTGACGTAATCGGTCTACAAATGCGGCCTCAGGAGGATGCAGCCCATGAATTTGGACATGTCCAGAGTATAATCGCAGCCTTTGCGGTTAGAAAATTGCACTTGATCATGTCGCGATATTATCGCAAATGCGATATATCGTTCAGCCCTACTTGCCTTCAAAGCAAAAGCTCTGTATTTTGCAAAATGTTGGCTACACTACTAAGGCACAGCTTTTACTTTGAAGGTGAACCCTCTTCATGTTCAGTTTGCGTCACAGTTTCACTACATCTTGGAGAGTAGCTGGACAGTGTTTCTTAGACAATCCGTCATTGCCATTCAAAGTACAACTGTAGCAATATGTCACCAAAGCAATCGCAAGGCTGCTATTTAACCAACTGGTTGGGAAATACACTTTTCCCTCGCAACAAGTGGTTGCCAGGGGGCTGGCTGGCTAGTCTTTAGGCGTGCATGGGTGGGGATTTTAGTAATAATTTTCCCAGCAACTGCAGTAAACCTCTAGCAACCACATGCAACCGAATGGCTTATTCACGTGATCCTACATTGTCACCATGACAAAATGGTGTGGAAGTTAATACCATGTGATCTGTGGACATGAGTGTGCAAAACATCAATTGAAGTTGATGAGGTTTTCAACAATTTGAATTTATAGGCTCAGTCACCAGTTTTCGTTCACAGTAAGACTTTAAGTCTACTCTCATAAAAATTGGGTGATTCTAAAGATCAGACCAAAGCCATGCTCATTGGTTAACCCCATCTTCACCTTCACTTTTAGTGGGATGATGTTAAGTTTTGCTGAATTGAATTATGGATTTGTTGCTTTGCTTGCTGAGCTTGCAGTGAAAAGTCCAGTAGAATTCATCTTGTCAAGTGCTGTTACAGGTGTTAGCCAATCAGATGAGCTTTATTCAAATCATTTGGTGTGGCTTTGGTCAGTCAAATCAGGTTATTAAAATATACTGAAAATAAAGTGGTTGCACTTCTAGTTTGATGAACTGTAGACAAAATGAATCCTTGTGGAGAGTCATCACCCTGTCTATTAACAAATGTATTAGCATGCAAGCTAGCTTGTCTCAGTCCAAGATTTATTGTTGTACCTTTACAAGTTGCTGTTGCTATGACAATCATGCCAACATGACCAGAGAAATCTTGCATTACTCATGTTAAATCTTCCAAGTTTCTTCTCTGTGATTCATCTGTGATTAGTAAGAGCTATCTAAGTGAGCCATATAATAATAATATTGAGCAAGTGTTGGTTACACGTGTGAAAAACTGTTCTAAAGCCTTTCATCTGCGCTCTTAAGAGAACAGGGTAGTGTGGGTTCAACACAGAAATTTGCAGACATAGGGTCCGCTCTTCGTACCTCGCTAAGTAAGTTAGCTGGATTTGGATTTGGGAAGTCTGTCGCAGCCATGTCCTGTCCGTATACGCGAGCAGCCCATTGCGGAAGGTGCAAGATTGATAAGGAGAGTTCTCAGAATTCAGCGTATATTGCGGGATAGACAGGATCCTTTAGCTCAGCGCGACAGTGTGCTCATAGAGAGATATCGATTTTCCCGTGAGGGTATTATTTACTTAACCAACTTGTTGACGAGGAGGTGCAGGACCACCACCTGTCTTTTTGTGCTCTGCCCTTTTCTTGGTTGCTGTTATAAACAAACAGATTATTTCAGGGTCTCTTTTCAAGAGACTAAAAGCAATATAAGTGATAAATATTACCGTTCTGTAGAATATTCTTATATTTCACTTTTACTTGTTCCCATGTTCTAGTGGGTCCTGTTGTGGCTCTAATGTGAAAGAGGATATAATGTAATATAATATAATATAGTGTAATATAATAAATTTACCCTACTGCCTACTGGTGTTGGCCAGAGGGGCCGATGGCGCGATATGGCAGCCTCGCTTCTGTCAGTCTGCCCCAGGGCAGCTGTGGCTACAACCGTAGCTGCCTCCACCAGTGTGTGAATGTGAGAGTGAATGAATAGTGGTATTGTAAAGCGCTTTGGGTGCCTTGAAAAGCGCTATATAAATCCAATCTATTATTATTATTATTATTATTATTATTATTATTATTATTATTATTATTATTATTAAATTACTTGCGAGTTTAATTTGTCAGCAACTTTCTGCCAGCCCTCTCTCCTTGCTTTTGCAGCCTTTGCAGTGTTCCCTTGCGTTTTAATTAAACTCTGAAACTCCTGAAATCCCTGAAATCCCTCAATCAAGAGTTCTTGCTCTGCTGCCGAAAAATACCGAGCGCACTCCTTCGACATTTTCGCCGACCAATCAAAGGGTTGCCGATCAATGTTTCTACTATCGATGCGTAGCCCCTGTTAAGCCACCCAGTGATCTCACATTACTTCATCCAGCTATACTAATCGTCAACAACAGGTGTGTTCGGAGAACCGGAATAGCGAGCTCAAAGTTAGCGCGATGATTTGATCTTGGATGTGTCATTTGATCTTGGATGTAGTAAGTGAGGTACGAAGAACGGACCCATAGTCTATATTGTACCTGAGCATTTTGTTGTTGTTTTGTTTTTTAATAAACAAAACAACAAACAACATAAACTGCCCACTAGGGCTGCCACAAACGATTATTTTGATAGTCGACTAGTCACCGATTATTTATGCGATTAGTCGACTAATCAGATCATCATCCACTGGACGTAAAACTACAGCTTATTGCACCAGCAGCATCTGCTCTTATATAACTATCATTAGCTTACAGCTTTAAGCTTTTAAGGTGCTAACTAAAAATAAAGACAAGATGATAGTTTATTCAATTTTAATGAAATTTGCAGATTGTTTCGGTAAAGTTTAATAAACTCCTTGCTATCTAAAATATATCAGGACACCGGAGTATATTCTCCAGCATCTCACACTTCTGATAATCAGCTGTCTGCTTGACGTTTATTCAGCTGTGTAAAAACTATAACTTTAATCTCAGCCAAACCGATTTACTCAGGAACAAATAAAATACTAAAAAAAAAAAAAAAAAACAACAACATTTTTAATTTATCTAAGTGACTCATATATATTTAACCTGAGTCGCGAAAGACGGCGGTGGGTTTGAAAACAATTTGCCGGGAGTCCGGTGTTCTCACGGCGCTAGTGACCTAGCCCCCGGCTAGCTATCGAGCTAGTGGGTAACAGACGTCTCCGAAAACGTCGGAGCGCTTTTGAAAATATGTGGTGTCCTGATAAACTGAGCCGATATTTGAGGTTTACACAGCTACATTCTCGCCTGAAAATATGTTAAACGTTTATTTTGTGACCCAGAAAGAATAATAAGAGTAATATTAAAACTAACTAGCTGCCGCCATTGTTGGAAACTAAGCTGGGCCGCGCTATGAATTCTGGGACGCTGCTGCTTCTTCTTCGGGGTTTAACGGCAGCTGGCATCCTTGTACATGCAGTGCTGCCATCTTCTGTTTCAGTCCGTTATTACACTCTTAAATCCTGCTATTATTCCTGCGTCTTTTGCGATCTTACAAAGCTTCAAACGACACGTCGACTATTAAATCAGTCGTCGACGATTTTGATAGTCGACGTAATCGTGACTAGTCGACAAATCGTGGCAGCCCTACTGCCCACTGTGGCTACTGTTGGTGTCATTTTGGTTCATCCTTTTCTCCTTCAAGCCCTCTTCTCCAGTCAGGATTCTACTAAGATCTAGTGTCTTAGTTATTTCGTTATGGGCTGTTGGTTGTGTACCCAGAATGTAGTGTAGGAATAGGCACACAAATTTTCCTTTACAGAGTGGCATAAGGCAAAAGTGGAAAATGAGCATTTCAGTTCTTCACCTTTTGATTTTTTTTAAGAAGAAGGTAAAGAAGTTTTAAAAAAAACAAAAAACAAAACACTTTTAAAATAAAAAATTCCACTCAAGCTTTTACTGGGATTCCTGTCTGGTTTTAGTCTGTGACCAGCCAAATTTTTGCCATTTTTGCCCCCCTGTGCAGTGACATGCTTTAGATTCTTTTTCCCAAATCTGTCTTGTCAATGTTTTGGGCAGCAGGCGTATGTAAACCAGAGAATCACTGTTGCATTTTTGGTATTTGAAAATGGCAAAACAGAGCAATATGGTAGTGCATTTTTCCATGGGACAATCTGTACACTATATTTGGGCATGTGGGTTGGCTAGAGAGGCAGAGGCATGTGCTTATTTGTGTTTGACGCTCCTCCAGGTTTTCTGGAACTTAAATGGTCCAAGCAAGCAGCCTGCCTCTTGATGGCAATGGATCAGTGTTTACATGCTCCACACGGCCTTACTTCCATTAAACAAAGCCAACCCACTTGAGAGTGAAACCTGAGCCCTTTCTGTCCATCCAATCAGATTAGGAGCTTGAAGGGAGTGTTTCCACCTAATTTTCTAGTCATGTAGAACAGCTATTTAGATTCTTGATATGGTCACAGGAAGTAAGTGTAGATGGTAGAACTGTGGCCTTTTTCTGTCCTGCAGAACACATGTTGTGCTTTTTATTGTGTAGATAATGTCTCAAGGTTAGTCATTTACAGCAGGGACATGATGTTAGAATTCAAAGTGATAGGTAGTTTTATTAGATTACAAGGCTGCGTGACTCTAGTAAATTCATAATCATAATTGTTTTGGTCAGTAGTGTTGTACTGTGGTGATTGTGTTGACTAAAATGGCTTTGCCCTTGACTGTTAAATTAAAACAAAACTAAAAAAACAAAAGGGGGGGAAAAAAAGAAGCAATTGAATCAGTGAGGAGGGTGGAGGACACATTGTGATCTGGTAGGACGTTTTATGCCCAGACTAATAGGTGTTTTGATTATATAGCTGTTCTCAAAAGGCCAAGTGCTCATCTGCCCCAACTGTGAAAAGTTTGCTTGTGCAGACGGCCCCAGTTGGCAGTAAACTTGCATGCCTTGGGAGACCTACACAGTAGTAACTAGAAAGTAATAGAGAGCCATAGCTAATCGCAAACTGTAGCATGCTACAGACAGTAAACTGGGTGAGAGATTCTGAGGGCTCTCAAGACCAAAGTAACTGTTCATGATTCTTCCACAGATTCAACTGTGGAAATGTTGCTTTACTTCCTGTCAATTGGTAAACTTTACTGAAAGCCCTCTTCCCATCATTACTCTACCTGAACAAAATGGTGATTTGAGCTTTTAGGTTGGGGCAAAAATTCACTGCTGTAAAGTAAAAAGATGAAACCTGCTTTAAAAAAATGCAAAAAGGAGTCTTTAAATGCAGATTATTTTGTTTTGACGATCTTAAAATTAAGCTTGCTATACTACATGTGTCCATTTTTGTTAACTTAAATGGCATTTCCAAACATGGGAGACAAAACATCTGAAATAGCAAGTCATAGTAACAAAGATTTATAGCTAATGCAAGTAGTCCAGAGGCATTTAAGTAGACGTTAAGGTACCAAGTTCATTGCATTTGAAGTTAACTGAATTTGTGTTTAATATTTTGGATATGTTTGTGCATGCCCACGGCCACGACACAGAAATGAAAGAGTAAAACAAAAATAAACAACCCTCATGTCAAACCTGACCATAGTTTTCACCTTAGCTGAGGGCTCCAGTTATAGAGTACATCTCTTACAAGCTAATTAAATGTGTGGTTAATAGTTCACTAATGAGTTGACTCACCATATTGTTTTATTACCATTTACTGCATCTATTTTTTTTAGATATTTATATGACCCTAGGACACCCATAGACAGTGCCTCTGTGACTAAAACTCTGTTAGTGGAGCTGTGGTTCATCTAGTTTCTGCTGGCTTTGACATCCATGTCACCCTCTCCTTTTTCTTTCTCTGCTTACTGGCTGGCTGTCAGCCAAAGTGTGTAAGCTTGTAGTGAGAAAGAAGCCTTATGCGTGTCCTGTGAATACCATGTAAAACGGGCCCACTCTGAACAGCACGTGTGGGCAGCTGGTCATACTGTCTTCCCATGTGTAGTGAGGAATGTAGTTGTTTTTTTCCCTTTTTTTCTTCTCTCTTCCAGTCCTATGGAAACTTCCTGTGTTCCAGTGTGATGCAGTGAACTTGTAAAACAGTATTTTCCAAAGGAAAGATCGTAACTGACTCTTGTCTATTAGTAGTTTAAAAAAACAAAACAAGGAAAAACAGCCACACAAACATTTTATTACCATTTTCTGTTTATTGCACTGTTGTAGGTGAGCTTTGCATGGCTGACAGTTAAAAATGGAGCCCTATTTATTTAAAGCGAGGCGTTTTAGCTCCTCTTCTTTTAAGTTGATTTTCTTATTGCTCATTGCGAATAGAAGGTTTGATCAGCAAATGGGTAGACTTTCTATGCTAACAGCCTGGTACGAGTTGACTGTCTGAAACTGAGTGCTTAGAGGACCCTGAATTTTGGTGGTAAATACACAGAACTCATTATTTAAACCTATCACAGTGATTGATATAGAGATTTTCCTGGTGACTGTTTCAACTAACAGAGGACCGAAGACCTAGTCTAAAAGCTAGAAAACGCATGGTTAACAATCATGTGGTTGAGTTTACACTGAGACTGCTGCATCTGTTCTTTTACATCAAAGTACTGCAAAACTGTGCTGGTTTGTCCACATGTTTGCAACTAGCAGAAGTACTCCTGGATTGTATTTGATGACTAGCCAGGGCAGCAGCATTTTAAACATTAGTTGCACACATCCTTAATATGAGCATCAACCATTGTAACTTTATTTATTTTTAAACATGATGATTAGAGTGATTTTCAAGCTCCAACTACTATCCTGGACTATATCAGGTTTCTGGTGTAGCTATTCCTATTTAGACCATAGCACCCTGGTACATCATTCAGGTGTACCCAGGCCTGTCACACTTAGTCAGCAGTGTGTGGGCTTTTGTGTAACTGGAGCTGTGTTGTCCCAGTGGCCAACATTTACCACCGGATCAGTTCATTGATGAAACATTAATGAATATGCCATCTGTGTGACACTGACGCGTCTACTTCTGTTTGTGCTCGTCCTCATTTAGCAACGCTGTGTGTAATGCGACTGGTTTGCCTCCAGGCATCCCCGTCAGTTCAAAGCTACTGTTGTTGAAGATGTCATTTCATAGACACAGCAGTGTCATGTAACGTTGCTGTAGATGTGCATGGAACCCTTTGTTGCAAAGGTTGGCACAGCACAAATTTCAAGCCTTGATTTGACTAAAAGGATAATGTTTGAACTTGTTTTGGCTAAATATACCAACAAAAATGGCGAGAACTGTAGCATGATTAATCTGGTGCATAACTAGACTGCATTGAGCAGGTGTTTTTCGGCACAGGAATGTCTTAAAGTGGCCATTAAATATTAAATTCTAAAGGTTTGCTTCAGTAAATACATTTATTGGAACATCCAGTAAATGTTGCTCAGTGTGATGTGACAGTAACCTCTTTTTCCTTCATTCTCACCAACTTAACAGATGGCTCTCATTCACATGAACGCTTTTCAGCACCACACCCAATCCTGCATCTCTACCCTAATTTTTCTGTCTTACCTCTGGTCCATGTCTGGCCTTCATATTTTCTTTTTCTTTTTTATTTCTTTATGTATTTAAAAAAAAAAAAAAAAAAAAAAAAAAAAAAAAAATATATATATATATATATATATATATATATATATATATATATATATATATATATATATATATATATATATATATATATATATATATATATATATATATATATATATATATATATATATATATATATATATATATAAAAAATATAAATAAAAAAAAAAAAAAAATAATAATTCTTTTAACCATTTGCTTTGCTTGTTATACCTTTTGCTCTCCATGTTTGACTTGGAATTATTTTTCCAACCACCAGAAGGCCCTATTATGCCTCCTGGACAGGGTGTGTCCTCATGAAGTATAGCCCCTTTTACAGGAATTTATTTACAAAAACATTCAAGTATGCATAAAAAAAAAAAGTGCATTTGGTTGGAGTGTACAGTCTTGTTTTCGAGTATAAATTTTAATGCATAAACTGAGTCCTTGTGATTTGTGCCAAGTTTAGTGGGGAATGAAGCCAACCAAGTTCAGGAACTCAACTCAAGCTGTGCTGTGTCAAGTCTCACCCTCACTGTCAGCAATTTGAAACTTAAGCTGCCAAGTTTTTCATCCTTACCTCTGACCTGTCAGTCCTGCTCCTGCACTGAATCACTGCCTGATCACTGATGTTTTAATCTCTGTAGGCTTTGAGGGAAATGGTTACTCATTGCTTCTCATTTTCTATTTTTTATTATTATTATTATTATTATTATTCCTTTATTTATCCAGGTAAAAAAAATCTCATTGAGATTAAAAAGCTCATTTCCAAGAGAGACCTGGCATCATGGCAACAAAAGTCACATACCACATAGGTATATAACATTTAAAACATCATTTGTTATGCGGTTAAGAGCTCAGAGCTCTGTCTCTTCCGCTGTGATAAATCATTTCAAATGTGATTTAACTGACTGGGAAGATATTTTGATTATTGTGGAGCAATATCGTGAATTTCACTGATTAGGGCACATATCTTGCCATACCCCCCCATACATACATGACATTGCCTAATGGTGCTGGACACCTGGGGACCTACACGTTGAATTGCAGTCACCAACCAATCATTTGATAGAAAGTAAAACATTTTTAAATGTTTTCTAAGATTTGTTTGAACTTTTATAGTAATATTTAGCTTTTTAAGTGCGATTGGTGAAAACTAGACCTTTGACTGTGCTTTCAGCTATCACAGACTGTTTTCATAGTTTTTTTTTCTATTTTTATAAATGAAATGATTAGTAAAAGCACTGCTTTAATTCCTCAGACCGACACAAAGTCAATTCCAGTACTCTGGGGAGTAGGGCTGTGCGATATGACCAAAATCTCATATCCCGATATAAGACATCTATCGTCCCGATAACGATATAAATCACAAAAATTTAACATTTTCTGTGAATCTCGGGCAGCTCGACTTGCGTGAAGTGTTTCCAGCTGGGTGTCGTGTACCTGGAGTCGAGTGTTTTAACCGATGCATGTAACGATACATTTTTAGACATAAATTTAATGGCCGCCGTTTTCTTTGAGTATTTATTACACAGTCTGCTGCAGGGAAAAGCCTGTTCTAACGTTTGAGTCTAAGGTTTATTTTTTAGCACCTGACGGGTCTTTTTTTGCTTTTCATCCGTAAATACTCTGCATACTCTTTCACGTGATTCAGTTTATTTTGAAAAGTCTCAACAGGATCTTGAGCTTTATTGTGAAAGGTTTATATGTAAAATAAACAAGCGGACACGCGTTGGTTTTACCGTCGTTGTTGCTAACAACAACGCATAAAAACAGGCGCTTGTCCGTCTGTAGTATATTAAATATAAGAGAAAGAGAGAACTTTAAGAAATTAATATAGCCACTACAGTGACCATCAAAACGATGAAAAAATATTGCCGTAAACAGTTTATTTTGCGACACCACGAAACAAACGATAGCGTAAAATGAAACGATAGACGTTTTTATATCGTCATCCGATATATATATGTTATATCGAACAGCCTTACTGGGGAGTCAAAAAGTGGTGTCAGAAGAAAATTCAACATTGCTCCTAAGCAGCTCTGCTCCATTCATATTTTATTCATACATATTGACCAAATTACATTAGAGTACAAAACACAACTGGTTTAAAATGAAGCAGCACTAATGTTAGAGGCAGCAATTGGGAATAAACATGACTGGCAACATTTCAAACACTAGAATAAGCTTGTTGGAGGAAAGTGTTAGACTTCTCTCCAAGTCTCAGCTCTCTGGAAAGCTGCTCTTCTAGGTTATGTAACACCACAGTGATATAGGCAAGTGGGATTATGTGATAAATGGTACCAAGGGTCCTGAAGCTTTCAAGTCAGGCAGGCCAGAGGACTGGGATGTAATTTGATCCTAGAAGGTGAGGCCAGAGGAGGAATTCATTATTTGTTTTTAAATGTGTGCTCTTATCACTTGAAAACAAGGAAGCAGTAGTACTGTTTGCTGTAAAATGAAACCTAGTGGTGCTGTTGGTAAGTGAAACTGCTTGACATCAATGTTCTGTTGAGAATGCATTTGACAGAGGTTAATTTAACTTGACCTATTTTTAGGTATCCTGAATGAAGCCATGGTGACGTGTGTTCTCTAAACCATGAAATTAAAAGTAATTCTTCTGTAATGCAGATTGGAGCTTTTCAGTTTCTGTTTACCCTTAAATGAAACTTAGTGTGTGATTGAGGCTGAAATTTCTCCAGCGTCATTGGAGGGTGGGGCAAAAAAACCCAAACAACTATTTGCATTCTTGGATGTCCAAAAGAAATGAATTGTATGTGGTACCAGCTTGTGTTCTGTATAAAAACCTGCACTTAAGGTTATCAAACTTTTCAGAAGGAAGATGCAAACAGCAGTAACATGTTTGATGTGAAAGAAGGAAGCGAATGAAACTAAATGAAGCCATTCTGTTCACTTTATTTCTGTATTTGAGGTCAGCAGTCTGAAGCTTTCTTTAAGATGAAACCGTCCTTCCAGCTAATGGAAGCATCTTTGTGACAGATGTAATATCAGCATGCTTTTCTGGGGAGAAAAAATTGCTTTGGGGATCTTGTCTTGTCTTTATCTGCCCATAGTGGTAATCAGTTTTCAGTTAGTATTACTTAGAAGTAGAGCAGGGCGATATGGCCAAAAATATTTATCACGATATATATATTTGAAAATTTGCAATAACGATATAACTGACGATATAATTGATGCGAGACAAAATACAACTCCACAACATTACTAGCGCAAAAAGACAACCTTCCATTTATTTTCACTTAAACAAGAAGCTGGTTTTTATGTACATTAAAGCTTTATAAAAATGTAACAGTGCAAATGCAAATTCCTTGCTGAAAGCTGACACATCCTGAGCATAACCATGTATAATATCCACTGAAGTTAAAAAGAGGTGCTTTGCAACATTAAACTGCAGTGTGCAGTACGTATTTTTCGTACCATAAGGTGCACGGGATTAAGGCATATTAAGCGAAACAAAGCAGTCAGATAAATCAAACTTTATTAAACTCATTCTTCTTGCTTCCTCCACTTCTGTACCATTGATTCATTAATGTTGAATTCTCTGGCAGCTGCTCTATTCCCATGTTGTTGCAGTATATTAATGACTACCCTCGTATTGTGGATGGATTATTTCAGTTGTTCTCCTGACTGAAGTTTGGTCCGTTTACAGCATCCTGCCATGCGATTGCATTTGTCTCTAACCATGAAGAACCTTCACGTTAACTTATAAGTGGGAAAAGTGTTAGTGTTTGTCCTCCAGCTTCACTGTTTATGTTTTGCTAACATAGCTGTGTCGCTAGCGATCACGTAGCACATCATTATATACCAACTAGTCCAACTTCAGTAACCCTACAAACGTCACTGCTGTTTAGTTTCCTGTCTTCATTTATGTTGGAAGTGATAGCAGAGCTGTACGTTTGAATTTTTTCAGAAATCTCTCAGTCAGAACATGCTATATCATGCTTAGGTAACTAGCGAAACTAGCGAGCTAACTTCCGCTAGCTTCCTGCTAACTTCTTGCTAACTTCTAACTCCGTTAAATGTAATAAATTTTGTTTTCATGGATGCCTGGAAGTTAAACTTCTTAGTTACACCTGGTAAAGCAGCAATGCTGATCGTTTTATTAAAGATGAAAGAATTTAGACGGTTTTTAACTCTCAGTGATGCTGCAGTGTTCGTTTGACCATAAGCATACGGAGTTTAGGACCCAGATTACTCCCAGATTTAAGAGCATCTTAGTCCGACAAATACGACAATAACGACGGCCGCTTGCATGTTCTGCAAAAAAATGTGCTTTGTCGTGTATCTGACGGACAAACACCAAAACAGTTCCACATCACTGAAGTTGCACCATTTTTACAAACCAATTCTGGTTCATCTGTTTCACTCAACAATCGGCCATGTGCGTATGAAAACAAAGGCACTGCGCATGCGCGTTTTACTCATATTCTATCGCGATATTTCATTTTCCTATCGTTGCCTAACATTATACCGGTATTACCGTGAACGGTATAATATGGCCCAGCCCTACTTAGAAGTATCATCTCCCCACAATTTTTCTTTGCATTTTCAGTAACTCGTTCACTTACGAACAGCCAGTTGAGCAGCATTGAGACCCAAGAATAGCAGTTAAATATTAAAGTTTTCATTTATCACAGTTAGAACAGTAGTAATATTTTTAGAAATCATCCTACTTGACCCTCTGCTAATGGAACTAGAATTCCTGATTTTAAAAGTGTACTTAATTTCCTAGTCTAATCATTGCTCAAGTTAAATGCCCTATGCTACTTTGATCTAGAATAGGGCATGATGTGCCCCTTTCAGAGTTTGGGGTGTTTCATAAAATTGTCTTAATTAATAAAATAGGAGTGCCTACTTTATAATTAATTATGATTATTGTTATTATTATTTTAAGTAGCCATCTTTTTGTGTTTAGATTAACTGTTAATTTGTACACACAATGTTTTTGTCCAGCAAATCAGGGGTTAGTTTAAGGACATCAAGATGGTATTTGACTAAAGGGGGAGAGAGTTCTGCATTGTAGGTACAGTTAAGTTTCTGAAAACAAGAAATGATGAAGGTGAGGCTCAGTTTCCTTAACTATCAGGTGAGGAGAGCTTGATGTATAAAGCCCCAGTAAGATGACACACACAAGCTCTTTGGAGTGGAATCTAAACAACAGTCAGCAATACCAGCTGTCATATGCTTTTTCTTTACTGGTATCACTGTCTAATATGAATTGGTTAATTTTGGCCTAACGTGTGTCAATTGTCTGCACACAAACTTGTCTCTCCTTATGTGTATGTAGACATGACTGGTCAGTGAAAATGTCAACACACGTGGACAAAGTGACCCATTCCAAGGACAAAAGCTTAGCCCTTACTACTTTCCCCCTTTTTCTTTTAAACGGACATATGCACTGTAGAGGTTCCTGTTGTTTTTACGCTGCCTGACAGTTTACCAAATATAAATGGTTGGCTTTAAACTTAAAACACCACTAGTTATGTTATTTTTGGAAGACTAAAACTCGCATGCTATTTGGAGGAATAACACCCAGATATTACGTGTCTCAGAACACCACCATTAGGCAACTCGTATGCTCTGTCATAATATGAAATTCAGTCAAAACATTTTATTTATTTATTTTCTATTTTTTTGATTGTACTGATAAGCATGAATTTATTTGCCAAGGGAAGGTCAAGTCTTTGGATCCAGCCTGCTGAGTTGTCTTTAATTTTTGGCCTGCTCACTGCAAAATGTGCATGAATACAGTGCTTGCATCTTCTAAACAATTGTCCTTGCAAAAACTGTTCAAATATTATAATAATTTGCCTGGAGATCATACTCTCATTTGGATTTTCAGCAACTAAAGCTTATATGCAGAAACACTGCTGCTAGTTATATCCTTTTCCTGGCATTACATATTTGCAATGCTACTGTCAGAGGATCCCAGAATGGTTCAACCCAATGAGCGAAATTTTACCTTTTGTTTTTGGCATTAGACTTTTACTAATTACTTTTAGTAATGTATTTTTAACTGTTGTTGCTGTGTGGTGTTTTTTTTTTTTTTAAAACACAAATTTACATTGTGGTGGTTTCTGCATTTTTATTTTCATTCTTTGCCTCTACTTAACTGGTATATGGATTTGGATGCATATGTCCTATATGATATATTATTGTACTGCTGTACTGTCACAAACAACCAGATGGAGTAAGATTTCATGCAGTAATGACTAAACTTTAGATTAAATTTTTTTTTTTTTTTTAAATAATGATACCTTATATTTTAAGTTTTATTTCAGTCTGGTATTCTTCCACTATTTTTGACAGCACTGTTTTGTTCTCTACAGGCTACATGAGGAGATTATAGACTTCTATAACTACATCTCCCCACGGCCAGAGGAAGAGAAAATGAGACTGGAGGTGGTGGACAGAATCAAGGAAGTCATCCATGACTTGTGGCCAAGTGCTGAGGTATATTTTATTCTTAAACCCTAACAACTGCAAAAGTTTTCTTTAGGCAGAATGTTGGTTTGGATATTGAGAGATAATAGATTTATTTTTTGGGGGAAAAAATCCACTTGTGGGGTTTGTCAGTGAAAGCACCACTTCAGATTATTAGCTTTAATCTGAAAGCTATCTAATGTCTATTTTACCGTATCTTATTTTATTTTTTGCACAAATAAATGATTTGTAACACAGTGAAAACCTTTAACATGCTTTCTTAAGTGA
Source organism: Maylandia zebra (assembly GCF_041146795.1). Taxonomy (NCBI): domain Eukaryota; kingdom Metazoa; phylum Chordata; class Actinopteri; order Cichliformes; family Cichlidae; genus Maylandia; species Maylandia zebra. Next base: position 9,008,719 of record NC_135167.1, read on the forward strand.
ATTTTAAGGAAGTGCTTGAAAAGGACAGTTTCTGCAAATAGCTTTTATTGCAAAGTACTTTGTGGAGTCATAAATGCTGACAGAGACCGAGCTCTATGGCCATACTACCTTTGACACAGTGGTCTCTGTAACTTATACAGGTCCTTCTCAAAAAAATTAGCGTATTGTGATAAAGTGCATTATTTTCTGTAATGTACTGATAAACATTAGACTTTCATATATTTCAGATTCATTACACACAACTGAAGTAGTTCGAGCCTTTTATCGTTTTAATATTGATGATTTTGGCATACAGCTCATGAAAACCCAAATTTCCTATCTCAAAAACTTAGCATATTTCATCCGACCAATAAAAGAAAAGTGTTTTTAATACAAAAAAAGTCAACCTTCAAATAATTATGTTCAGTTATGCACTCAAAACTTGGTCGGGAATCCTTTTGCGGAAATGACTGCTTCAATGCGGCGTGGCATGGAGGCAATCAGCCTGTGGCACTGCTGAGGTGTTATGGAGGCCCAGGATGCTTCGATAGCGGCCTTAAGCTCATCCAGAGTGTATCCCACAGATTCTCTATGGGGTTCAGGTCAGGAGAGTTGGCAGGCCAATTGAGCACAGTAATACCATGGTCAGTAAACCATTTACCAGTGGTTTTGGCACTGTAAGCAGGTGCCAGGTCGTGCTGAAAAATGAAATCTTCATCTCCATAAAGCTTTTCAGCAGATGGAAGCATGAAGTGCTCCAAAATCTCCTGATAGCTAGCTGCATTGACCCTGCCCTTGATAAAACACAGTGGACCAACACCAGCAGCTGACATGGCACCCCAGACCATCACTGACTGTGGGTACTTGACACGGGACTTCAGGCATTTTGGCATTTCCCTCTCCCCAGTCTTCATCCAGACTCTTGATGGCATCTTGATTTCCGAATGACATGCAAAAGTTGCTTTCATCCGAAAAAAGTACTTTGGACCACTGAGTAACAGTCCAGTGCTGCTTCTCTGTAGCCCAGGTCAGGCGCTTCTGCCGCTGTTTCTGGTTCAAAAGTGGCTTTACCTGGGGAATGCGGCACCAGCCCATTTCCTGCACATACCTGTACACGGTGGCTCTGGATGTTTCTACTCCAGACTCTACTGCTTCCGCAGGTCCCCCAAGGTCTGGAATCGGTCCTTCTCCACAATCTTCCTCAGGGTCCGGTCACCTCTTCTCGTTGTGCAGCGTTTTCTGCCACACTTTTTCCTTCCCACAGACTTCCCACTTAGGTGACTTGATACAGCCCTCTGGGAGCAGCCTATTCGTTCAGAAATTTCTTTCTGTGTCTTACTCGTTTAGAGGACCTTTTCATGATATGCTAATTTTTTGAGATAGGAATTTTGGGTTTTCATTAGCTGTATGCCAAAATCATCAATATTAAAACAATGACAGGCTTGAACTACTTCAGTTGTGTGTAATGAATCTGAAATATATGAAAGTATAATGTTTATCAGTACATTACAGAAAATAATGAACTTTATCACAATATGCTAATTTTTTTTGAGAAGGACCTGTAACTGTCAGATACCAGTGTTGGTTTACAATACTAATCAGGCTGTTTGTGATGTAGCTAATGGCTACAGGCGTCAGGCTTTTATAAAGCATCCTGTTTTCTGTTATCTCGCTGCTGCACAGTACTGTTTGGGTCATTTTATTACTGCCACCTCAGGCATTATTGTACCCGCTGACTTTGATCCTGCTGATAGAGCAGTGTGCTTCAAAGTGTGTCTGCCCTGGGAATAGCAGCTCCTAAATGAGGAGCACAACACTGTCCCAATTGTGGTCAGCTTTATTTATTTTTTCCCCCCCACCATGAAGTGAGCAGGAGCAGCGTTGTCATCAGGTCAGTGTGATGCCTGTTTAATTAGCTTAGATGCCAAGAAGTCCAGCAGTCACGCTGTTGCTGTACCAAATTGAAATCTTGCCAGGTAAACATGTAGGATTGTCTCATTCAAAAAGCACCAAGAAATGTTAATGGTATGTATGCAATAACTTGGCAGTTATTCACCACACTTAGGCCACAAGTGAAAGTGTTACTGGAGATGCCAAACTGGGATCAAACAACTCTTTTCACCTTCCTAACCACCTATAGTTACCTCACCCTTCACAGAAATCTTCAAGAACTACTATTCATTCATTCATTCGGTCATGGCTCTACACTCAGCTTAATGCTCTACATGTGACAGTCCTGTAAACCAGAGTTTATACTTCTGGGTTATAGTGGAATGTGTAGAGGAGGTTTAAGGGAATTAAATGTGGGCTATGGCTTAATTCTATTTGTGTAGTGCTCTGAGAGAGGTTAAAAGGGAAGGTTGAAGATGTATTTTCATTAACAGAGTGCAGGTTATAAGATTAGTAGCTAAAAAGGCTGTTGTTATTGTAAAAGCTGTTCAATTTGTGTAAGCCTGCCACTAAATCACTGCTATGTTGAGCTGTAAAAATGTATTCATGCACGCTGTAGAACAGGTTTTTGTTGTAGTCAGTTGTAGCGTGGGAAAATCAAGGAAAGCTATCATAGTGCTTGTTTCAGTTTGCCAGCAGGGTAATCTATGTCATGGGTTGTCAGAGCTATAAAGGTGTGTAGGAGTTTAAAGAAACATTGTGATTAAAAAGACCTTTGTGACATGCTTTATCTGCATTTCTTATCCTAAACAAAAAAATATCTACATGTGTGTAACTGCTTGTCCTTTATCTTCAGGTGGAAGTGTTTGGGAGTTTCAGCACTGGTCTTTATCTGCCAACAAGGTGAGCTATGCAGCATTCATCATTTTTGCCAAACTGTAACTGAACTGGCTTATTACCACAGTTACTTAACTCACCTATGGAGAAAGTGCTCTGTCTAGCCAGGCTTTGAGGGTCAAGTGGTTTAGTAATTTTAGCACCACTGATCCTGGAGCTCGTAAAGGATTTACTCAGAGTGGCTCCCCACTGCTGACAGACAACAAGAAGACAACAACACCCCACCCCCCTCAACACACAGGCAGGCATGCCACCTGCATTAGTGAACTCTTAACACCATACTGAGCGCTTTAAAAGGGCTCAGCTGTTCATTAATGCTTTATTTTTCACTGACTGATTTCTTTGACATTTTTGGATCATTTCTAGAGACATGACTGTTTGTATTGAGCTGCCAGAGTAGAGTGTTTTGTGGTCTGCGTGTATATTTTTGTTTGCACGCCTCTTGTTTGTACTGGGTGCTTGTGTGTGACACATGGCACTGCTGACTTAATACACATTGGCTGACTCTTAAAAGGCTCTGTCAGGAGCTGCACATTGCTTTTCCACAAGAGGGAACCAAAGCCATCTGCCATCTATCTGCAGTTATCTAACACACAGGATAGGTTTAAGGTGGACCACTTGTGCGTTTCCTTGGCATTTGTTTTGTGTATGCAGTTAGTGATGGAAGCTCATGCTCAAATTTTGAAATGATGTCACAAGTAATTCTTCTGAGTCACACATTTGGGCTTCACACGTCCACACCCTGCTTGTAATGCTCAGCAGAGACTGGACCACAGTTTGAGAACCCACAGCCTTAAAATTACTTTTGAACTTCGGGGCTAAGACAGGGCAGTATAAGAAAGATGAGGATTATATAAAACTTTTGTGTACTTGATTACAAATTATGGAACAAGTGAACTTCAAATCCAGCTGGTTTATCATATAATACCTGTTGACTGGAGTAGAAAATTTTAGCAAAATCACGCCACACTCACTTGTACAGAGGAACAATGTGCAGTGTCTTTATGTGCGACGATAAATTTCAGCTGAAGTTATTTTAGTTGTGCACATAATGTTAAAGCTGCATTGTTTTTAGTTTAGTGAGGGTCAATATTTTTGTCACATGACAAACTTGAAACTAAATGTTTTGCTGTGAAGATAAACCAGAAATGCTTCTGCGGTGTGTTGGTGTTTTTGAGGGACTCATATAGAAGAGTTGGATTAAAATAACTTTTTTTTCCCTCCTCTTCATTTTCCTCTCTCAACAGTGACATTGACCTGGTAGTTTTTGGGAAGTGGGAGTCACTCCCTCTCTGGACTTTAGAAGAGGCGCTCCGAAAGAAAAACGTCGCAGATGAAAACTCCATCAAAGTTTTGGACAAAGCCACAGTAAGACTTCATTTCCAGTTTTTCTTCTGTGTTTAGAGGTATAAATCTGTAAAGCCACAACCTGTGGAAAAAGCAAACATGGAATCATTGCAAGCTACTAATTATCTGCAATAAATCAGATTCATGTAGAGCAATTTGCCTTAGTTTTCAGTGTCTTCAATTCAGGCAAGCAGCTGTATGAAATCACTGATGACGCTGATAAGCATAGTTGTCTTATTATAGTCAGGCATGTGTACAGACATGCACATGAAGAGAAATGCCAGCATCAGAACTTTGGTATGCTTCAAGTGTTTTGTTGCTACAAATGACAGAGTACATTTCATCCAAACTAAAGTGATGTGGTTCTAGCAGTGGCACAGCATGTAATGATCTTGAAGCTAACATTGTCATTCATATCACATCATTTTTGTTTTTTCAACCAATTCCAAAAGTTTAATTAACAATCTGTGCTTTGTTAATAGATTTTTCCTAACATTTGGGTTTATACCACCTCAGACGATTTAGTAAAAGCCTTTTCTGCTTTGCAACTGTCGCTTATTATGGTTCTTAAAAAGCCTATAAGCAGTTGTAGGGGAATATCAAGTGGATTTTAGTTGAGGATTATCAGTTGTGTATGATTGCATGTGAACCTGTTGTTTTCACACTTACAGACACACTTGGACACAAAGTAGTTTATAGGTGCAGATTTAAAATTATAAATGTCTTTTATAACAAGTGTGAGGGATTCGTATTCTGTGTCACACATGTTCCAGGTTCCCATCATTAAACTGACAGACTCTTACACTGAAGTTAAAGTGGACATCAGCTTCAATGTGACGAGTGGAGTGAAAGCTGCACGTCTCATCAAGGAATTCAAAGAGGTACAGTTTACAGTACAGTTTCTGTTCAGTATGTATGATCCTTTTTTTTTGCTCCATGTATTTTTCTGTATTAACACCTGTAAGGCTGAGTTCCCTCTTTTAGAGATGTGTACATTGTTTGAGCACTGTTGTAGTTGATCTTAGACCTTAATCTGTGTGGGATCACCCCGAGGTCTTCCTGAATCCTGAAGATGCTTGCTTTCTCGTGAGGCTACTTTATATAAAAATGTACAATATAATAATCCCTATTGTCTTTATTCTGTAGAAATATCCTGTGCTGCCTTATCTGGTCCTGGTGCTGAAGCAGTTTCTACTGCAACGGGACCTCAATGAGGTTTTTACCGGTGGAATTGGCTCCTACAGTCTCTTTCTCATGGCTGTCAGCTTTCTGCAGGTTGGTTCTGTAGTTTAAACCCAGCCGCCCAATGTTCCGAAACAAAATACAAAGACTACAAAATATAAAAACCCTTACCTGTGAATAAAATGTTCAGAAATTTGCAGTTTAAACTGAGAAACAAGAATTGCAGCTAACTTACTGATTTACAGTACTTCTAACAACCACCTGTACTTTGTTTCCAGCTTCACTACAGGGAGGATGTGTTTGGTCTCAACATCAACATTGGTGTTTTGCTCATTGAATTCTTTGAGCTCTATGGGCGCAACTTCAACTACCTGAAAACAGGCATCAGGATAAAAGACGGCGGGTGCTACGTTGCCAAAGACGAGGTTCAGAAGAACATGTTGGATGGCTACAGGCCCTCCATGCTCTACATTGAGGACCCACTACAGCCAGGTAGAAATTATTCTAATTCCTCAGAGGTGTTGAATCTTAAATTGGTGCAACATGCATATTTAAATGCACAAGCCTTTGCTACACAAACAGTGTGTCGATAAAAAGCAAAGAAAATCCAGTCTGATCTTCAGTATTATATTAGCGTGACTGTAAAAACTGCTGCTCCAGTCTGACTATAATGTCACATACTGCAATTAAGACCTCATTATTTTTTTGGCTTCAGACTTGCAGAGCCATCTGTGTTATTCTAACCAAATGTAATATATAATGAAGGCGAATAATTATGAAATAGCAGAAACCTTAAAAAGTGCAAGTGGTTAAAGCCATACCTTATCAAAAGATTCAACACAGAACTTAAATGGTAGAAAATGGTGTTGTCATTAAACGGGCAATGTGGAATTGATAATTCTTCATCGTATTGGCGTGTTGGTAATGTTCTCACCTTCTGTCTTGTGTCCAACAGACAATGATGTTGGCCGCAGCTCTTACGGTGCCATGCAAGTGAAGCAGGCGTTTGACTACGCCTACGTGGTGCTCAGCCATGCCGTGTCACCCATCGCCAAATTCTACCCCAACAATGAGAGTGAGAGGTAAGGAACAAATTCAAGAAACTTGCGAGGACTTGTCTAATGCTAATTTAATTTCTTAATACTGAAATTCTCATTCTTTGGACTTAAACAACTGAGACAGTAGAATCAGTGATTGTTTTGGTACAGTCACATTCAGAGCGGAGGGTTATCAGCAAAAACAAGGGCTTCTTACAGTTTATCTTCAGTCTGTGAAATGATATCTACTTTCTTATACTTATTAGTTATTGTAAGAAAAAATTTTGTTGCTTGCATCACTTGATGCACACAAACCCTAATAACATTTGTATTCAGACTGCTGTTTTACTATGTATTTCTCTCTTGTGTCCTATCACAGCATACTTGGCCGGATCATCCGTGTGACTCAGGAAGTGGATGACTACAGAGAATGGATCCGAAAAAAATGGGGAAGCCCACTCAACAGTATGTTCAGGTTTTCTCATGTGTTTGAAAAAAGTAACTGCAAAGTAACTTTGACCCACTAAAGATCAGCAGTTCACTGTCTGCTGAATGTACTAATAACTCCAGACCAATTGTAGACCAAATGTAATCTTTACAGGCTTAATGTGTTCACTCTGCATTTGTCTTTTCCGGCTTCTGTAGAAAATGAAGTCACATTGTTTGAATCGCAGCAGCTTGATGAGCGCAACAACAACGTTCCAGATGACGACAATGATCCTGTGGTGGCTGTACTGTCAACTCCTCTCAGCAAAACATCCTCCAACTCTTCTTCCCCGTCACTCCGCTCCTCTCCCTCCTCCTCCCCACTGTCGCCGTCTTCCACATCCTCTACTTCCACCTCAAGTGATGGGGTCAGTCCTGTGGCTGCATACATATTTCAAATATGACATTATTGCAAATATCTGTAACATTTAAAGCTTCCTAAGAAAGATTTATAGGTGACAAAATATTTTGGAAATTATATTTTGTAACAAATTTTGTCCCCCACCCAGGACTCTGATAGTACACCTTGTAAGACTGCCAAACAGCAGCCCAGCCGAGGATCCAGTGCTCACAGAGAAAAGTCTGCTGCTGTCAGCAATCACAGAACACAGAGCCACACTACCAGCACTCCACCTGGAGGCAACAAGGGAGGAAAGGTACTCACAGCTTCACATTAAATTCACACATACATCTCAAGATACCACAGACGTATCAATCTAACTTGACTAATTGTGATAGTTGTTAACCTCTTTAAATCAAGGATTTATCTTATTGAGATTTTTCAAACAGATCCAGTTTAAGAGCAAAGATTGAGGAACACATAAGACAAAAAGAAATTATAAAGGTTTATAGGTTGCAAGAGGAACTACAGATGCATAAATATAACATTTTAACATTTCAATTGCAAAATCATAGAATGCAACTTAATATTTTTTGCAGTAAATTTGGGCAATATTTAAGAGTAATGGCTAATGTTAGAATGCCCTGTGCTGATAACTGCTGGATAACTTTGATTTGTATTTATTTTTTCTGGATAATGAAAGATTGCAAAAGAAATGGAGAAGCTTTTCTAGTGTGCTTTTTGTCACATTTCTGCACCATCACTGGCAAGTTACATTGACACTGTACAGCAGGTAAAATATTGAACACATCACCAATTTTCCAAGTAAATGTATTTCTAAAGGTGCTATTGACATGAAATCAACAAAATGTTGGTAACAGCCCATCTAAGCACACATGCAAAGAAATTAAACCATAAGAAATGACATGAGGGGGAAAAAGTGTTGAACACATGAAAAAAAGGGAAGTGCAAAAAGGCATAGCAAGTCATGACTTCAGCTGAAATCTCAGCTCTCGCAAGACCTTTGCAACCTTTTTATTGCAAAACACACAGATGGCATCAGCTACAGAAGAATTTCTAAACTGAAGGTTCCAGTGAGCACTGTTGGGGCCGTAATCCTGAAGTGGAAAGAACATCATTTCACCATAAACCAGGTGCTCCTGCAAGATTTCAGACAGAAGTGAAAAGAATTGTTACAAGAGTTGTCCAAAAGCCAATGACCACAGAGCTACAGCAGGTACAGTTGTTTCAAAGAAAACAATAAGTATTTTAATGCCATAGTGCACACCATGTCTGGAGGTCAAAAGGCACTGCATATTGCCCCCCCAAATACCGCACAAACAGTGAAGTACAAATCAGTTGAGCATCATGATATAGGGCTGGGCTTTTGTTTTGTTTTTTTGTTGTTGTTTTTTTTTTGGGGGGGGGGGGGTCTTCAGCATATGGGACTGGAATGCTTCATAGACTTGAAGGAAAGATGAATGGAAAAATATACCGACACATCCTTGATTAAAAATCTGCTGCCATCTACCAGGAGGATGAAGCTGGAACAAGGATGGATGTTTTAGCAAGACGATGATTCCAAACACTGCCAAGGGACCTCTCAATTGATTTCAGAGAAAGTACAGCTGCTACAATGCCCCAGCCAACCTGACCTGAATCCAACTGAAAGTCAGTGTAACAAAACAAAAACAAATAAAACCTCCCAAAAAACTAAAGGTCAGAGTTCATAGAAGGGAACTTTCAGATTTTGAAGACTGTTTGTTTGGACAACTGGGCCAAAATCACACCGCAGGAGGGTCTTGAACAAACAAAGACTTTTGTACAAAGTATTACTTGTTCAGTACTTTATCCCTGTGTCATGTCTCATTATTACACATAATTTATGGACATCAGTGGTTTGATTTCTTTGCATGTGTGCATTGGATGGGTTGTTACCGACATCTGGTGATTTCATCTAAATGGCACCTCTAGAAATATATTGAGTTGAAGTGCTTATTTTACCCGCTGCATGTCTACGGAAATTCCACCACTATTAATAACTAAATGTTTTGTCCTCTGCCTCCAAGGCCAGGATGTCTCGTTCTCACCAAAAGAGTGGCCATCACGGGCAGCAGACCAACTTATCCGGTGGCAAAAGCCATCCGAGCAACAAGCCGCACCACCACCAGGCCAGCAGCAAGAGGAGGAAAAATGTGCGAGACTCTACACAAGAGGATCTTTACAGATAGGGTTAATTTTGCTAGCATCACCCCAGATCTCCCTTCCTTTTCTGCAACGGACTGTCACATCTTACTTCTGCTGCCAGACTCGAGGCTTGGGAGACTACTAGTATTGAAACATCGTCCAGAACTCTTTCAATCTGGCTTTTCAGGGTGACGAGCAACATCCTCTAGCAGGGAGGAAAAACTCACAAAGAGAATCGTAATTGGAAATGGACATAATTTCATGGACTTGAACTGAAATCACAAAGGGTAAACGGTCAGTTTCCAGCTTCCCAACAGCTTCTTGTAAGGAGTGGGGTTTTTCTTTCCATAGCCAGCACCTACACAATATGCCTCTTGCGCCTCCTGCTGTACAGGAATGGACAGGCCAGGTTTGTGAATCAGCTCTGGAGCAATACCTGGAACTGCTGGCTGGAAAATAGGATCAAAGGTTTTAAAGAGAAATTAAAGTATGCAAATTGCTTAAAATGTACAAAAAAAAGTTATGTTGAACAGAAAATGTGTATGAAGATTTTTTTTTTTTTTTTTTTTTTTTTTTTTTTTAAATGATGGTCACTTACAAATGCAATCAATAAGAGCGGGGAAATAACTTATGCATGATATGTTTTTAGTTGATTTAAATTGTTTTGTTATGTCTAAACAGGTTATAAAAAGATTTGTACAAAAAAACACACAAAATAAGCAAAAAACTGTTAAAAAAAAATCACAACTAAGAGGAACCTATTTCGTATGACATTTTTACAGACAATTTGAAGTCGTATAAACATGCACATTTTGCTCCCGCTGCTTTGGGTCCCATTGCCAACAGAAATCATCAGCATCTAGTTTTTCTCCTGTTTGCTTTCTGAGTGTGCTACAGTGTTAACAGTTAGCCCTGAGTGAGCCTTTGCTCACAATACAGCCCTATAGATGAGCAGAGGGAGCTCGAGTTCTCTTATCCAGCTCAGTCGCATCAGTGTAGAGGCTTTAAGACTACAGGTTTGAAACGTATAGGGCGATAATGGGTTTTATTGGGGGGAGGGGGGACAAAAAAAACAACAAAATCCTACACTTGAAAACGTGTCATCAATGCGATAATAATCTGTTTCTCTGATAATTTACAAACTACAAAATCATTTGTATTTGTTAAATGTATTTATTTTTTTATTAATTGTATGAACATAGTATGGATCTATGTGTTTAACATTAGAGCCCATATCTTTGAGTCCTATATTTGAAATGGGATAAGTTGTCGGGAGGTGGGTTGGGGTCGGGCATGTTAGGATACAGGAAGATGCCACCTTTTTATTGTTGTACTACTACTACTTTTTTTTTTTTTTTTTTTTTTTTTTTCTCTCTTGTTCCACTGACAGTTGAGTGACCAAGGTACTTTGAACAATTTAAGACCATTTTACAAGTCATGTGGTGAGAATTTTCTATTCATGTGGCTGGTCTACCTAGTTTAAGAGAGACTATTTGTTTTACGGTTTATAAATCAACAGAACACTTCTGTCATTGCAGTACAGCAACTAACCTGTAGATGGAGTTATTGCTCCAAGTCTTAATCCACAGAGTTTGGGCTTGTATACTGCATTTGGGGTTTTTTTTCCCTTTTTTTTTTTTTTTTTTTTTTTTTGGGTTTGTGTGCGATTGTGATTGACATAAGCTTGGTGTCTTATCTGAATAGGCAGCTGCACATAGCAAACTTTCAACTTAAACAGTTTTTCTAGGAGGGAGTCTCACACCGAAGCACAGTGCAGTCCCCTCGTCATCTACCTTTCTCAGATGTGACAAGAATCACCCACAGTAAAACAAGTAGCCAGCAATAACCACCACCTCACGTTATAGAATGCTACTCCACAATGACTACTGTAGCGACACAATGTTATGCTCACCACCGAGCTATGTTATGTTTAGATGGAGCAGGATCAGGACACTTTTAAGTCAACTTACTGTTATTTGGTGTTGAATTATTAAAAAAAAAAAAAAAAAAACACAAAAAAACCCACAAAAAAAACCTAGTTCCACTACCCTTCCAACACCTCACTCATCCTCAAGTACTACAGCTGAGGTTTAAAAAAATGCAGTATAACAGCGCTGGTCTTGTGGTCGACAGACAAGGAGAAAGGTGAATCAAGTTGTGCCATCTGAATGTCCACTGACCATGTTTCTTCACAGCAGGAAAGCTTTGACCCCAACTGTACTCATTTGAAATGTTTTTCTGCAGCTATTACAATCCATGCAATAAAAACCATATCATTAAACCATATGTTGAGACAAGTTTCTGGTCTGCCTTTGACTTTTATTTTGAATTGTCTGTCTCTTTGTTGACTAAATTAAATAATTGTAAGGTCACTTAAAATGAAAAGCAGCATTGTGTTGGGGTGTGAGAGGGACATCTCCAGAGGGGAGCTCATCTGAAAGTCTCCAAGAGCATGAAATGAACCAGTGGTGCAAATACTCCTGTATTTGACTGAAATTCTTTTATTTTGCATGCAAATATTGTATGTAACTCATACTCCACATTGTTTCAGTGATTAAAGCTTTAAAATGTATAAACCCTACTAAAAATGTATTGAAAACTTAAACCACAAGGTGGCAGCATCTTACCAAAAGGTTTTATTGTAGGCAACTACGCTAACCAGCATTGCATTCTGTGCAAGTTTGAAATTACAGTCTTGAAAGACGTTTTTATGGTGGTTTTAACAAAACTGCACAGACGTTTCTAGTGTTCTCAATAAGTACGATGACAGAAATATAAATGCAGTACAGATATTAAGTTAACATCAAAGATAATTGCAGCCACCGTAAGCAAAAATAGTTTTAAACTCTTGTGCAAAACTACTCTTCACACAATACATCTCTCTTAGTTCATAGGACTCTCCTGCATGAGCCTCAAAATAGTAGCCAATGCTTTCTATACTATATTTAACCGGGTCTGTGGTCTCCCCCCTGCCTTTTTTGGGGCTCCCATCTTTGCCCAATGTTGAAAAAAGTCTGGTTAACGCCCCTGGTGTGTGACAGTGATGGAGGAGGGGCGTGCTCGCTTGGCGCAACGCGCGCACGGGCAATTGAAGAGTAGAGAAGAGGCGCACGGGGACCACGCACTCAATGAGCACTTACCGGTTCGTTTATGTACGATTTATTTCCCGGAAGACCTTTAAGTCTCTCAGGTAAGATGCTAAACTCTTGTTTGATTTAAAAAACGAAACAAAACAAAAACGACCCTTCCTGACACATTAACACCTGCATGCTCAAGAGAAGGGTAACTGGTTGCACGGGGGGAAAACGGTTAACACAAGGATGTCTCAGCGGAAAACTTTCCATCTCTGGCAACACCTTTTCATTTAAGTCGAGGTTTATATATATATGTATGTATATATATGTATGTGTGTGTGTGTAAATTTGTCGAAGTCTAAAGTTAAATAAAATGACACTTTTCTTGATCTCCGCATCGATTTTCCTTGACGCATTTTTACCTGCCTGCTCTTGTCATCCAGACTGCAAGAAGTTGAATTGGTGTGTTTCGGAAATGAAGCTACTCACTCCTGACTCGATCTAAGCGACCTGCCTTTGAGAGTTAGAGCTTCAAATGTTAATATTGAAATCCTCTTTGTCACATATTTAGTGCGAGTTTGTTCGAGTTGTAGGTGGAGAAACTGTCTGAAACTGTGAGAAATCAGAAAGTGGATTTATCCCTTGTTCTAAACGGGCTTTCGGTCTGCCATGCGTTTGTGTCAAATGTGTATCTCCTTGTATGTCACCGGGTAATGACTGGTAGTGTTTCTCACTCATTTATTGAGCGCACCCATCCAAATATAACCAGTTTATTTACTTCGGCATGGATTAAACTCTACCAGTGATCCTGTGATGTCTTTTCTCCGTGCTCTGGTGTTCTTCAAACCAACAAGGGCATTTTAGGGAAGGTAAAATTGTTTTTAATAAGTAAGTTGCTTTTTGGCAGGCTGGATGTTGCTGATTTAAAATAGTTTTATCTCTTCAAATCTCTTCCTACAACATATGGTCCCCGTTTCTACCACGAATAGTGCCCCCGTCAGTGCCTGTATACTCATTTCAGAGTGAAACTGGCTTTAGTCCTTTAGTAACTGGAGCACAACACAGTGCGTGCTTCAGAAGGCGCTTTACTGTTTGAGTTTAAAATCGAAATTGAATTTGATTTATTTACAAATCAGTTTAAAATGATCTAATATTAAATGACGTTATCTGCACTTTTTAACTAGTGGTCATTAAAACAACAGTTGTGGAGCTGTGCTGCGAGATCCCAGAGAAAGCAGCATGAGTCATTTTTAATGAAATCAAAATAACTAACCATCCGATTTTAATAATATTTTAACTTCTCACACAGTGTTTGTCCATTTTTTTTAGATATCCATCTATGAGCTCAGATTTCATTTAAGTGGATTTAAAATGACCTTAAATTGATTTTAATAATATATTCACAATACAGAAAAACGTTGATTCCTATATCTCACTGACAACAGTTTTCACTGGGGCTTCTTTATTTTTGCAGGAAATGGTCCGTGTATTATTTGGGTGCATCACAGTGAGTGTGAGGTAGTTTTATTATTATCTTAAAGTTAGACATATTAAGAGCTATTTTTGTTGTTGTGAAGTTCAGTCTGTTTCCTAAATAGAAAGCAACCGCACATTGTCAGCCCATGTATTTATTGAGCCAGCAGTGTGCATAATTTTGCCTGAATGTAATGTTACAGCATAGGTGATGTGATCTCTGAAAGCAGAACATACAGGACATAGTTTTAAGGGATTATAATGGTCGGCTGATGTATAGCTTTTCAGGCAAATCTGTTTATGTGCACACAGTCCACTCGCTTGCTTTGGTCTGAATAGAAGATTAGACATCAGCTGAACAGCTTACATACACAACTCGCAATATATGGCTTCACTTGAAATCGGTCTTTGTGATAATTTATTGCAAATAGTTTGAGAAATGATATGTAAACTCCATCACATCTGAGTATTTAATGTTGCACTTCCTCAGCTGTTACTTTCCGTAAAGTGAAGCTGCAGCGAAGTCATTTCTTGGCATCGGCAGGTAGTTTAAACTGTGGATGAAGGCCATATTACTTCTCCTAAGAGCCAGGAAGAGATTGTGTAGCTGTACAAGTGACTTCTGAAAACACCAATTGGCTTTGTGTTTCTTCTCTACAAAGCTGTTCTGGTGATAAACTCTTTACATGGCTTAAAAGCTTTTTTTTTTGTTTACGCTGTGATGACGTGTATAAATGTGTAAACCCAAGAACCGAATGACATGTGCATTCCTGCTATCATATGGATAGGCTAATTCTCATGTTTCTGCTTGTTTGAGCCTACTCACTGTTACTGACTCCATCGGGATAAGAGACATAGCTTCTGTGGGGCGGCTGTGTATCACTTGCTTGATTACTAATCTGATCCCTTTTCCAATTCTCATAAGTACAGGCGGCTTATGGATTGACCACTTGCTGTTATTTTTAATGACATCACTTTGTTTTAATTTAATCTAGGCAGTGAAAAACATTGAAGCCTAAAATGGTGAGACTACCATGTATAATGGTCAGTGTAAAATATCTGCAAGCAAGAGAAATCATTGCTTTGACGTATGGAGCTCATGTGTTTTAATGTAATGGAGGGGTTAGTCTATGCAGTGGCAGTGGTGTTAAATTCTTGGTCATGGCTCAGCAGGTGAATGCGTTACTGCAATTCCCTAAATAACCCTAACCCGTTGACAGAAAAGCTGTAATCTAAATCGTAACCTATACATTAGCATTGGCCACTGGTGTGCAGTTATCCTTTGTGATGGTATGATGTATGTAATTTTGACACGATGAAAACTGTGTTGTAATTTTGCAGATTGATTTTACAGTTTGATGCACCCAAACAGGGTTTAGCTGTGAGTGCGCACAAAAAAATCCCAAACTATAACAAAACAGATTGTGGGGAATGACACCAGGGTCTGCTTTGTGATGATAATAACTGGTAGTTCAGTTGTTTTGTGTTTCTTCGCCCTCTCGCGTGGAGCCTCAGCTGACCATGTCGCTAGTATAAGACAGCAGTTCCCAGTGTGTGGTTTCAGTGCTAGCATGTCTTCATCAGTGGGGTTTGTTGACAACCATTATTTTTCATGTTATGTATTCATAGTCTGCACTGTCATGCATCCTTAGTAAAAATGTTAATGCATTGGAGTAAAATGAATCAGGTCATTTTGTAGGCTAACGTAATCAAATTTATTCAAATTTGCATCCTTTGGTTTGGTGTTTATCTCATTAAGCTATGGCCAATTACTAACTCCACTGTAAAATTTGATGATAATACTATGAAACACTATTAGCAATTATCCGTTAGCCACACTGTCTGTCTGTTATCAGTAAGGTAGTGGCTTGCAGCTATGGTTGAGTAATAAAGCTATAACATTAATATAGAAGGTAGGCAACAAATGTCACCAGACAGTGTCCATTTGACAGGAAAACACAGTTATGTGTCCAAAACACACTATGTCCCCATGGATATCAAAGATGGTATCGGGTATCAAGTATTTTCCTCGGTATCAGTATCGAGTTTTGAAATTCAAGTATCGTGACAACCCTGGTTAGCGGATACCTGAGTCTGTCTGGTCTCCAAGCAAAGGATGGGCAGTATAGCCGCAAAATGATATCACAAGATTTCAAGAAAATTTGCGATAATGATATTACTGACAGTATCTTTTCATTGATCCTTGTAGCTTACAGAGAGCGGTAGCAAGCTTCAACACTGTTATCAAAAAATATTTTCTACCTGAAATGTTTAGGATCGAGCTTTTTAACCACCTGGGCCGAGGTACAGTGGGGCAAAAAAGTATTTAGTCAGCCACCGATTGTGCAAGTTCCCCCACTTAAAATGATGACAGAGGTCAGTAATTTGCACCAGAGGTACACTTCAACTGTGAGAGACAGAATGTGAAAAAAAAATCCATGAATTCACATGGTAGGATTTGTAAAGAATTTATTCGTAAATTAGGGTGGAAAATAAGTATTTGGTCACCTCAAACAAGGAAAATCTCTGGCTCTCACAGACCTGTAACGTCTTCTGTAAGAAGCTTTTCTGTCCCCCACTCGTTACCTGTATGAATGGCACCTGTTTGAACTCATCATCTGTATAAAAGACACCTGTCCACAGCCTCAAACAGTCAGACTCCAAACTCCGCCATGGCCAAGACCAAAGAGCTTTCGAAGGACACCAGGAAAAGTATTGTAGACCTGCACCAGACTGGGAAGAGTGAATCTACAATAGGCAAGCAGCTTGGTGTGAAAAAATCAACTGTGGGGGCAATCATCAGAAAATGGAAGACATACAAGACCACTGATAATCTCCCTCGGTCTGGGGCTCCACGCAAGATCTCATCCCGTGGGGTCAAAATGATCATGAGAACGGTGAGCAAAGATCCCAGAACCACACGGGGGGACCTGGTGAATGACCTGCAGAGAGCTGGGACCAAAGTAACAAAGGTCACCATCAGTAACACACTACAACGGCAGGGAATCAAATCCCGCAGTGCCAGACGTGTTCCGCTGCTGAAGCCAGTGCATGTCCAGGCCCGTCTGAAGTTTGCCAGAGAGCACATGGATGATACAGCAGAGGATTGGGAGAATGTCATGTGGTCAGATGAAACCAAAGTAGAACTTTTTGGTATAAACTCAACTCGTCGTGTTTGGAGGAAGAAGAATACTGAGTTGCATCCCAAGAACACCATACCTACTGTGAAGCATGGGGGTGGAAACATCATGCTATGGGGCTGTTTTTCTGCCAAGGGGACAGGACGACTGATCCGTGTTAAGGACAGAATGAATGGGGCCATGTATCGTGAGATTTTGAGCCAAAACCTCCTTCCATCAGTGAGAACTTTGAAGATGAAACGAGGCTGGGTCTTCCAACATGACAATGATCCAAAACACACCGCCCGGGCAACAAAGGAGTGGCTCCGTAAGAAGCATTTGAAAGTCCTGGAGTGGCCTAGCCAGTCTCCAGACCTCAACCCCATAGAAAATCTGTGGCGGGAGTTGAAAGTCCGTGTTGCTCGGCGACAGCCCCAAAACATCACTGCTCTCGAGAAGATCTGCATGGAGGAATGGGCCAAAATACCAGCTACTGTGTGTGCAAACCTGGTAAAGACCTATAGTAAACGTTTGACCTCTGTTATTGCCAACAAAGGTTATGTTACAAAGTATTGAGTTGTATTTTTGTTATTGACCAAATACTTATTTTCCACCCTAATTTACGAATAAATTCTTTACAAATCCTACCATGTGGATTCATGGATTTTTCTTTCACATTCTGTCTCTCACAGTTGAAGTGTACCTCTGGTGCAAATTACTGACCTCTGTCATCATTTTAGGTGGGGGAACTTGCACAATCGGTGGCTGACTAAATACTTTTTTGCCCCACTGTAGCTTTTCCACCATGTAACCACATCCTTAATTTCTATCCACCTTTGCTCTTCCTGTCATAATGGAGAGCAGCCAGCGACACCTGGTGGAGTCATTTGTTTATATTTGTTTCGCACATCACCAGCTGTGTTCAATCTTTAGTGGAAACAGTTTTCCTGTATATTATGTAAAGTATTTTGTTTTGTTGGAAGCTGTTGAAGTAGCTCGGGTTTTGCTAAATCGTCCTTGGAGGCTGACGCACGGCTCTTGCCTTCAAACTTGCCCAGGCTTGTGTCATTGTTGAGCACACTGTGGAATTTAAACACGTGGTTTCACGGTAGCAGTGATGTTTCGATTTGACATTTATTAATAATGTTTAATTGCAGACAATATGACATGGCATAGCCCTACTCCAGACGTTAACAACAGCTACAGAATCTTGTTTTTGTCATTTGAGCTGAATGACGGCCTATATGGACAGAGTAATAAAGCAGAGGGCTTGGGGAGAAGAGTAATTTTAGGGCTTGATAAAATACGTTACTGTAACTTCATTCCAGCTATCCATTATAACCCTTCTGTGTTGGTTTCCAAAAACACTTCTCAGGCTATATTTGTGTGAGTTTCACTTCACCTTTGGTGTAAATATAACTTCAGTCAGATGACCTGTTTGGTTTTTTTTGCTGCAAACATTGGAAACCACCGAATTAAATTGCATAAGTGTTCTGCAGCAGTATGGACACCTACACGCCTCAGTTTGTGAAGGAAAAAAAAAGTACAGATAACTCAATATAGGTATGTAAACTTATGTTAAATGCACAATGTAAATGGGCATTTGCAGTGTAAATGGTGCCTTTCTCTTCTAAGCAAATGAAAGAAGATGAGTGTGCCCTGTTTAATTTGACCGCTCCTGTGTTTTGAAACGGGTACACAGCGTTATCATCAGCGCTGAAGAGAATCTTGCTGAGTTGTGCGTCGCTTACCTAAACGCACGCATATATATATATATATAAATGAGCTAACACCTATGTGCAACATATACTCTTGGTTTGTGCTTGACAAAGATAATGACCTTGACAGGAAATGTGGGGAACCTTCACCGGATGCACAATGTGACTTCTCACAGGTTTTTCTTAAGAACTAGAGTTGACACCATCTGTGAAGCTGAGAGGAACACAAGCTGTCTCTTTGTGCTGCTTTCAGTATCGTTCTTGCTTGGCAGCATGCTTATTTCTCTTTTTGGCTATATTGTTGTTGTTTTTTTTTTAAAAAGCACATTTTTTTTTCCCAACAAGAGTGGGAGCTGGCAACACAGAATGGCACAAGAACATATTTAAAGTTTTTAAATACTAATACATTAAAACCCTCACCAAATCTCAGGAAGCATCATTTTTGAACAATCATTTTAAAGTACATGTCTGATCTCTTTGAGTGTATTGAGATGGGGTTGTGTGTCAGGATAAAGCTATTTTCCCTCTTTACTGTTGAGTACTTCCTTCCTATCAGTCTCAGTAGAGAAATTCCATCCAGATTTGTCCTCATTAAGCACGCACGCACACACACAGGCAGTGTTTCTTACTAATAGGCATTTTCTGTTGTTATTAGACCTCATCATGTTCTTAAAATGCTTCTAGCCACTTACAGCACTGATAATTTCTCCAATTTCTCCCCTCTTTCCTGTCTTTTCTCTCTTCGTCGCTCATTTTTCAATCTCGCTTTCTCTCATCTGCTTCGGAGCAGGCTCTCTCGCTCTGCTGTCTCTCCCCTTCAGGCTCGAAAGGAGAAGGGTTCCTCTAGGTGGACAGTGTGCTAATCCTCGAACACACAGTGGGGACTAATCGGACTCATTAACTCTCGACTCTAGTGCTTTCACCCAGGGATCACAGCTAATCCTTTTTCGGCACAGTCTTCATCGTGCATGCTGTAAATGCTCGTTTGCTTTATCCTCTCTTGTGCGATTTTATTTCTTGCATAATAATAGAGACAGCTTTTTTTTTTTTTTTTAATTTAACAAAAACCATTGCTACAGAAGGGTACCCTGTGGTCTGATCTTAGCTTTAAACATCATTTCAACTATACTTCTGACATGGTGCCTTGATAATAAGCTTTCAGTGACACGTGACAGCTCAGTGTTTAAAGCATGGATGTAAACACAGCTATAAAAACAGAGCAAAAACATCGGTCAGTGAATCAGGCCACTTACTGTCGAGCGCCAGAACCACCAAGCTCTCCGGATTGTTTTCACACTGCTTGCACTTGTTCCATATATTTAAAGTCAACCTAATCTCATCTTGGTCTTAAAAAAAACACGAGTCCGTGGAGAGTAGGGTGAAGATGACGTCTGGTTTGGCGATGTCTCTGAATCAGTTTCTCCCAGAATCTTTTCCCAACAAGATGTTGTGAAACTATAGGATGAAAAGGATGAGGATGCCACTGGGACAGGGTCTCTAAAGTCAACCAAGGTTCAAAGGCTGATGTCATTGACGTCACCAGAATCATGGCTCACAGAACATTGGGCTAATACTTGGTTTTATTGCCCAACTCCTGTGACAGTTTATAGTCTAAACTTTAGTAGATTGAAAGACAAGAGTCCAAATGATTATGCATTCTGTACTAAGTGCTAAGCTCCAAAATCATGCAAACTATAACTAATCCTTGACTTTTCTTTGGAGCCAACCTGAAATGACAATTCAAGGAACAGGATTTGGGGGGCTTCTGCATTGCTTGATTAGTAGGAACTCATTTTGAAGGTGGCGCACGGTAGTGGTGGAAGGCGGAGGAGTGTAATTAAAGTTAATAGAAATATTCCTGGGCATCAAGAACAGCTCAAGATAGAAAACAACTGACAGTCAAGAATTTTAAGCTCTGTTTATGCGGCACTTTTGTAGAAAATAGTTGCTGTCAAAGTGGTCAGAAATATTTCACAATTCTACCAAGCTCTTTGTAAAATTTTGTCTGGCGGTGTGACATTCAGGGTACATTAGAGGCATGTTTACATGTCACTTTTTCTAATTTTCTGTCAGTTTGGACACAAAAAAGGAAATTCAATCTTTCGTATGTTCAAAAAATGTTGAGGTGCCTTTTTAATTGCACTAAATTTTGATCTGTGGCGTCTCTGAATTACATTTCATGGTAGGGTAGTAGAGTGCTACTGTGTGTGTTTTGAATTTCATCATAGTGTGAAGCAGAAATAATAATTTGTGGTTCGAAAAATTACTTGAAGATGGTAAACAGGGTCATTACAGGAACTTTCAATTCACGCAGACATACAATCACGGTTTCAAATCAGTGCTATTAAGGTTAAGTAAAAGAAATCTTCATAATCACTTAGGGAAAGAAATGTTAAGACGACCTGCGAAGCACAAAACCCGATAACCTGTGGCTTTCCACATACTCAAGTTAAAAGAAGGAGCCCGTGATATTTGGAGCCGTGTATTTTTAGGAAGAAACATCCAGGACAGGTTTGTCACTTAAGAAACTTCTTCAGACTTTACTGCATACATTATAAGAGAGAGACATGGCACACAAAGGATCCTGAATTTAACTCTGAGACTTTTGCAACAGCAGAAATGGTGGTAAAAGTTTAACTTCTGGTATGAATTTTTTTTTTTTCAAAATCTTATTTCAGGGCAACGTCCACATCTGATTTAATCAGTTATTGCTCGATGTGATTGCATTTTATCCTGCAGTTCTTTCGACTCTGTGACCAAAGAAATGTTTTAGACAAACTATGACTTTACCTCTTAAGTATAGCTAGAGCAACAGCTGGCTGTTTGAAGAGCAAGAGGATGAGAAATCCTAATATGGTTGTCTTTGCTTTTTAGTCATCATTATTACACCCACTTGTTTCTAGTCCCACTCTGTTTCCATTCCTTGCCCTTGCTGCCCATTTCATGACTGTCACCGCAAAAATGTGGTATGCATGACAGAACTTGCCCTCTATCAAAATGAACTAACTATTAATCCTGAAAAACTCTGTTCTGTTAATGCACATGATAAGATCTCCAAGATTTATTTCAAAGATTCTCATATAGTGAGATTTAGTCTGATCTACCTTAAAACATGTTTCTTTCTACAAGTGCCACTTATTTTCTTCTTAACTTATCTTGTTTTACCCTGTGATGGGCCGGTGAGCTGTCTGTGGAAGCTTGTTTCAAACACTGAATAATGAAAACAGAATTTGCTATCGATATCGAAGTCAAACTCTTGGTTTATGATTACAAAGTTTGAGTTGCATATATCCAAGTTATGACTTACTAACTGAAAATTCTGAGAAAATGACTCAAAAGTGAGAAAATAAGTATGTCATTAATTTGCAATTGTGACTTATGGGTGGCAAAAAATCTATGTATTTCTGAAAATGTTTTTTTTCAGTGTTAGTTAACTTCCACACCTGTTCAGGAAGTCCCTGCCTCTCACCCAAAATAAAATGGGATAGGTTCCACTTGATCCAGACTAACTTGATCAGCCTGACTATAATCAGGCTTCACTTAAACGCTGTTTCCCTAGTGATGAAATGCAGTAAAAGCTTTACTGCAAGTTACTGCAAGTTTTAAACCAAACCTAAGAATAGAGGGAATGCACCATCACTCAGCTCACTTGACCGCAGTTTACAGTATAAAGATTTCTGCAAACATACAAAAGAAAAACTGTTGACACCACAGGGATGAAATTCCTGCCAACTGTTGCTTCTTCCAACCTGTTTTGGCTCTCCTGCAGCTTGTGCACTGCCGTTGATGTGTGGTGTACGCAACACAACCTATAACTAAAATAAATGGATTTGCCCATAGAGCGTCTACTTGTCACCAATGTCAGATCTGGCTTTTTGAGTCAAATATCAGATCGGGGGATCAGGGATACTGATCTCATGGAGTATTTATGTTAGTCTCCCAGCTGTTTTGCGCACTATGCACTTCAACACTTGACAACCCGCTGTGAAACCTTCCACGGTCTGCCACTTTGTGGCTGAGCTGCTGTAGTTCTTAAATGCTTCCACTTTGCAGTATTGCCACTTACAACTGATCATGGAATATTTATGAGGGAAGAAATTTGCAGACTTGTTGCAGTGTTGGAATCTTATTACAGTGCCAGACTCAAATTCAGTGAGCTCTTTGCTTTCACAAATGTGTGTAAAGACAGACTGTGTGAAAATGTGTGATTTTCTTTTTTTATACAGTTGTAGCAGTGGGACTGAAAACACTTTAATTCAAAGATTAAGGAGAGTGGTCCAATACTGTGAATTCTGTGCCCTAATACAAGCAACAAAATGACGACTGCATGAGAGTGTTTGCTTTCTAAGGTTATGGAGAAACCCCTTTAGGTTTTGCTGGTGGGGTTTTTTGTGCTGTTTTTCAACTTTTGAAGTAGGTTTTTAGGGAAATAAATGCTAGGACAGTAACTACCGTTACTGTTTGCTCTCTTGTCATCCTCTAGTGTCCAGTTTCAATCACACTTGTTCAAGACTACTAATGTATCTTGCCAGGAAAGCTCTCTAGGGGCCATAAAAGGCCATGCCCTCTTAGTTTTGCTGTTTGGAGAGGATCAGTGCTGCTGAGATGGGATGCTTTGGAGTGCCATTAGAGAAATGCCTCTTCACCCCATTTGTTAAATTGTTCCATTTCCTGGACACCCTCCTCGCCCACAGCGCTTTTGTGTCAACACTCATTCTAATCTGCCTTCAGCAGTTGGGTGATAAGATACATTTTGATGTATGTACACAGTCAAAGCAAAACATTTGCCAAAAAGAGCCAATCGATACTATATTCAGATTTATGAATCTTGTCTAATGCGCCTGTGATGTACTGGCAAGAGATTTGTTGGCTGTAAAATGTTTTCGCGTCCCATGGATACATATGAGATGACCTTTTTGTCTCTTACTTCTTGATCGAAAGCCATATTGAACATTGAAATGCCCTGCAGCTGGCATGAGGCGATGCCTGCCTCCTCTGAATGCTCGTTTGAGTTTGGATGGTGCAGATGTGTGGGTGTCCTGCTCTTTCTCTCTTACTTTTTTTTTTTTTCCTCCCAATTTCATTTTCAGAGTATTGTGCTTGCTGTGGTTCAAGGACATTATGTAATGCTTATAAGAGCACCTCATCTGGAGAAGTGCCATTGAGACACAGAGTTTGCAGAACTCATTTTAGAAATGAAAACTTGCCTGTGAAAGACATTAGTAACTAAGGACACTGAACCGAAAAGGAATTCAGCAGGTGAATAACTCTAAGACAAGGAAAGTCTTTATTTTTACCAATTTTTGAAGGATATTTAGGGAGCGATGCAATATTCAACGATATAATGCAAATATTACTGTTCTTACAGTTAATTTGCTCGGTGTTTATATTTTTTCCTATAGAGCTTTTTAGCCTCAAGCTTGTAGTCATTTAGTTGGTACACAGCGCTGCTCTTGGTGGGTGCTGTTTTGTGTTTGTGCATTCACATTTTCAGAAATATGTGGTGTTTGCATGCCACAGGGAGGCTTGCGGCACTTTCCTGCTCCAACAAGCTGCTCATTGTGCTTGGCTGGTTAATGAGTGATTAGCCAGGATTGGCTCTCTGTTTGGGAAGAAGAGCTGGTAGGTGACCTATTGAATGAATAGTGCAGAGACTAAGATAAAAGCTGGGAATGCTGTTGGAAAAATGTCAGATGGGTCTTGGGGTGCACAATTTAAATTGGAATAGATAAGGTTATGTTTCGGGTAAACTGAAAAGCACATGCCTTTATGTAGATGTCATAGATGTGCCTTATCTGGTCAACTAGGGTTATTCAAGGGTTATTCAAGTATTTTTATATTTGGTTTCCAGATAAAATGTTGACATATACAGACCCAAACTGCAAAAGTACAAAGCTACAGCATATATCAACACTAGCCAAAGCGGTGATCATGAACTGTAACGAAGATTTATCCAATTTTGGCAATGGAACAGAAAACGTTATCAGATTGTTTCATAGAGTAGTATGCTTTGAGTTTTTGAGTTGTTTGTGCGATGGTGGCATACATTTTTTTATTTTATTTTTGTTTTTTTTTGTTTTTTTTCTCATGTGGTTAGTCTTTATTCACCCAGAGACAGCAAAAATATATGTACCAAAACTGAACTGGGGTGGATTTTTAGAAATATCAGTTCTCACTTGGTAAAGTCATCATTTTTGGCTGACGCATACGTCAGTGCTTGTCAACATATGAACAACAGAATTTGAAACGGGAAAAAATACAACTAAAGAGTTATCTGTACAATGCCCAACTGCTGCATCAATCTGGCTCTGTTCCTTTTAGAAGTCCCAATGCTCCTGCTTGTCATAGAGTTGCCTGTAGAGAATGACCTGCTTCCAACCTCTCTCAGCAAGCCTGCAACATGTCAGGACTTAGGAGCAAAGCATCAGCTCTGGCTTAAGGGAGCGCCTCATCATTGGTCTGTTGACTTAACCAAAGTTACTTGGCTATGTTCTCTTTTGGGTTTACTCTAAAGCATGGGTGGAGTTTACAGCCATAACGTAATTTATTTCAACAAACACTGGTCCACCTGTTGCATTGCAACTGCACTAGACAGAAGGAGACAAATACGCAAATAAAAGAGGGTGTCCATGTTGTTGATGAGAATCTGTGGTAGTGGTGACACAGTAGAAAGATAACTCATTTGCCAAAAGGATTTTGAATAATGCTATGTAATCATCAGATGCTGTAGGGCAGGGTCCCCAATCCCAGTCCATGAGGGCCGGTGTCCCTGAAGGTTTTAGATCTCACCCTGGGTCAACACACCTGAATCACATGATTAGGTCATTACCAGGCCTATGGAGAACTTCAAGACATGTTGAGAAGGTAATTTATCCATTTAAATCAGCTGTGATGGATCAAGGACACATCTAAAACCTGCAGGGACACCGGCCCTCGTGGACTGGGATTGGGGACCCCTGCTGTAGGGCAACAAAATAGTGCTCTCTTTCGTGCAGTATTAGCATAGCTATGTAGGCCAGCCTGCAGTGTAGGAAGATGACAGACGAGTAAGTGACATTTACACCAGGGTAGAGAAGAAAGGTCTTGGCCAGTATCCCAAAAAGTTGATTCTGTTCATCTGGATGTTGCGTTTTCAGTGGAAGAAACATTTCATTACTTATCCAAGTAACTTCAGTCTCAGTTGACTGGAGATGTTTTATTCACATGTACTGTCTATAAGGTTGAGGAAACCTTCAGTTAGCCAGGACTGAAGAAATGACTTGGTTGAGTGACGAAACGGCTCTTCCACTGAAAACGCAATGGCCAGATGAACAGAATCAATGTTTTGGGAATTCCTTACCTGGAAGATTGAGTATGCATTAGGATGTCTTAGCCAGTATTTTTAACTAGTTTTGTTAATTTGAGTTTTATTGTCGGGCATAATATAGGCATTTCTCAAAGTATTAGAAATAACAGGAAAATGCATTGATTTTTGTCAAACAAAGCAGTATTGATATACTTTATTTTTTACAATTTATATAAATTCGGAGTGTTTAAAAAAACAAAGTTATTATTTTTACTGTTTATTGACACATCCTACTGTAATATCACTGTCATAAATAATAACGTTACAATCTGGTAGCATCACAAACCTCATGTAATTGGGGATTCCCCAAAGGTCTCGAGGGAACACCCTGTACACGTAATGGGCAAATTATGATTTGATATCCTCCTTTTCTCTCTTCTTTAATACGGTTCTGTCAGACGCTTCCTTCTTTAGAAACAGCGATCTACTTCCCCACCGTCGCACCATAGTTTATCTTCTGATTGTTTACATTCTCTCTTTAATATTGCAGGATCTTTTCATTATGATATAAAGGGCCTTCTTATTAGCCTCTGCACATATATAGTTTCATTGAATGCTTCTGTTTTGTTGTGTAGAAAAAGAAAGCCACAGTCTTTAAAATATCATTTCTTTCGCATACGCCACACTCACTTCCTCCTTTGTGGGGCTGTCACATGGGTCACTGCCAACGCCATTTGGGAGGCAGTGGTCCAGTGGAGCAGCCCAAAGCTTCAGGCTCAGGTGTCACACGGTCAAAAGACTGGTGTTCTGTTAATGCATTGTAAGCTCATCTATTCTGGCTTGGTGATCTGTCTTCTAGTCGATAGTTGTTGTAGCAATAAAGATTTGTGTTATGCTTTTGTGGCTGCTTCTCTCATTTGTCAGTAATCATGGAATGGATTTCAGTTTTAGAGCCTTTTAAGGATCATTACTGCTCCTCTTGATGACAGGAACCGTGTGTCCATAAATGAATAATAAATGCTTGGTTCTTATCTGCATCTGTGCTTATCTATCCCAAATAGATTCACTGTTTGTCTTGACAGGACTTAAAATCTGTCATTCCTTTCATAACAGCATCCATCTGTGACTAATTATGCAGTGGCTGCAGGATTTTTTTTTTTTTTTTTTTTTTTTTTTTACGAAACTGTCCTTGCACAGTTGTTAGGGAAATGAGTCACGGTTGTTAAGGAAGTGAAATGGTGTGCGGTCGACTGTATGTCGCAGGGTATGACTGGCCTTCATCTGAGAGCTCTCAGAGCACTCAAAACCTCTGCAGGTGTTCGATGTTTGAGCTCTGCAGATCTTCTTTCACATTTGGAAATAAAGAGAAAATATGGGAACAATGTAGCAATGTGATTGTACAGCTTATGTTTATGTATATCTTAATTGGTTTTAGTGTGATAGAGCAATCCAAAACTCATGGCAGCAACATCCGCAGTCAGTTACTCTGCGTTGTGTGGTAAGTGTGATCAAAGCAATGATTGGTGACAGCTGACAGCATACTGAACAAAAAGCTCACTGTGTTCCTCTTTTGACTCCTGGGTGATGCAAGAGTGTGTCAAATACCAATAGTGTGTGTGTGTGCACCATCTCTCAACACAACACAATGTTTTTAGTTAATCTTTGTATCACTATGAACAAGTATTTTGATGGTTTTAAGAAATTGGGAAATTATAATGTTTATAAAACTCACTTGCAGACTGTAAAAGCTGCTTCTTCATTCAGTTCAAGTGAAGAAAAAGCTAGCAGACACTGAACTTGGACCAAAAGCGATGCCTTTCACTGGATTTGATTAAGTTACTTGATTGTGATAGTTGTAAGTTTATACATTTGCACTTTTTCTACATATGCAGTAAAATCAAACTGTTTCCGACACATAGACTTTACTTCTTACATTTAAAAAAAAAAAAACCCAAAACATTTTCTCTGTACAAGACTCATATATATCATCTGCAGTCAAATTAATTTTGCACATTGGAGTTACTCTTATTTTGGAAATTAACCAGCTAGTTAATTCCTTTTCTATGTTTAACCCCTGGCTGGCTCACTGGGAACCCTTCATGTGTTAGCATCCACAGAGAGACCTTTGACTAATTCCACCATCTTGGGCAGCTAATAACTTGTCTATCACTGCTGCACTGCTGACATGTTCCTTCTATACTATGAAGATGTGCACTGAGGTTTTATTTTGAGTCATTTTCACTTTTTCGTCTTAGTACTGTTGCTTCTTGAGGTTTTTTGTTTGTTTTGTTCTATATAGATATTTTCTTTCTGTCCCTGGATGATCTGAGGAAGTAAAATAATCAAAAGAACCATCACACCTAAAACTCTAAAGATTGATTTATTCTGTGGTGAATCTTTGTAGGTCCTATAATGTAACCTATGCAAGAGCATTCATGCATGGTGCATTGTGCATTAATTAGTGTGCATGGTAGAAACAAAGAAAATGCTGGGACGTTTTTTCCGTGCTGGCTCCCCACTCTTCAGTACCCACAGCTGTGGGCTGCAGTGAGTCGATATGTAGTTGCTTTTCTAAGAAGGTGCACATCAGATTATTTAACACGGAAGTTTAAAGCCCATTTAAATATTTTATTCTCTAGCTGATCACATCATGTCTGTCCCAGGAGCAGTCAAACTTTTGTTCTTACATCAGTAGTAATTTAAACTGATCAGTGAGTCATTTTTAAACCAGCGCTTCCAGTATTTTGCCTGGTAGCTCAAGAAAAGTTCGATTTATCAGATTAAATAGCTGTTAGAAGTTGTTCTTCTAATATGCCAAGTGCACGCTTACTAAATATTTAATGAAATAAAAGTAATTAAACATGTGGAACTAATAACTCCAAAAATACTAAAATTAGTTCAAGGTTAGTTTCAGATTTAATCAGCCTTCTTACTGAAGGATGTTTTCCTTCTTTCCACAGGCTACTTATAGAAACTATCCATTTGTTAACTCTTTCTTGGGTTGAACAGTAACTTTATATTGCCCCTGTTTAAGCATGCATACAAAATCGCCCTTTCTTGATGGAGTTGGATGTCATTATAGGATAACTGGAGTCATGCACTAAACAGGGTGAGTTCTTCACACCTGGATGAGCTTGTCTTTATGCTGCACAGTGTGAGACTGTGACTCATATTTGGGAGGGACTGCAGTGAAACTGAAGCAACTCATGTCCGTTCCTTTGAGAGATCCTGCACAGACAGATGCTCAGTAGGAGTAACCTTGCTTTCACCCAATACAGCCAAAAACTCTTCTTCCCACTCAACCACAGAAACCTCAGAATTGGTACTGCTGCCTGAAGACATTCCTGACTGTGTAGCTGTTCATCAGCAATGCTTTTATGCACATTTCTTGGCTTACAGTGGCAAAACATAAGGGGAGGTTTTTGCAAAATGTGTAACTGTAACCCTGCCGCATACTTTCAGACTGCCAACAACAAGGCCTCCATTCAGAATCGGAAAGAAAGTGTGAGCCAATGTAAAGCCTACAATGAAGTGGAACACAGACTAAACACAATTCGGAGGCCAGTCATATGAGGAGGCTGATACAGGAACAAACATTTTAAGAGTGCTAATGAAGACACTCAGCAAAGAGACAAGGATGCTATTAGTCAGCCCTCATTTACTCCAGTCATCCATAGCTCCCAGGAGGCATTTGAGGTAATGAGATCCCTCTGTGCTCTTTCTGCGTCACTCCCACTGTCTGACCTCTCTGTTGCTGGACAGCTGTAATTGAAGGCTTAGCAGAATGCGCCGTGCCATGCTGCACTTATAGCACATGCTGTCAGCATTTCTTTTGCTCATTACACGTGTATTATTTTCCACTGCATGGCTATTTGTCCCACACATGTACAGCAGGGAGTCACTCAATCAGTCTGGTGCTGAGACTTTTGACAAGTGTTTGGCTTACTCCAATAGTTAATAATATTGTACTTGTCTCCATGGGGAAATGTCTCATCTATTTGACCTGTCCTAACCACAATCATACAGCAATCACAGAGCAAAGCTTGTGGATCTGCGCCAGTACACAAGCGTGCGCCTTGTGTAAGTGTAATGGCAGGATTATTCCTGCCTAACGTGTCAATCTTATGGTGTGGGAGGAAAAGAGAAACTTGCAAATGCGGTGATGCAACAATGATAATTACCATGCAACTATAGAAGGAATCAAATTTTCCTCTTTTCCACTGCTGGGGTATTTTAGAATTTAAAATCCTTTCCTGAAGGGGAATTTGTCACTCATGTTCTGTGGGTTGGGAGAGTATCGCTCAATACAAAAGGTACATTTACCTGGAGCCTAATATTCAAGTGCTGACAGACCCATAATACTTCATATTTCAGCTGATTACAGTAGGGTTACCCGTTGACTTGCATGCATGCCTGCTTGACTTTAATCTGGTGTCAGACTCGAGGCCTGCACCCAGTGCAGGACACATGTCAAACTAAACTGGCGATCATACCCTTACCTCACTAACAAATATGCTAACACACATTAGCATGGAAAAGGTTGGAAAAGCTGATCCATAAAACAGACCATTTCATGAGAGTTTGGACTCACAGCAGAGCTGTGCAGCCCAGAATCTTTATTAATATTATTCCTCTCATTATTTTTACTGAAGCTTGTCGAACAACCACCGAGTTGTCATGTTCACACTTGTGAAATAGGCGATGTCAAGCTTGTAGGATACCTGAGGATATAGTTTAAGCGATTGCTCTGTATTATCACCAGTTATAATATTTAGCTTTGTGAAAAAGCTTCTGGTGTAATATTATTTTGTTTAACTAAATTGTATACTATTCAGAAGTAGCTTTATGTGGACCCAGTTATACATGAGAAAGCTATGTGAAACTTTATCAACTCTAAACTGTATGTAGGTTTCTGGCCCTTGATGTGAGTGAGTTTGACACCATTGGAATAAATTGCAGCAGGTTGTGTGTTTTTCCTCTTTAAAAAAATGACTTTTCAAAGTGAATTGATCCCTTGCATAGCATTTGTATTTCATGTAAACACTTGAAGAAATAAGAGCAGCACAGTGCTGGCAACAACTACTCTGAAGAGATGATAAATATCCATCTTCAGGGAGCTCATCAAACATTCGCTAAAGAGATAAGATGGCCATTGAGGAAGACAAATGTATAATGATTTCATAACTGTAGCCAAAGTCCCACAGCTATTCTGATTAAATGGGCGGTGCATGTAAACACCAAGACACTGTCAACTCACCAGTCATGTAATAGCACTGTTGGCCACTTGCATAACTTTTGCTTATTCCATGCTCTTGGGATCAGTGTTCCTAGTGTGCTGGGTGCGAGCGTCCAGAGACAGGGTGTGTTTGACAACAGTCGTTGGTCCTCTTAATTTTGGGCCAGAGCCAGGCAGCTCTTGGAGCCTTTGCAGACAGACTGACTACTCCCTGCATGTAAGCAAAGTGTCATATAAAATCTCCAATCATGAGTTGAATTCCTGAAGCTGTTTTAATACACCCTGTTTATATTCTTACATCAGATTTGTAGAAATAAAACAAAAAAAGGAAAATATTTTACAAATAGCTGCTAAGATTCATTTTAAGATAAAATTTGTTCTTAAAGTCGACAAAGATTCGTGCAGTGACTGCATAGATCAGAGCCGTGACTACTCCATATTCCAAATAATTTTTTTTAATATCAATTTTTAGGAGGTTAACACTAACACCTACTCCGCCTAAATCCCACCACTGTACACAGATGTTTTGAATAACAACGAGTTCGTGCTTGCTTCCTGGCCTCCCACCCACAAGCATTGCATAAATAATTTTTCTACAGGGCAAAAGCATTTTGTAAGCCTCTTATTCTCTACTTGTTTTTTTTTTTTTACCATCTCAATTATGCATTTAAAAATATACATTTTGAACTTTTGGAAAATACCTGCATCAGCCATTGCACAGCAACGTGAGGAGGAGGAGCACAGTGGCTAAGTTCAGGAAGCCTGATGTTGACCAGAGATACCGGGAACAAGTTTATTCAGTTCACATGTATGAAACTGCCGATATGCTGCCTCTGATAAAAAGGCTACTTTTTCAGTTTGCAGAATTTAAGATGGTTCTGATTACTCGGAAACCTTGGTCAGAGATTGGGAGCTCTCTGTCATACCAAGTAACAGTTTCCATGGTGGAAATTGTTACTAACTAAGAGGTGTCTTCTTGCTTTTGAAATTTCTTTCCACACATCTCTAAACACTGTGCTGACATATTCTTGGTTTGTTGTGCATGCACTGCATGATTGTGGTTTAAGTTGATCTCAGTAGTACTGTACGAGTGTCCAATGAAACATGTTTCCACAAGAGTTTTTTCAGTCTAGAAAGAAGTTGACTATAATTAGTTAAATCATGAACTTCTAGCTAGAATGATCTGTAAAAATGGGTATTATTTGCCAGTAGAATTGCATTAATATCAAAACCTACAAAATGGTAAACAAAACTGTAAAACGATTCTAGTGCAGCACATAATGCAAGTATAAGCTGGCCCCTTCCAAGTTGTAATTTAAAATTGTACTGTAAATGTACTGGTGGTTATAGCAAGAGCAGTAGATGATGCCAATTTAACTCTTTTACTTGATTTGGCTTCAAGGTTGTGTGTGTGTGTGTGTGTGTGTGTGTGTGTGTGTGTGTGTGTGTGTGTGTGTGTGTGTCTGTCAAGCTTTAGTTACATTGTTTGTTCAACCTTTTTTATTTGTTAATAAATTGTGATTGGCTGATTCACCCTGTGGACTGAATGGGACAGCTCCCAGTTAACCTGTCAGACATGATTTGGCGTTTACCATTGGGCTACTGTTTATGTCAGTCCTATATTCTTTATTAAAGCCATTGCATATTTATATTTCCTTTTTACCTCACTCCTTTTCATCTTTCTCATAGTGATCCATCAGCACCTGTTTGGGGAACATCATTTTGACCTAATAATTTCTTTGCCTACTAGCTTCACAGCTGACAGTACTTCCTGTCAAAGCTCCTGCCAAAAACAACCAGCAAGAAATAGCAGCTGTATTAGCATGCTACGTGTTTGAGGTGTATGCTATATGCAAACTTTAGTCATATGAGTCTAGAAGTCTCTTTTTATATCAGCAGGCTTTGTGTGGGATTTTAGACCTTCAGCTTTCAGGTCACATGTGCATTCACTTTCATTGTTATTATCCCTTTGAACTTGCCTTCAGATAGACATTAAATCTGTACTGTACATAGCACCACAGCTGTGGCTCTTACCTTTCCTTGTACTTTGCAGTAATGTGATTTCTGTGTGTGAATAGAACCAACTACAGACTAATGTAGAACCGATCTAGAACTAGACCTTTTCAATAAAAAAACAAACAACAACAGTTTCTCATAGAAGGTGTGTGTTGCTTTAGTTTAAAGGTGATGGGTACATATCAAAGGCTTACTGTCATGGTCTCGGGCCATGTGGGCCCAGTATTCTCAGTTTTTGTATGTTTTGTATTTCATTCCCTAGTCATGCCTTGGTTCCTAGGATTATTTAGTTATGATGATCCTTATTTGGTTACCTCCTGTGTGCCCCTGTGTATCTGTGAGCCCTCGTCTCTCCTTGTGTTTTATTCTATGTTTTCCCCAGCCCGTTATGTCTGTGTCCTCCCCGTGCTCTCTCCCCTCCTGTTTGAACCTCTGTACTTCCTGTTTTACTTTGGGACTCCCGCACCTGTATACGACATGTTATGTTCACCCCGCCCTGTCTCGTTATAATTATCAGTGTCACCTGTGTTCCCCATGTGCTCCCACTTCCCTCATTAACCCTCTGTGTATTTATGTCTGCGTCTCTCTCAGTTCTGTGTCGCGTTCTCCCTCATGCTGTGTGTGATTCTCCCTGTGTTTCTTGGTGAGCTTTATATTTAGTTTTCCCAGTTTAGTTTTGTATTACCCGTGATCTGCCTTTCCACCAATAAAGCTGTGATTTTGAGTTTATCCCCTGAGTCCGTGGGTTTGCATTTTGGGTCCTCATCCTGCCTGCCACACAGCGAGCCATGACACTTACAGTACATATTTGTTTAGCTAGCTATGGTTTTCATATCTACAATATCTCTCTATTGGTAGATTAGCTTGGTCAGAGCATGTAACTCAAATGTGCTACTGTAAAGTAACAAATAGTCATGTTCAGCTGCATGTTAACACGTGTCTGATTAGCCAGTCACATGTTAGCAACTCGGTGCATTTAGACATGTAGAAATGGTCAAAATAACCTGCTGAAGTTCAAACTAAGGATCTGGGGAAAATGGTGATGAGGTGACTCTGAATGTGTCATTGTTGTTGGTGACTGACAGGCTGGTCTGAGTATTTCAGAAACTGCTGATCTACTGGGATTTTTCCCGCACAGCCATGTCTGCGATGATTTGCAGAGACCGGTCCAAAAAAAGGGAAATGAGCAGCAGTTCTGCCGTCTTCATGCTAGAGGTCAAAGGAGAATGGTCAGACTCCTTTGAGCAAATAGGAAGGAAATGGTAACTTAAAACGTACTAATTACAAACAGTATGAAGAACGGCATTGCTGAACACACTACATGTCAAACCTTCAGGCAGATTGGCTACAGCAACAGAAGAGCACACTAGGTGCCCCTCATGTCAGTTAAGAGCAGGAAACTGATGCATTTCACACGGGCGCGCTAAAGTTGAATAACAGAAGATTGGAAAAACTTTGTCACAGTTTGGTGTATAGAACATGAAAGCACAAATCCATCGTGACTTGTGTCAACAATTCACGCTGCTGCTGCTGCTGCTGCTGCTGCTGGTGTAATGGTGTGGAGATATTTTCTTGACACGCTTAATAGCAGCTGTTGCTCACCATGTCTTTATGACCACAGTGTACCCCTCTTCTAATGGCTGCTGGATATCCAGCTGGAGAATGTGCCATGTCACATAGGCAAAATTATCTCGAATGTATTTTTGGAACATGAGTTCACTGTATTCAAATGACTCCACACTCATGAGGTGGAGATTCACATATTGGATGTGCAGCTGACAAACTTTGTCATCATATCAATACGAACCAAAACCTCCAAGGAATGTTTCCAGCACCTTGTTGAATCTGTCATGTATAATTAAGGCTGAACGAGTTCCAGCCTGGCACTGGAAAAGTGTACATAATGAAGTGGCTGGTGAGTGCATGTGTAGGTACTGTATATCATATTTTGATGCAGAAACTCCACCACTGCAGGAATGTGATAAGTACAATGTAGAAAGATTAGTGTGTTTATAGAAAAAAATTTCCTGGGACTACTGACAGACTCTTTCAAAACAAAGATTGTCATCAGTCTGGGGTGTGCCCAAAGAAAAACAAACACATGCATGTACGGCTCAGCTGAAGCAAACATTTACCCGTCTTCTTTCTGCTACTATTGTGTAATAGATACTATGTAATTGTACTGTTTGTTTGTGTTGTGTTGAGACCCATTTACCACAACTTGTTTTCAATGTGGAACAAGACATCAACCCACTAAACAAACATTCACAAGCAAATATTGAGAATCCTAAAATATTTTCATGCACACAGTATGGATGCATATAGTGCAGTTCCACTGAAACCTCTGCATAAATGTAAATGTTTTACATCTAGTGTATCTGTTAGCAAGTTTTATCCAATATGAACGAATCGCAGAAGACATGTCTCTGATGTTTTTCCATCTTTTGGTGACCCTGTCTCAGGATCCTGGCCAGACATGACCGATGACAGATGAGGGTGTGGTGTGGCACATCTCACACATGCATACACGCACACACCAGCAGAGTGTCGTTTTTATTAGAGCACTCCAAGAATTTGATTATAACCAAAGGCCTTGCATTTCTGGCAGTTTCAGGATTGACCTCCATTGTCTGTACTTCCCAGAGATAATAGAAGATGTCATCCAGTACATTTTCCCCAAATGCCCGGAAATCTTTGCTTCTGTGGCCACACAGAAGAGCGTTGTAGGCTGGGTTTACTCATGTATACCCATGTGAAAGCTTTAGTAATGTTTTACTCGTTATCCACTCATAGTTAAAGGATGTTCAGACTCCTCAGTGGCTTGCTGGTAAAGTGAAAGAAAACCAGCGCATTCATGTATGAATGCACATTATAAATTATGAACACAGTTAAAACAAGACTAGTTACAACAGTAGATTAGTAGATTGTAGAAAACATGCACCAGATGGCCCTGTCAGCAGACAGAGCTTTATGGTAGCCTGGAAAATTACCATCACCGTGTTGATCTGAAGCTGTCTCCCATTTCTGTTGGAGTAGCTCTGCATGATATCCACGGTAGGTTTTGTTTCGCTGTGTAAACAGCTCTCCTCTCTGCTAGATGCAGATGTTGAGATTTCTCTTTGAGTGGTAATGCCGGTAGTAAGCTGGCTGGCGTACTAAGGGATAATTATGGTTTTCTTATTGGTGGCGGCAGCGGTGGTGGTGGGGAAATGGGCTGGTGCATACAGAGGGTTCCTTCTGCTACAGATTTACAGGATGGAGCCTGTCTGGTTATGAAACGTGACATGGGGATGTGGCTGGCTATACCAGCTGGAAACAATGGTCTCTCTCACCGTATAGCATTCTTTCCACTCTTTCTTACTAAACTTTCTCTACAAATTACATGTTTTTGGGAAACAAAACCTTCCACAAAGGTCATCTCACATTGTGCGTCATCAATCTTATATATGTTGAAAGCACAAGTACAAATATTGAACGGGGTCAAATGGCTACAGTAACATTTGTAATCAACAAACAGCCTCACAACATGTATAGTTCAGATAGGTAGATATTTTTTATTAAATATGAAGAGCTGTGAAGTTTTCTAAAGATTTCTCCCTTTCGTTGGGTCTACAGGTGTTTTCCCAATCCATAATGCATATGAGAAGGAAATGGCTTAGACAAATTCAATCAGTGCTTTCCCAGGATTGGATTTGGACGATGGTTGATATGTTTAGATGTAAATTCTATGCTTCTTTAAATCAATAAGCTCCTCGTTGGAGTGCTCTTTGTGTCAAGCAGAAAAATTGGTGACTTGGGCTCAGTTTGTGGAAGCAAATGTGAAACAGTCGAGCAGCAGCAGCCAGCTTCCGAGCACGTGGTGTTTTCGCTTGCACTTCCTGTATTTATTATCAGCAACAGCATTTAAAGCTTAAATCATTGCTGAAATAGCATCCTGCTAATATTGTTAAGGGTCAGCAGCTCCCTCTGGTCAACATGGTTAATTTAATACCAGTAGACAGTACTGGGAGGAGAGTTGGAGATATGGAAAAGGACAAAACCTAATCTAATATGCTGGTTGCATTTTTGTACATACATAAGTCATCAGTTTATGTAAAGGTGTACAGGCAATGTCCTCCACAATTACAAAGGTAGCCCACCCCTAACCTACCCCTGTCCTGACTGGGATAAACCTTGTTCCATGTACTGACTGAAATATGATAGTATTAATCATAATTGATTATGCCTTGATTATGGCGCTCGGAGCAAGTCATTCAGGACATTCAAGCACTTCATGTTACTACACACTGTTACTCTCTGTTTAGGTTTGGTAACATCTGGTTTAAATTCAGGATTCAGGCACAGTTTACATTAGATTTCTAGCTACAGACAGAGCAATCATTTATATTAACTGACAGAGTAGATTTATCTATCTCTCTATCTGGTGCAACGATACACAAAATTCACGGTTCGGTTCGATACTTTGGTGCCACGGTTCGATATTTTTTTCGATACAAAAAAATGTTCATGCCTTTTTAATTTGTCATTTATTAAAATTATAAATATATATTTTAACTCAGAAGTACAGTTTTTAAATTTAATGTTGCTGAAACAACAAAATAATTAAAAAAAAAATCTATCTGATCGAGAAATCACTCATCTTTGGAAAAGAGTTTATTACAGAGAAATGGATCTTTCCAAAATAAAAGCTATACTATACGCTTCTTCTGGGCTATATTCTCAGCAGCATATTAAACATATCAGGTCCCCATAAGGAGCATCGTGTGTGTGTGTGTGTGTGTGTGTGTGTGTGTGTGTGTGTGTGTGTGTGTGTGTGTGTGTGTGTGTGTGTGTGTGTGTGTGTGTGTGTGTGTGTGTGTGTATATATATGGCTGAAAATGAAATCAGCGATAGTTCCTAAATATATAAATTTGCTTTTAGTAAATTTTTGTGCAGAAGTGTACAAAAGTAAAGTGCAGCATTGAGATTTGCAAATTAGAGGGTCATGTTTAGATATGTGTGACTTAAATTCTTGGTAATACTAAGCGAGCTCTGTCAGGTGCCTCGGGTTGATATGCCCTTTACCCACATCACCTTTAACCCTGACTCTGTAGAGCATGGGTTGAAAAATGCGGTTGTCTGTCTTTAACGGAGGTCACTCTTTGTCCCTTTTTTGTCCAAGCTTATTGAATACCAACACAAAGGCGACCATAAAAGCAGAGTAGTTTTCTTTTGGAATGAGGCCTGCCTGTTTGCTCTCCACAAAAAGGATTCGAATGGGCTTATGCTTGGTGATGATTCAACTAGATCAGATAACATTGGCTTATTTCCAATGAGGTGATTACTTAGCATAAATAGAATAGATTGACCATTTCTGGGCAGCGCTCAAGCATACAATTTGAAATCATCAATGAAGAATTCACGCCCTTTCAGTCAGACTCTGAAAGTAAGAATTTAATGGGCTAAAGCACAGAGCCAAAACAGATTGTGTCAAGGTCTAAAAATCCAGGCGCTGCACTGTATCTAGTCGCTTGACAGGACACCTCTAGTTGCTTCCTGTTAGGCTCCTGGTGTTTTTGGCTACCCAGCAGATACTTACTCCTGCTTTGTTTCCCGAGAGGCTGAAGATGTCATTCTGCTGCTTAACAGACTGCTGGTACACAACATACGAAAAGTATCCGTGAGTCAATATGGAGAAAGGATGTCAAACAAGTGGTCTCGCAGCCCCAGCTAGCTTTCCTGTCCCTGGTTTGGTGATGCAGAGCTAAGACAGTAGTGATTTTTTTTATTTTTTTGTATTTTAGATCTGGACAAGTCATTAAGATTTTGTAACTAAGCAATAGTAATTTAAAACTGTACAGGTGAAGGGTCGTCAGCATGATAAATAATAACAGTAGACTCAGAATGTGGGACAGCTGACAGGTATTACTAAATATCACTTATTGTTCTTAAGCATCTCAGTTTGTTTGTCGTCTGTTTTGTAAATGAATCACTCATTAAATATGAGAACATGACAGATCACCTGTAGTGGCTTATATTCTTTACATTCATTGGACTGTGCTCTGTGAATATGTCCTCAGGCTGTTAATACAGAGGTCTGCTGGAACTTCCTCAATCATTCGAGAGCTACCTGGATGTTAGCCTGGAATCATGCATAAGCACTCAGTTTTATGTGTGACACATCAACATAATCTTTGCTCATTGCCTTGTGCCATCCTCTGGATTTGCCTTACAGTGGGTTTGTCCAGAAAATGAAAATGAGAATCAAGTTTAAGGGTTTTTATTTATTTTTTTGCAAAGGCAGGTGTATGTTAGTGTAACTTTTTCATTTTAGTCACATACACATATGATGGTTACCACACTTGTCATAGTCATTGTCTTTTCTTCTGGAACTATCCGTTTTGAGAGCTCCCAGTCATCTCACCCTCCCTTTTCCTTGACTCCAGGACCTATACTTCCTACTGCTCAGAAGCAAGCACACAGTGACGTTGGTTGGTTTTGTATGGCTGCTGTTCGAGGATTCAGTGACGCCAATTTACAAGGGTGCTATGTGATCCTTTCATTTGCCAGGCTTTTATAGTGAAAGGCCTGGCAGTCAGTGCAGCAGTTTCAATCCTACTTGCTGAGAGACTCCGCTCTATTGAGGCATACAGCCCTGTGTGTTGTCCCAGCTCCATGCCACAGAGCAGCCACAGGTTTGATGGTTCTGCTTTTTTGCTATGGTTACTTTAGAGTTGAAGTATAAAAAGCAGTGTAAGAGTCAGGCCCTAGAGCTTTGACATGTGGTCAATGAGAGTCTTTGCAGTGTGGATTGGTTACCTAAAGACTAGACAAACCCATTAAATACATAAGACAATGGGTCATCCTTTCATCAGTGATTGAAGTTTTGTTTTTGTTTTTTAAATTTCTTTCCTTGTGTGCGGTCATTGAGGGGGAAAAATGGAGCTTATTGGCTTTGTTCTCCATTTGCACTTCAGGCTTTTCTCTGCTTGTGTTTAGATTTTCCACTTAAATTCTAAGAGCCAATAAAATCATCTCTTAACAGGTTTAAACTAAATTCCTTCTAATCTCCTCTATTGGTAAATCTAAAAATAAGTTTTAAAAAGCCTCTTTCCCCACAAATTATACTTTTACTAGACAATTATGGCTTCTTTTACAGCTTAGTCCAGGAAGCCAACACGAACATCTCTTCTCACTCCACCAGTCCCATGAACAAATCTTATGGATAAGCCAAAAACAGGTCTACTTTCCTGTGTCTTTAGTACAGTTTAAAAAGAAAAACTGCTGAATGTTATTTTTTTTTCACTTCACTGTATAGTTTGTTATATAGGAAGATATATTGCCAGATGGCAAATAGGACTGCGAGTCCATTGATAGGTAGTGTCCTTGAGATCTAGTGTAGGTATAATAGCTCCCTTGTTCCCTCGTAGACACACTGTCTGGACTGTTTCACTTCACTTTAAACT
This sequence comes from Maylandia zebra, assembly GCF_041146795.1. Taxonomy (NCBI): domain Eukaryota; kingdom Metazoa; phylum Chordata; class Actinopteri; order Cichliformes; family Cichlidae; genus Maylandia; species Maylandia zebra. Next base: position 9,049,430 of record NC_135167.1, read on the forward strand.
GCTTCATGTGTTAAATTATCCCATAATGCGCTAAATTGCACTCCTCTTGAATTCCCTATCTTTTCATCAGGTGTTATCACAAGTTTATTTGATGTTTTGCACCATCGGTTCAGTGTTTTTACCCACGCATGTCAAGTTTCCATGCATGTGATCATAAAGGTATATATAACTGACATGCTCATTCCCCATTTATAGACATTTATGTTTATAGGATGTGCTTACAGTTGTTCCCGTGTTTAAGGTCTAGACATGGTATTTAGTGGTTATGTGGAGTAAATTAATCCTACAGGGTCAACAGCCACTAAACATCTACTCAGGGTTCCCTTCTTGCAGGCCAGCTGGTTCCTACTGATGCAATTGGAGGTCTTGAGCCCCCACTATGCACTTTATTTTACCTCCCTGCTCACCCTGTTGCTTTTACCGCCCTCAGTGTCGGCTGAGTGTTATTTGAGGCTGGGGAGAGCCAGCTAGAAGATGTTGTGTCCAGCAGCAGGGGTGAAAGGGAGAGTTCAAAGTGGCTGTAAACTTCCATTGGACCAGTTCTCACAGTACTTATTGTGGCAGCGCATTTTATTACTACAACGCTGAAGGATTGCGGCTGACTCTTCACCTACACGCAGTGTTATAGGTGTCCTGTCTTTTTTTTTCTCTCTGCCTTACTCTTCCCTCAGCTCTTTTTATGGCACATGGCATCCGCTTCAGTTGCTATGCGAGAGACAAGTATGAAGTGGTGTCTTCCACACACTGCACACTGGGGCAATGATATAAGCAAGTGGAGGAAATGAGGTTTCTATTAACAGTGGTGTGAAGTTCAAACTGCTTCTATTGAGCTTCAGGACAGCACCTTCTCGTTCTGTTGCTTAGAAATGGACAACAACGTGCAAATTCTCCCCTTTGTATTTTATTTCATTTTTTTGATTTTTTTTTTTTTTTGTATTATTTTTTGAGGAATTTAATTTCAAATGTCAGCTTTTAGAAGGATTATGTTAAATTTTGTCAAAACGATGGTCAGTTGCTCTCTTTGGTTTTTAGCATATGGTTGTGAGGACCTCAGCTCAAATGTTTTCTTCAAAAGTAGAGCAGGTATTTAGGCCATGTTCTGGTTTACATGCGGACAGTTATAGGAAGCATAAATTTGTGCTTTGTCTGCTTTTGTTACTGGAAGCTGAGCTGTAGCTGTCTGGCTCTTTAGTTTGTTTGTTGAGCAGGCATGCGAGAGAAATAATTTGCATAACTGTACAGGAGCTCAGAAGCTTGTATTATTCAGTTAATGTGACCACTGTGGTCATCCATATGGCTGCTTCCTGTAAAACTTAGAAACACTGGTGTAATCACAAATTCTAAAGAGATCAGGCGTAAATTTGATCCGTATTGAAAACGTTATTTTAGGTGTTGTAAAAGCAGCTCAACAATTCATGTAGTAGACCTCCACAAGAAGTTGTTAAAATAAAAATATGCTAGACATGCTGCATTTGGCAGAGTAGAAAATGTTTTGGGAAGAGGTCAGAGTGACACGTGAGGACGTTTGGTTCGTATCCAGAATAATGCAATTATAAAAAATTGAGAAAAAAAAAAAAATAAACCCGACACTTATGAGCTCTGAGAAGCTAAAAGCAGTGTTTTGCAAAAAATAAAAAAACAGAGACCAAACGTTGCTTACTTGAAGAAAAGAAATAATATCGAACCTTCCCTTAGAATCCATTCAGCCATCCGTCCATAATTTTTGGCTTATCCAGTTCTGGGTCCCAGTGGAGTTGGAGCCTCCCCACCTGTCACACAGCGACTGTCCCAGTTGTCAAAGGTTAATTTCTCCTAGAATGAAAAATGAAAAATATTTAAAACCATCTGGATCTTTGATTCAGATCTAACAGAAAGTTGATCAGAAGAGAGCCAGGATCCTGCACATAGCAGACAGGGTTTTTTATGCATAGATTTTACACAAGTATGAGAGTTCAGGTGTGAGTAAACCTGTGCTCTGTGACTGATTTGGATATCTCTTTATGAGCCCATAAAGTGCCTGACTATTTGTTCCCTTGTGTGTAGTGTAAAGCATATGAAAAAGCCCTTAAAATCAATTGAGCCTTAATTTTTTTGCCATGTTTTATATGAAACCTGTGTTCGTTTTGTGATTTTGTGTGTGTGATTTTGAAAATCTTTATCATTTTCGTTTTTCTCTTTCCTTTGTCTTGCCTTCTTCCATCCTTCAGGTGCCTTGCAGGACTGGAGTTCCCGACCTCTGTGCTGAGTTAAATCCTAAATCCTGGTGGGATCACGACTGACCTTTGTTGCTCCGTCATCGGCTCCTGTTTCCCTCCCGCTCTTCCTCCAAACTTCTCTCCTCCCCTTTCTTAAACTCTGTTCCCCTCCTCCTCTGTGTCTGTCGTTCCCGGGCTTATTACTCACTGAAGGGAGCAGCACAGTAGCTGGCAAAGGATGAAGCGGGTCTGCCTGCCAACACCAGACAGAGGATAGAAGCCACAAAAGGACTAGCAAGGGGGGCAAGAGAGGCCAAGAGGAAGAGAGACTGAGAAGAAATCTATCAGAGAGAACCACAACGAAAGTGTGAGAAGCAACAACAATCAAGATGCCTCGCCGGAAAGACAGAAGTTTCATCAGCTAGGAAGGTGCCACTAGCAGATCTATAACTCTGAACATTTTTTTAAACAAACTTCTAACCTGCACACACAAAAATAAGTTGTGGAGACAGATGCTCCTACCCTCTGGAGTCCTTGTTAACACCTGCTATGCCTCTGTAAAAAGTGTTAGCCATGCCAGCCAAGGGAAAGTACCTGTTGAATGACCAGGAGCTCAGAAATGAGGCACTCTACCGCAAATACTCCTGCATCAGCCAGTATCAGCCGCTGGTACTCCTGCTGGGCCTCTCCATGCTCTGCTGTGTAATTCTCCTTATTCTGTTCTTTGCCCTCCGATTGGTGAGTTTTAACATACACATTTGTTTAAAAGTTACACTGACTGCAAACACTGGAAAGCATTATACCTTTTAAATATGAATCCCAGTCTGTGATTTTTAACAATACAGTGATTATATTCATGACCTCTGAGGCAGAGGAGGGGAGTCATTGGAAATGATCAATAGTTCTTTTGAATTCCTTCATGTGACTAATCTTTGGGCTTCAACTGCATAAAAGGTATTAATTGGTATTAAAATGTCTTAAGTCAGTTTTTCATATACTAAGATATGGGCACCTGGGTTTTATTAATTGTACTTGACATTATAATTTAAATCCTCCAAAATATGATTGCTAGGTTGCACTGTTGAGTCATGAAAATTGGCTCCTTTGCCAAGATTTTACCCAACAGCTGAATCCAGCATGCAGGTTTTCAGCCACACGTGGTGCATTTTGTGTGCAAAGTGTTTCCGGTGTGGCACAGTAGGAATCAAGAAAGTGGAATCCAGTGCAAGTTCCAGTTCAAGTAATTCTTGCAAAGTAGCTTGACTAGATTAGATTAAATCACCAAATATGCTATAAACTTACTGGAACTCAGATTGTTGTTGTTTTTTTAAATCAGCCTTACTGATTTGCCTATCTAGGAATAATGCAGTGAGTGTAAGGAATAACTGAATTTCTGAAAATTGGTAGCCTCCATAAACTGTTGTATAACAATTAAATTGAAAAAAAAAAAATGCAAAATGCACAACCTGACTTTCACAGCATGGTTTCTTATGACAATGGCACCAAGATGCTACACATAAACAGCAGCTCTTGTAGTCATAAACTCAGTTTTTCTACCTGGCATTTTCCTTTTAATTGATGAAAATATGTTAGAAAAGCAAATTAAAGAAATCACTCATCCAAGACAGTATGCAGTTAATAATTAAGATGCTCTAGATTCAGCTTGGTTCAAGTGTTGTTTTAAGGCACGTCTTAGAAGATGTTTATTATTTAGTCAAGGAAAGAACCTGCTGAGCCAACATACACAAACACCTGCAGTTTTCCTGCTTTTTGCATCACTGTTAGTTTTTATTGCTAGGTGACACAAATTGCTGTTGCAAGTATTGACGTGCACCAACGATGAAACATCATTTATGTTTCTTTGAGAGTTATTTTAAAGACCTACAGACCTGTCACATCCTGCTTTAACGATGATAAGTTTTAGTTAGTCGATTGGTGTTTGGGGGAGAGATTTGGCACATTAGGACAGCAGCAGTAGCGTGCTGTGTTATGAAGCAGGATGTGGCTGGATGTTCAGTTTGAAACCTTAGGTCACCAGTGAAAATGTGGGAGAAAAAAACAACACTCCTCTATTTTGATAGCTGCTTGAATAAAGCACTGTGGGTACAGATGTAGAGGAGTGTGAATGAGTGAGTGATTGTGTAACTGTTTTGATGTGAAGGAGGATGTATCTGAAGTAGGCATGAATATGGGGAATGCAAATTTCAGTTTCAAGATTATATAAGGTTATAATGTTTTTGTGCAGGAAACGGCGTGAAGTGTATGTTGTCTCAGTGTCTCGTTTATCCACAGAGAGATGTGAGGTCAAGGTTGGCTAGAGAGGGCTCAGAAATACTTGCGTTTAGTTCCTTTTTTCCTCTGAGGCACGTTCTCTCTGTTAATTGTTTTACCCAGCAGTTAAAACTTGCATCAACTTTGTTGGAGATTTGAATAGAATAAAACAAATCAAGAGAAAACTAAGACATGCAGTAAAATGTTTAAAACAATGCAGCTGTCAGAGCACAGCGACTGCAATTGTGCTTCCTACCGTGACAAGAAAAGACATGTATTCATTGAGTTCTGCTGTTCAGCGGCATGCTGTTGATTTTTGGCATGATGGCAGGCAGCTGCTACAGCTTCTGTCACCGTAGCTTATATTACTTTCTCCTGCTGGAAAAATCATTTTAACCTTCCTTATATTGTGTTGCTGCAGTCTTTTTGGCACACTCCTTTTTTTCATGTCTCTCTCAAACATTGGTTCCATCACTCTTGTATCCACTTTACACACATTCACGCTCGCACGTCCATGTTGGTAACATGTAGCTTCTCATTTGGATTTCAAAATATGTAAAATCTATTCACACCTTCAGCAATCCCCTGGCATACCATTACACACTCCTTTTTTTTCTGTCCTCTCTTCTGCGCATGCAGTTGCCAGGGGTACAAAGGAGTTAAGAGAAAATGTTGGGTTGGAGCTTGTATAACACTTATTAAATGCAAAGGAGGGGCACAGTGTCGCTTAGGGGGTGGCCATCAATGTCAGGCAGTCACTTTCGACTTATGTAACTCTTCTTTAGTCGTGGATATTGGATGATAAATGAAGGAAAAACTAGAGAAAACTGGCATTAAAAGTGTGTCTTCTAACACCTGTCTCGGGTCCTGATTGCCTGGAAGGTTCTTTAAATTTTATCCAAATACAATGGCTATAGCATGTATAATAACACTCTTAGACCTAAATATGTAACTCCTATAAATGCATTCACTGTGGCCTTGAAACCTGCTTTTGCTGTCTCCATATAGTTGCTTTCATTTTTATTAAACTTACTGCAAAACGCCCCTTTTTCGAATGTCAGTGATGATGCTGAATCACAGAAATAAAAGTCAGAATGATCAGTGCAAAGTCTCACAGAACTTTAAACACCCTGGCTAGTTTTGTGTGATTCCCCCCCCCCCCCCCTTGGTGTGCCACATGTTAAACATTAAAGCCGTATCTGCTCACGTGGATTTCTCCGCAGCTGAAACGAAGTAATTGTGCTTTTGCTGCCGTCAGAAAGGTTTTGTCAAGACTCGCATCTACACGGGGAGCGGAAAATGCTTTAGTTGAGATCTGGCCTTTTCCAGTGCTGCCATGGTAACCAGAAAGATCAACATACAATGCAGAGATGGCCTTCTCCGCTCAGAGATCTATTGACTCTGACTTTGTGCGTCTGTCTCACTCCTGAGCGCTCTTTTAACCCCTTACTTTCTCTTGTGTCCTCCCTCCAACACCTACTCTCTCTCCCAGTTAACGCCAAGGCAATCACACATCATGTGCACACATCGACGAACTGCTGTTCTCATGCATGTAATTACCTACGCTTTTGATACACAAACACACACACAAAAACGCTCTTCTTTTCACAAATGCATTCTTTTTTTCCCCCCCTTTTGTGCCAGCTTCTCACTGTGCAGTAACTCAATTAGGAAGATGTTGACCTGGAGGCAACAGCACATGAAGCAGAGACAACTGTGAATAAAAACACGCAGTAATCTCACATAGGCCTTTGTTCTCAGGAGCATTTTATGTTGATTTTTTATTTTTTTTACCTTCAGCTTCAACTGCAGTGTACGAGTTCACCAACAATACAAAAATTATTGAGCTGCTCGTTAAAATATTTTTAAAAAAGTATATAAGTAGACTCTACAGTACATGCAAGCAGGTGAAAATATAGATTTTTCACACAAAATTTACAAATACTTCACATTATTGGCAAAATCCATAATGTTTGCTTTTCATCTTGTGGGAAATAAAGGTGGTTATTGCAGGAAGTGCTATTATTAGTTGCGCTTCTTCATACTAGATGGCTAACATAGTTCTTCTGCCACTGATACACCTGTGGCCCATGCACAAATGTAGCTACTGACAGCTACTGACCTGAAACTTGCCTTATAATGTGTTTAAATACTAGCAGCTGTCTCTTGTTAAATCTGACTGTAAATACTTGTGATATAACTTATGTTATACAGCAGTCCTCTGTGGAAAAACCTCTGCTTCAGTTGAGCAAACTTCCAAGATGTTATCTAAACAATATGTTGTAATTTAAACCTTGGAAACCTGGTTGAGGATAAGGTGTTGATCATCTTCAACCAGGCTTGAAAGACACTGAGCAACCCTGTAAGAGTTTAACAAATTGTGTTTTTATTTTTCTCTCCCTGGCTTCTGTTATAGGGAGCCGACAAACATTATGTCTTTGTGAGTGTGGTGAGCGCCAGCCTGTGTGTGTTCCTAGCTGTGTTTGTGCTGGTGTGTACAGACGTACTCGCACAGCGATGGAGGCGTCTGCTAGGCCTGATTGTATGGGCAACACACCTCACCTTGGGCTACACCTTCATCTTCAGTGGACCTATTGTCTTACCTTGGGACCAGGTAACTTCACTTTACAGCAGAGTTTAAACTGAAGTAATGCAAGCCTTTTCCAGAGGCAAAAATCTTGGGAAGCTGTGTAAAATGTACACAAATACTTAAATCATTTAGTCCTGAAAACCATATATTTGCTAGAAAAACTACAAACACAATACACTGAATGGTAGAAATAAAAATTTAAAAATCAATTTTTCCACTTATCCACTTTTTCCTGCTTGTCCAATCGAGGGCTGCAGCTTAGCACAGGCACCATTCAGACTTACATTTTACCTGCGACCAATATAGAATTGCCACTTTAACTATCTTTCGACTGTGAAAGGAAGCCAGAGTAGTTTTAGAGAACCCCCAGAGGCACCTACACAGAAGTACACATTGGATTCAAACCCAGGACCTTACGCTTATTTTAAATTTCAGGGACGAGGTATGTTTCCCACTGTGTTGGATTTGTCCTTCTCCTTTATTTATTTTTTTCATCGAGGTGGTCGGCTCCTCAACACCTGAAGCCCTCCCTTCTGTTGCTGGGTTTCGTAATGTCCCAAACATTATCAGTGGGTAACAGGCCTGGACTGCAGGCATCGGTTTTATATCTGACTCTCTGCTACAAACCAAGGCTGTTAAGAAATATATGGAAATTTTTTGACAGTCTTTTTCTTGAAAATGTCATAAGTTTAACAACCTTTTCCTGGCATCTTTTATATTGTTGTGCATTAATGGTGCTCTCTTACTTATGTACTGTGTACTGTTAACAACCCATATGGTCCCTGTCCTCTTTAGACCGGTGTGCGTCACTGATGCTTTCCAAAAGTAAATTTCAGACCACAGGGCAGGTTTTCACTTTGCCTCCATCCATCTTAAGTGAACTTATGCCTAGGTTGACTTTACTGGTGTTTGTTTAGAGAGTTATTCTTTGCATAACTGATTTTGAATCTCCATTAGTGGTTGCAGGGACTGTGCAGTGCTATGTGAGATCAAGAACATCATGGACATTCAATATTAGCTTTTGTTTTTTTTGTTTCTGCATGTAGTATATTTCCATTTAGAAGAAAAAAATGATGAATATTTATACTTTCTAATTCTCACCAAGTTGCTGGTTTGGTTGCGTAAAACGGATTTTTTTTCTTCTCATAAATCTTCTACAGCTTAGCTGTGAAATGTCTTTTAGCTTTGGATCTGTGACTAAACACCAGATGATGTAATTGTTCCAAAAACTAGGAATGATTTGAAATGACTCAGTCCTTTCCTATATGTTCCCAGGTGCCTTTATTCCTCTTCATCATCTTCTCTGTATACACAATGCTGCCATTCCAGATGAAGGATGCTGTAGTGCTGAGCATCATTTCCTCTCTGTCCCACATTTTGGCCATCACGATACACCTCAAAGTTTACAGCACAGAGACCAGTTACCTTGCCAACCAGGTAAAACCATTCGAATTGTTCTAGTAATTCTAGTTCTTACTGCTTCTGTGATGTTAATCAGTCTGTGATTGTTGCTTTAGTGTGAAGAATGTGTTCAGCACTTCAGGTCAATATAATTTGTAGGAAAATGGCAAGTTGCAGTTCATAATTACAAGAACATAGGAATCCTTCAGAAAACACTGAAAACTTACAGATGTGAATCTCAGTGTGTGATGTGATGGTGTCAAAATATTGTGTTTATTACTGGCCAAGTTAAACACAAAAAAATGGACCAGTAGAAAGCCAAAGCCATTGACGTAGGAACTTGAGTATCATTAATTTGTAATGTCCCGTTCCAGCAGGCACACAGAGGTTCAGATTCATGCCTGCGTGTGTGTGTTCGTGCATAGCAAGTGTTTCAACTTGAGCTCTAACATCTGCTGCTGTGCCTCTTTCTCTAGCTCCTGTCCAACCTAGTGGTGTTTCTGTGCGGCAGTGTGGTGGGAGCCTTTCATAAAGTCCTAATGGAGAAAACCCTGAGGCAGACTTTCCAGGACACCCTGAGGTCCCTGGGAATGCGGATGAAGCTCGAGATAGAAAAGAGACAACAGGTAATACAGTGGCTTTCATTGTGTGGCATGCATGCTTTAATGTGTGTTGTATGAAAATTTGTTTCTGCAAATAGGTCTGCAGTGCAATGACCGGATAAAGAGTGGCTTGGGTAACGTGGTGCTTTATCATGAGATTTCACAGTTTTTGTCTATATTTTGAACCCTCACAGAATGTAAACAAACATTACAGACAAATGAAAATAGCTCATCATAATCGTTATTGCCGTACTCTTATTATTTTATTGCATTTAATTTCTGAGCTTTGCCTTTGGCTGCCCTTACGTTGACTCTTCCATGAATGTTTTCAATGGGACTACCAAATCCTTCTCAAATTAGATTTTCCTGTGATGCCTTTTAAATTACACGCATCTGTGCTGACTTCTTCTACTTCAGGAGCCTTTTTGCAACAATTTCCCCCTTTTATCATTTGTTTTGACTGTTGCTTAGTAGAGGACATAAAACATGCTGACAGGGAGGCTTCAGTGTTGCCTAGCAGGAAAAAAAAAGGAATGATATAGTCGTTAACATTCAAACCTTCTCTTCTTGTTTTGAACTGTGGCTGGGAGGAGAGGGGAAGGGAGGGAGCGAGAGAAAAAGAGGAACCAATGACAATCGCACACTGTGTCAATTCCACTGGGAAAAGCCCAGTATGTTCCCCCGAAATGCTTCTTGGCAGGGTGTGAAGGACATCTAAATGATATTCAAACTGTTTGTCTATGCTCCCATGTGAAACCAACATTAATAAAATTGGTTTAATAACAATGTTTATACATGTTAAAATAAGTATCATACTAGGGATCGTTCATATACATTTTCATTCACATGTACACATTTCCAGAAGCACTTTACATACGGTCCTCTGTGCAAAGGTCCCTTTATGAGAGGTTTTTCTTTCTTTTTTTTTTTTTTTTTCTTCTGATAAATATTTTCCATTGTGACTAAAAAGCAGGTGATATTGTTGCAGAGAGGAGGAAGCATGAGCGCGCACACACACACACGCGCATCTGTAAGGACTAACACATAAAATGCTTTGCCTTAGGTGAGTTCTTAACCCCCATGATCTCTCCCACATTGTTTGTGTTTAAATATTACTACATGTGGATTATTTGTTTTTACTTCGGAGTGGTAGTGACTCAGGAGGTACATCAGAGATCCACTAATCAGACGATCTGTTGTTACTGCTCCGGCTTCTCCTTTCTACATGTCGAGGTGTCCGCAATCCAGATACTGAAACAAACAAACAAATAAAAAACTTCCCATATATTTGTGTGTAGCAGCACAAGTATAATTATCATGAGAGTTTGTGTAAATGGGTGACCGTAATCTTTATGTGTAAGCTTTTTGAGTAATTAAGAAGACACAACTGTATGTTGTCTACTGTTTACACTCATTTAAATGGATGTTTGTGTTCTTACTTCTTAATTTCCCTTTAAATTAATTTGAAAAAAAAAAAAAGAAAAAGCGTGAGTATTTGGACTAAAAAAAAAATGAGACTCAAAATTAATTTTCATTCTCTCAGGTCCTTGATATGTTTTGACAGCTTGGAGAGTGTCCACAAACCCTCCAGGGAAATAAGTCTTGTGACAACACACTTGGCTTTTCCAAAAAGTCAGAGACATTTCTCACATGTAAACTACTAAAGCACTAAATTTAGACACAAATCAGCTGGTATATAACATACCTTGCATGCCATGAAGTGTGGTAGTGGTATCTCTGTGCCAAGCGAGTGGAGGTTTGCCAGGTCCTGATTAGCTGAAGTAAATAAAAGGGTCCCAAAATAGAGCAATATTGTAGATCAGGGCTGCCCAATCCCGGTCCTCGAGAGCTACTATCCTGCAGCTTTTAGATGCATCCCTACTCCAACACAGCTGAATCAAATGGTTTGATTACCTCTTCAGCATGCCATCATGTTTGGCAAAGGCCTGATAACAAGCCATTCATTTGATTCAGGTGTGTGGGAACAAGGATGCATCTAAAAGCTGCAGGATGGTAGCTCTCGAGGACTGGGATTGGGCACCCCCTGTTGTAGCTTATGAAGACAATCAGTGTTGTAGCAATACAATGACGAAGTTGTTTGCGCTCCTCCCCTTTCTCGTAAAATTTCTTCTGATTCGCTGTCAGTTGCAAAAAGGTTTAACATGAGCATCCATCACTGTAATAGTATGCCTATGTATATGGCATAAAAATGTATAAATAGGTCAACTAATTTATTCATGCACAAAGAACTGCACATCAACTTTTCATTTTAATGCTTTCTGTACAAATATCTTACTCAGATCTCATGATTATTGTCATCACAATTACAAATGTTTGTCCCCTAAGTCAATTAGCAAAAAAGACTAAGTACTCTTGCTCTAGTGTTTTGAAGGATTTTTAAAATGACAATGAGACGTTTACCTCGCTGACTAAAGGAAATATATTTGAAGCACTTTGCAGTGACTTGTTGAATTAAAATATAACAAGCCTCGTCTCAGCCAGCGTAGTCAGATGATGTAACCTGCCGCCCTTCATATGATGTGAGAAGGGATTAATCATTTCTTTGGAAGTCAGATTTGTGTCTTAATGAAGCAGTCGAACTTTGAACATTTCTCAGGCCTCAGGGTATTATGGCTCATGCTATACACATATTTCTTCTGCTGTCTCATGTTAATCATGGACTAGATGCAATAGCAGCATGATTTGTATGTGTTTGGTGCCATTGCACCATTTTTAACCCAGTGTGAATATTCTGGTCTCTATATAAACCACTCCTGCTCTGAATGCTAAGTAAAGGTTCACAGGTGTGGGGACAGTGCTGAGGAAATAATAGGACTGATACAGACTGGGACTCAAAGTATGATGTGATTACAGACAGAATTAAAGATGGTCACAGGAAAAAAAATGTTTTAATTGGAGCTTTTGCTTCCTGTGTTCTGGTCATCATATTTGTGGATGTCTTCTGTTCTACCCTTTCTGTTTCTGGTAGACCTTTGTTCACTACAGGACCTGACCACTCATGGCTGTATACTGAGTGCAGCAGTCAAATAAGCTTAATTTCCTGACTCTCCTAAATTGCACTTATGTAACTAATTGTGTGTGTGTGTGTGTGTGTGTGTCTGTTTGTATTTGCAGGAGAACCTGCTGCAGTCTGTGTTGCCAGTCTACATCTCCATGAAGATGAAACTGGCAATAATGGAGCGCTTGCAAGACTGTAAAGACAAAGAAGAGCAACAACGGCTCGTCAAAGATAACAACTTCAAAAGCCTCTATGTCAAGAGGCATGAAAATGTCAGGTACAACCGCAACCATCTTTGGGATCGCAATATTATTTTAAATAATAACCTCGTTGTAGAAGCCTCATTTTAGTCAAAAAATGCATTCATTGTTCTGGCAGCAGATATTTGCTGTCCAATCTGACATTTTGGAAATAAGTGTCTGTGGCCTGAATTTGCTCTGCTTATAATTATTAACACTGACAGATTTCCAGACTAAATAAAAGACTACATTTGTGTAAGCTTAAAATGAATCACTTCAGATGGATTGTGACTCACATCTAGTGTGCGTGTCTTGTAAAAGACCCGCGTTTTAAACAGTATTTTATTGTATTTATCACGTTGACTTTGAATTAGAAAGGACTTTTTTAAGTAATTAAAAGAAATGTATTGTATTTTTAATCTAAATGTAAATCCTCAGGCATCACATCTTAAAACAAACAAGGCAAGAAAAAAGCAGGGGGGAAAAAGCAATTCGAGACAAATTCTCTAAATACTGGAGATTACTATGTCTGTTTTCCGAGCAGTGACCCAAATATAGCTCTGCTTTATGAGGTTTTCATTAATTTAGCAAGTGCTGACTGATATCAGGACAGCTGAAAGCGAAATGATTTTTCTGATGCGGAAACAGGACGCCGTTCTCATCTCACGTCACTAAAAGCATTGCAGGTTTTCCTAAGAGCAAACTCAATACTCTGTAAAGGCAGTTGTTTTTTAACAATATTCTGCACGTGGACGCAAAATGAAACCGTAATGGCATTAAACACAACAAAACTAAACTATTTTCTTTTTAAGATGTTTGAAGAAATGCTTGAAGATCTATAGAGGTTTTGAATTTTGCAATCAAAGGTCCATTGTGGCATCATCTTTGCTTCCATGTTCATTTAAGGCCACTGCAAAAAGGTGTTAAATGATAGGCCGTGTCATATACAAGTCTCTATAATTACCTGAGTCAGTCCAGTAATTAGCTGTGTTCTCAGTCTCCTGAAACACCTGGCTCACTTCAGTCACGTAGTGGAAGCAGGTGCAGTATCTGTGTTCATCCGCTGGTCACTTACGGCCAGTGTTACTCAGGCCAGGCTTCAACGGTGTCAGTAATCAGCTCCACTCGGTGCATTTGCCTATATGTACACAAGCTATGAATATTTGTGGTTGTTTTTAATAGAGTTTAACAGTTCCAAATAAACTGAACCATGGGTATTCTTGGACATAGTTGATGGCTTCTTTAATAGTTCCCTTCAGTAGTCTTTTCTAAACCAGATAAAACAAATCACTTCATGCTTCGTGCAGGATTAATCACGACTGTTGACATAACCTCTAATATGGTCAGGTGATTGTATTCACTTAGCTGGTGTGAATACAGATACGTTAAGACAATGAATCCATTGCTCTCTTTTTGTTTGAATTCATGCCAAGCTTCTAGTCTTTATTTTGGTGGTGTCAGGGTCTTTAATAGGTCAGATAAGATATCAGTGTTCCTTTGTGGTTTGCTGATGGGTAGTTTTAATAATGCCTGGTCTGTGTTTCAGCATTTGAACCAAACATGCCTTTAAATCAGGTCTACTGAAGTTTAATGGGTGATAGTACAGATATTTTTGCCCGATCAATCCCGATCAGCACAGCCCATAATGGTCACAATGGATCATAATGGGCTGTGCTGAGAAAAGCTGCTGTTTTGGGGCCAAATTTGAAGGACTAAAACTGTTTGAGCTTTATGGCCATTAGTATCCTCCAGTCCACTGCACATTGGTTGATTGTTAACAGAACCTTCATGAAGTCCTTGTCAGCATCTATTGTTAATTGGTTGAGTGACGAAAGCCAATGATGAAAGACAGGATTTGTTGTTCTGCCAGTATTTGTTCTTTTTATCAGCCTGGGCATGTGAATCGCAATCACATGGGTTTGGCCCAAAGTAAGCTAAGCCTGGTGGTTTTCTTTAGGAATCTCCTCTTTTAGAATTTAAAGGATGGCTTAATTCAGTGGTTCCCAAACTTTTTTTGCTAGGCCCCCCTTTGTTTTACAAGAAAAATGTTCCCTGCCATGGAGGGGCCCCACCCTTTGGGAAGGTCTGGCTTAATTAGTGGGATTCTTGTAGTTTCTACAATCAAAACATCACCAAACAATTTGAATTTTGAGTTATTCAGTCAGGACCACTGTAGTATTAAAAAAAAAAAAAAAGTTTGACATCAGATGTGTCATTGATAAAGTCAGAAGCATGTATGCATGTAAACTTTGCCAGCTCTAAAACCTATTTTGTTTGATAAATGCTTGTTGCACATGTTGAATGGGTATTCTTTCATTACATGTGAATATTTCTGTGTTAAATGTTCGTTCACTTAATATCTTTCAGCATTCTGTATGCAGACATTGTCGGTTTCACCCGACTGGCCAGTGACTGTTCTCCCAAGGAGCTGGTCATTATGCTCAATGAACTGTTTGGCAAGTTTGACCAAATTGCCAAGGTGAGTTAAGACATTAAATAAAAATAGCTTTTATATCCAAGTGTCGAATGCCCAAAGGTTTCACAAACACAAAACTTCCATTGTTGACAAATCTCAAACACACCAATTTATTTAGCCATGCTAGCAAACATGCTAACATTTCAGCCTTGTGGAAACAAAATAGAGATCATATACTGTACATCAGCGGTCCCCGACCCCCAGGCCACGGACCAGTACCGGTCCGTGAGTCTCTTGGTGCCGGGCCGCGAGAGTTGAGGCTCGGGTGTGAAATTTATGGTTTTCAGGGTTTTTATTGGTTTTTAGAGTTATTATTTTTTTTACTACTTTTAATCATTAACTCAGTTTCCCTGGGTCTTTTCCCGTTTGTTATGAATAAATCTTCTTTTTTTGGTACTGGTACTGGTTTTATTTTGTTGTATTTATCCGCGACACCTTAAAGGCCGTGAAAATATTGTCGGACATAAACCGGTCAGTGGCGCAAAAAAGGGTGGGGAAAGCTGCTGTACATGCTGCAATCTGTCAGATGATTGGCTTAAAACAATCACATAGTAAATCACTTTCTAATCTCATATCACCCTCTTAAAAATTTGCAACAGTAAGTATAATTCTTAAAACAGAATAGTGCGTTTACAACTGAGGCTACAAGTTTCATCATAAACATTCTGTATCTTTGTATATATCATTGTTTGCATTGGTGCTTGTTCACAAATGGAAGTTTAAGATTGAACTCCTCTCTGACAAAGCTTAGAAAGATCGCCCCCTCTGGCAGGAAGAGTTACATGCTCAAGACCAATTAAATGAAGATGCTAGGGGAGCCATGTTTAACCTCATAATAGTGTTTGGCTATACCATACTCCACATTTCCAGTACAAATGGCTGTTTTATGTTCTGAAATATGTTGTTTTTGTGCTTTCTCCAGTATAAGCTTGACCACAGGGGCATTTCTGGGCCCATTTATATTCAACTTGCACTTCAGTATTTGCCTCTTAAAGCACTGTTGGCACTATAGTGAAATAATCTTCATCTCAGAAAATCAGGGTCTGACAGCTGAAAAAGGAAACACTCACTAATTAAGGTCTGACTGAGGCACTTAAGCCCTAATAGGCAAAGCTGTTTTGTGCAAAGTGGCACATTGATTGATTTATTTATTTATTTTGTGAATGACTTATCCGTTTTTCTCATTCTTTAAAGGAAAACGAATGCATGAGAATCAAGATCCTCGGAGATTGCTACTACTGTGTGTCTGGGCTGCCGGTGTCACTGCCTAAACATGCAAAGAACTGTGTCAAAATGGGTCTGGACATGTGTGAAGCCATCAAGTAAGTTTTTCTTATAACAGTCACTTTTAGCTGTTTTTAACGTACAGTTATTTTCAAGATAGATTGTGTAATGTTTAAATAACCAGGATTTATGCATTAATTATTTATGAAGAGTGTCAGTGGAAGGTATATTAAACTGCGTGGAAGATCTAAGGGGAACATTTTTACCATACAGATTAAAACACAGAAACGTATGGTAGAGATGCACTGAGACACACACACACACATACATCCTTGCAGTGTTATTGTGTTTGGAATTACTGAAAATATAGAAATAATATTAAAGAATGAAAACAAGTTTTTGTATTTCTGCAAAACTCCTTCAGGCAGGTACGAGAGGCCACAGGAGTGGATATCAACATGAGAGTTGGGGTTCACTCGGGCAACGTGCTCTGTGGTGTGATTGGACTTCGTAAGTGGCAGTTTGATGTATGGTCACATGATGTCACTCTAGCCAATCATATGGAGTCAGGAGGCCTTCCAGGGTAAGGAGCACTACCCTTTTTACCTTTTCTTGTTTCACATTTAATATCGACTCTTAAAGTTGAAGTTACCAGATTCATTTATTTATTTTTTACATTTGACCAGACGTGTCCACATAACAGAGGCGACTCTGAAGCACCTAAACAAGGCGTATGAAGTAGAAGAAGGAAACGGTCACCTCAGGGACACCTACTTAAAAGAGCTCAACGTCCAGACCTACCTAGTCATTGATCCACGGGTAAGCTTTAAGTCCATATTCCTAAAAAACACAGTTTGTGAAGGATGGAGAGAAATCTTTAGCATTTCAAATGTCTCCTCATACAGATAACTGCTGTTAGGATTTTGAATTTTACTAATAAAACAATCATGTTAATCTTGTAAATCATTTTTATATATTTCACTTTGTATTTTGCACACTGTGGGGTTTTTTAAAATTGGATGTTGCTTGCCATATGTCAAAGAACAATATGTGTTGATATTTTAAATCTTTTTTCCCCTTCCCACTATACTTTTGGGTGTTTGTTTCTCACGACCTCAGCAAACGTTTTTCCTTTTTTCTCCTTGCTGTCTCATCTTAGGTCAGATTTGTCACTATAAAGAATACTGCATAAATGTATTTTTTATTGCAATTTTCATCTCTTTTTGAGCCAATGGGATGGATTCTTTGAGCTATTAGTACATGATATTCACTATCAAATCTTTGCATGTTCATCTACATCTTAAGTCTTAAGTCATCTACATCTTAAGTCCTCCCAGAACAACCAAAAGCCCCCCAAACCTCGGGTGAATGATGGTCTGAAGATGCGAGCATCTGTGCGTATGACCCGCTACCTTGAATCCTGGGGGGCTGTCAAACCTTTCGCCCACCTGCAGAACCGAGACGGCTTCACACCAGACACGATTGTCAATGGCAAACCACGTTTCAAGGTAAGGTCGCTGGATTGTACACCATGGTTTATTTACATTATTATCAAGATGACAATGAAAGAGAATAAAGTTGTTGTTTTCTTTGTGGCTTCTTTGGGATTATCGTGAGGTTGACCATGCACACATACATGCTTGGTCAGCATGCAGCAAAGGCAATGAGTGTGTATTACGTGATTTAGCAGAAGGGGATTTTAATGTTATTTCTGAATGTGATAAGTAAAGGAAATCAAACATATCAGAAGTCAGAAAAGCTTATTTTTACTTTCAAAGCATTGAATTTTTTAAAAAGCTTTAAGAAATCAAGAGATTTAAAAATTGATTTTACATGTCTTTCATCAAAACTAAGGAATCATTGTCTTGTGAGAACATTTCCAAACCAAAATGCTATATAACTACAGTATTATCCTCATCTTTTTCAGGATATTCCTTTGCGACCGAGCTCCAAGAACCCTGAGAGGTAAGACAAATCTTCAGCTGCTCCAGTAGCTACAAAATTAATTCACACATGACTCAAACACAACATGAAACTTGACATCGACAAAAAGCTTTTTCACACATATGCACGCTGGCTTTTACAACCAACCTACTCAGTAGCATCATTATGACAACTGCCTTAAAAGAAAAGAGTTTCTGGCCAGCAAATTTTCCAGCCAGGACATTCTTATCAGTCCATAAACCCTGAAGTCTTTGCAATGTCTTTATTAATACTGTATTATGTAAGACTATATTGAAGCAGTTAGAAGCATATTATAGTTTAACATCTTGCAGATGTTACATCAATGACTATATTCAGCTATACTTATGGAGATTAACATAATACCCTAAATGTATGCATTTCTGAAAGATCTGAGATTTCAGAGTCATTTTAGATGATATCTAAAACACCAAATAGCATCTAGCTTGTTATCCTCTAGAGTAACTTGCGGTGAGCGTACAAGCAGCGTGCTGAATATGTTCTTCTGTGTGTGCTGGGCTTTTGGAAGAGGAATATGGTACCATTCTTGTTTGTTATTCTAGCTGCTCAGCAGCCCTGAAGTCCTAAGACATCTAATATTGATTTTCAGCCTTGTGCCTTGCGCACAGAGATTTCTCCCAATTCTTGGCATACTTTTATGATATTATGTACTGTAAATTATTTGACAGTCAGCATTTCACAATTTTAGGTTATTCTGCAATTGCCCATCTTTACCTCTGAGAAACATCCCCTGTTTAAGATGCTATTTTTATACCCAATCATGTTACTGACCTGTTGTCAATGAACCTAATTGCTTGCAAAATGTACCAGTTACTTTTTCAGCCTTTTGTTGCCCCATCTAAACAGTTTTGATTCGTGTTACTGCCATCACATTCAAAATGAGCTAATATTTTTCCTAAGATGGAACACCTTCTCAGTTTGGACACATGATATGATTACTTTGGGATTTCGTTCTTATTGTGGATAAACTGAGATCTGTAAATGACTGCATTCTCTTTTTACATATATTTTACAAAGCATCACGGCTCTTTTGGAACGGTGTTGTAAATAGCAGATGTAGTAGCATTAGTAGGTCACTTAATATTGTTAAGGTTCAAAATTGAGGAGGGAGAGTACAAACCACCCATGGTCCAGAAGCTCTTGGTCCAACAATGATTTTAATGAACACACGTGTGGGAAGACACTCTGTACGCAGACAGCCAGTAGTCCTCGACTTAATCAAAGCATAAACAGATATTTTATAGCATCAGGGTTTGATTTACTGACGCCCCTTCATGCGTCACAGATACATTTTATACATAGATCAGATCAACACCACCATGGCTTTTCACCCAGAAAATCATCTTCTATTTTCATGGCTGGTACTTTCCGTTCTTATCTTAAAGTGAATTGTTCCTCTTTCTTGTCGAGACATAACTAATCTCTCCTCTAAATAAATCTAACTAATGTGTGTGTGTGTGTTGACCTCACATGCTCTTTGTGTCACCTCTTCACCTACTGTCTGTGTCTCGTCCTCAAATGCTCTTTCTCAATTCACCTGTTGCACTTCTGACCTTTCACCAGGACAGAGGCTCACTGAGACTATGTGTATGTCTTCTACTAAATAAATGTTTTAACCAAGAACCTCTACTAAAACCTTAATATAAAATGATCTGATATATAAGTGTTTTGTAAGCATGTATTGCAATTCCTTCTATGGCTCCAAGTCACTTGCACAATAGATTGTCCGAACATCGCGCCGAACAAAGCTTCCGACCCCCAATTAATTGACCGAGCTCCAACTCTTTAATAAGCACAGATATGCATTGTGTATAAAATAGTCATAACTGCTTAAGGCCTTCTTAAAGCTATCTGTTACATTGTTAAAGCCTCGTCTTAGCCTGCTGCTCAAAATAACTATCTGCTTTCACTTCTGCATACAACTTCCTGTCAGCCTGCAACTCAGTCTTTCTGAAAGAGACACTGTTTAAACCTCTGAATGCAGTATCCATGCTGCAGATTATATTCTTAATGCAATGGTACTGATGACAATTATTTAACAATAGCAGTAAAATAATTTCCCTGCTCCACAATATGTAACACAGATGTCTGACGGGCAGTTTATGCTCACTGTTGTCATGCCTTGCCAAAAATGATCTAATTAATGCTTGCAAATGGTGTTGTTTTTATTTTTTGCCCTGTCTTGCACTCTTTGTTACCAGTTTTTGCTCTGATGCACAGTCAGTCTGAAGGCAGGTTGGTCTCTACAAGAATTTCAAGAATACATCAGTCTTGAAGTGTAGAGTTTCCATCTTGGAAATCAGTAGCGAGAAATTGCTGAATGTTTTTATCATTTAGGAGAAAACTCCATTGTGTCAAGCATGAGTACAAATGTTTATGGTGCTTTGCTAACACCAAAGTTCATGCCAGCTTTGACTACAACTGCCATCATCTCCTGTTAGCGTGGTGAAGCAGTTTTTTGGGGAGCTTCCCCTTTTTTCTCAGCACCAACACTTATTATTTAGGAGAAAACTGCAGTGCGTTAAGTGTGCTTCAAAAGCGAGTATAAACGTTTATAGCGCTCTGATTAGGTCACAGCTCTTGCAAGCGTAACTACACGATTAGTGTTTGTTGATTGGTACAGATTTAATATTTCTGAGACTCACAATGATTCTGTTTCATGGAAGCAAAAGTAGTGCTCGAGGATTCGATTTGACTAACAAATAGATTTTTTTTTTTTTAAAGCTGTGCTGCAGTGGTAGTTATTCCTGCAGAGGGGTAGGAGTTCTGAGCAATATGAGTAGCCCTTCCACTAGCTTTAAATAATGCATAACCAATATATTGTGGTCATAGCTTTTAATGGTTAATTCTCTCTCCCCATCTGGTGAAGGCAGAATCAAAACAGCAAAGCTACTGATCAGTGGGCAGGACACGCCTACACAAAACAGTGTGGGCTGAAGTAATGTGATTAGAAGAGATAAGTGTGATCCAAGTGCACAAGCATTCCTTCCTGAGAGTGTGTAGGTTTGCTGTATCGCGGAAACTGTCAATTTCATTCATGTATTCACAGTCCAATAAGGCTGAGGCTGTCACAGTGAAATGATCTACACGGTTTTAATGACACAACATGGTAGATTATACCGATCTCTGATTAAAACTGACAGTTGTTATTGCACTACGCTCAATTTTTATCTTAAAATGATTATAAATCCTGTGGTTTGTTTTTGTTTTGTTTTGTTTTTTTGGCTCTGCGCTGCTCTGTTGTGATCGATGTATATTTGTGTTTTACTGTTGGACCCCGACAGCTTTGATGAGTCTCTAGAAGAGGCATTCTCCTTACCCGCCCCGCCGCTCGGCAACCCTAAGTGAGTGGAGCCTTCACGGCCCGCAAGGTCCTCAGTCCTTTCAGTGCAGTAGTTCTCAGCCTTTCAGCTTATTCTCCCCAACAAATGCCTCACGTGCGCTTGCGTAAATGCAGACTACAGCGAGCTGAGTTTTACTTTAAATTATGCACTTGCCATGTTTTGTTTTGTTTTCCCAGTCCCCTGCAATCAGTTCGCTTTATGCAGATAACGAAAGAAAAGTTTTAAAGGGGACCTATTATGTGTTTTTATATATTTTTTTTATTAAAGCTGTCACTTTTTACTCATGTATGTTATTTACACATATAAAAACAGCCTTTAAAATTCCGTATGACTAAACTTCAAACACGAGGAACAAAATAAGAATTATTTAACAATTATATTGGGGTTTTTTTCTTCTTTTGCTCAGCTCACCCACTTATGTTCAGTAGTAACAGTAGGCTAAATCGTAACCATTTGTGCTCTCTCTGTGTCTTTCTTGTTGTACTGGAAATGACATATGTGACATATCTGATATCATACATTCTGTGCCACTTGGGAGAGAAGCCAGCAGCGTTGATTTGTTACTCAGTTTCATAATTAAGTGTGCAAGTTTTTCAAAATCTTGAGTGTATAATTCAGTTAGAATACTTGACAGTTGTGAGTACAAGCATAGAAGCTTCACCCACCTGCCATTCAAGCCTTCTGTTTATGAGGGGCCACCAATCAAAAGAAAGACGGCTGGAGATGGTAGGAACGTAAAACGGTGTGTACCAAACAGAGAATAACCTGAGGGGTGGCATCAAGTCCCAATATAAGATAATTAAAAAATGTTTTGAACTCATGCACAGCAACTCGAGTGTAAGAGTAAAAATTTGGACCCGGAAGTGAGCAGAATAGGTCCCCTTCAAATATTTTATATGCATTTTTATAATAATTTTTAAAAGATGATTACTCTAAGTTTGAATGTAATAATTAAAAGCAATGAAATGTTAAAAACTAGACCTCCAGGTTGAGAACTACTGTCTTAGCAGAGAACCTTGCTGTTCTAACACTAACCCGTGCAGTGGTGTAATACGTATTTTCTGACCTTTTCTAACTGCTGCCTCTTTGTAACAGGGCAACATGCGATCTCGGAAGCCCCTAACCTTTGTTAGTGGACTGACATGATCCTATTAACGCTGATCACCTACTGGGGCTTGTGTGGTAATCAGGGTTTCTGCATCTGTGTGAATGTTTCCTTCCTGATGTAGCAGGGGGTTTCCGAGCAGGAGCACGACAGAAACACACCAACCAAATCCCACTGAGATCATCTAACACACAGATCTCTGCAGCATTACCGGCACACTCCCTTTTCGTACAGTAACACTCTTGCAGGCACAACCTACGTTTCCCTTTTCTCACTAATGCTCAGAATGGCATTAACCAAGTGGCCTCCAACCACAGCTACACTGGACCAGAGTGACCCACATGCTTGATCTGGTTTTCCAGCATCTGTTCCAGTCACTCTACATGTCTCTGCGTTTGTTTGCATGCCACTTCCTTATTGTCTCTGTTTTCTGGTCCAGGAAATCCCAGAAGACTCGGTTTGATGAGGAGCTGCACAATGAGATGACCATTACCATAGACGAGCTCAGCAACAAGTAGGTCGATTTCGGTCGAATCACAATTTATGCAATATTTGTAGCATATTTGATAAAATATTGTAATGTGTTGTATTTAACAGGTTTAAAGGAATTGCACAGTGGAGGAAATCCTCTGCTGAATTGTTTCTGATTGAGGTTACATCTTGATCCTTGATGATAAGCCTGACTAATTGTTTACTCTGTTGTTTCCCTGAAATTCTGGATCGGCTGTGTGACCGTTTCTATATGCCAAGATGTTGCAGTTTATTTTTATTCAGCTACTATTGCTTGGTTGTTGGTAATGCTGGTTGTTGATACAACCAACAAAATATTAAAATCCATTAACCCAATTTAAAATTCAGCGATCTGACACCAGCCTGTGTCACAAGCTTTTACTTGAAAC
Source organism: Maylandia zebra (assembly GCF_041146795.1). Classification (NCBI taxonomy): domain Eukaryota; kingdom Metazoa; phylum Chordata; class Actinopteri; order Cichliformes; family Cichlidae; genus Maylandia; species Maylandia zebra. Next base: position 9,072,778 of record NC_135167.1, read on the forward strand.
CAGCAGCAGCTGAGGCCCTGTGTTGGTTTACCTGCATCCTCTCATGTCAGGTGCTGATCAGAAGTGAGCACAGATGACAAATTTGTTCGCGTTTGGCTCATTTGGTTTGTGCTTTTGTGGTATAGATACCACAGTTTTGCTTAACTGGTCTGTGACAAAAATATTTGCACAAAACAAAAAGCTCATGGTGACCGTAAGAGAAACATTTTGTCACTGAATTTATACTCTGGTACATTAAAAGTGCATGCATGGATCTGATGGAGCAATAGATTACAGACAATGATTTAACTGTTATTCGAAATGTCACATTAGTAATCTAACTGTGACTGAACTTTTAGACCTTGACTGACTGTGCAGATGTTTTAGATAATTAGTGAAGTTGCTGCTTTACAGCTTCAGATATTACAGATTAAAAATAAAGCTTCTCTGAAATCGGAGGCTGCAGCTAAAACATGCATATCGTTCCAGCTGTTGCGCAATGATTTCATTTCATGAAACTGAATGGAAATGATGCACCAATTTAAAAATAATAATAATAATAAGAGCAAAACGAAAAAGGTGATACAGTTTTGTGTGTGTGTGTGTGTTTTCTACTGTAATTTATAATTATGTGTATTTTTTTTTTTTTTGTTATCAGATGTTTTTGTATATGCACAACCATGAGGATACAAAAGGTTATCTAAGTAGATTTAAGAGCAAATTAAAGCTGTGTGCAATGTCTTTGTTAATCTTAGAGGTTAAAACATGCAGATTAAGTTAAGAGCCCCCATAATGATCTGTGGTGTTCAGTAAAATTATTTGTTTATAATGAACAGAAATTATGACCTCAGTGTTTTTTCATGTTTTGAGATTTTTTTTTCTTTGCCGTTGCATCAAGTTGTTGCATCAGGTGTGATCCAACACAGAGCAGTGCAGCATGTGCCCAGTGTTCACCTTAAAAACAGTCACAATACAGAGCACCTGAAATGTAAATCTCATAGAAGGAGACTGTTAATAACTCCGATTCCACCTTCATTCCCTGCTTTTCTTCTTCCATGCCCACTTACCTCCCTTCATGTGTTGCAGGCAGTGGTACAAGTTTGAAGAGAGCGGCTTAGCTCTGTGGTTTCTGAAGAAAGATCTGGCAAAACAGGTTGGTGAGATTTAATGTTCAATATAAATGACTGCTTCATCATACTTTTACATTTTAGTCATTTTAATACTGAAAAAGAAACATAATAAGTGTCTTCCGCCTTTCTTAGTATCGAGCCCTGGATTTGCCGATGTTCAAACACTACGCCAGCTGTGCCACCTTCATCTTCCTCTGTATCTTCATCATTCAGATGTTTGTTGCAAGGAAGTGAGTATGTTTTTAGTTTTTCGGATATTTGAATATCTGTTCTTCTCATGAGTACAAACTCGGAGGAACAGTTTTTTGAGCATTTGAAAAAGGTTTTAAAGCGCACGACGAAGACGTTTTTATATTTAGAAGATGAGCTGGAGATTGATGCTATTTTGTTTTTTCATTCGTGTCTTCCTAAGGCAACAGAGACTGGCGGTGTTATTTGGAGGGCTGTTTTGTGTGCTGCTCCTGGTCCTGGCGATCTGTTACGCAGGTCACTTACAGGTTTGTCCATTGATTCACATTCAGTATCTGGTTATTTGAGTGATTTGGTACAAGATTCTTTTCAGGCCCCGTTTGTAGAAACCAGGAGAAAAAGCCTTAATGACACAACAACTCTTTCATGCATCTTTACAGTAACATCTAAAGCCAAGCTGGATGCTGGTCAAGCATCAGTGATAAATAGTTTCTCGTTTATCTAGAAACACATTTTAATATTGCATATTCTTAACACACAGGTGGTTTGTTGAAGACATTCAATTTAATTTCCTTGTGCATGGGAAGTAGAAGTTTAATGTTAAATTCTTTATAGACTTTTTTTCAACACATGATGATGATGATGATGATGATGATGATAAAGATAATTATTATTGTTATTACTTTGTAAAAAAAAAAAGTTTAATTATCCAGTAAGTACATAAATATAATCAAATCAAATTTCTATTTTTAATGTTTTATATTCGCAGCGTTTTTAAGAAAATACCAAGGGGATGGGACAAAAATGTCACAACTTTTCACATTTCTTAACTTGTCAAGATATAATACAAAATTCCTGCGTGGATCACTCCTAAATTCAAGTCCAGTGCAAATGCAGTGCTTAATTAATTAATTAGAAAAACAAACAAACAAGAAAACACAAAGATTTTAAAAATATGTTTAAAAAAATGAAAATGAAACAATGTATTAGGCAAATGTCAAACTGAATTCATGCTTCTATACCTAAATTCGGCACACTGGACTTCTCTTAGAAGTCAGAAATTAATCAAGCGTAACAATCATTGAAGTAACAATTTCAAAATTGGCATCTGAACCAAAAAATAATGTGTTTTCCCTTTTTTTCCCCTGTCTTTTTTTTATCTTATAAATTTGAAAAATCATGAATAGCGGTAATTATATATTGGCATTAAAAATATTATTTTGATTAAAGACCTTGCACATACTGGTGGATCAACCATTACAGAAACGCAAGAATTGATTTTAGTACCCTTTAGTTACCCTGCCACCAGCCCCCACCCACCCTATTGGCACAAGTAATAAAAGCATGAGTGAAAAGGACTTGTGTTTTTGTGCACACTGTGCCAGAATTAGATGATCTGAGAATGGAAACATGGCATGAAAACTATCTCCTGCATTCACTGGGCTACAGCTTACTATAGACGCCCTTCTGACTCTGCAGATGACATCTGACATTCTGTTCTGGACATGCAGTTTTTTGGTTTTCAACTCGGACAGATTCCTTTCCTTGAAAGAGCTAGCTGTGAATCACTCGTGCATGCTGTCTGCAGATAGCTGACTGTAAAAAAGTCACGTTGCTCGTACCTGTTTGATTGCATTTTGTCTTTTTTTCTCCTCACTTCACTGCAGCGCCTGTTTCCGGAGAAGCTGTCAGGTTGCCAGTGGCTGCCAGCTGTGTCAGAGGCAGTGGTTAAACGGCCGTTTGTGCGCCTCCCTCTGGCAACCATCACCACAGCGGTCATCATTATCATGGCTGTGTTCAACCTGGTGAGACTCTGCTCACATGTTGAAGGCTAAGACAGATCCATTTAGTACTCTGGTATTTCTAGCTGTGCTGTTCATAAATGTCATGCCAAGCTTCAAAGCATGTTGTCAGGTCGTTGCTTGTCAGTTGTTTATTTATTTGTTTTTCCACTCCCTGCAGTGCTTTGACCAGGCAGATAAAGACGACTACTCTTGCCTTCCCGTGAGTGATAGATTTAATCCCAGACACGATGGTGTATAAATAGCAGTATTACATTTTAGTGTAAAGTAGTGTGTATTAATTGTAGTTCTCCTAACAGTAAAAAAGAGTGTAGTGTTTTACTTGTTTGCATGCTGCTTATAAATTTGATTTAGGACATTATTTAGATTTGCTACAAGTCTAATTCCATTTTATCCCCTTTTCTGTCCCTCAGTACTCTGTCTACTGCTGCATCCTATCACTCATTGCCTGTGGAGTTTTCCTTCGGATGAGCTTTGAGCTTAAAGTGCTCTTTCTGACTGTGGCCTCTACGGCATATTACGTCATCATTATCAGAAACACGCATACATCCTTTTATGAATACAGCAAAAACCTCAGCACCAAGAAGGACCTTGAAATCTTCACAAATTTGAACTGCAGGTGAGACTGAAGGAAAAGGGTGAATCCCACAGCTTTTCGGGAAATGTATTATTTCCTGTTTTCACGCTGCTGACCTGCAAATGTATCTACGTACCTGTGGCTTGTGACCAGTGAAGTTACCGCACCGACAGCAATCACTTTTGTGTTGCTTTAACTATCTCTGTCAGATTCACTTTATGCCACAACTCACATAGGTTAGGCTGTTGTTTATTGGCTGAGTGAAGCACTGGAGACCATGAACTTTGGAGGACTTAATTCTTACTTTATTTACTCTCAGCTTTCTGAGCTCCAGCTCTCCAGCTACTGATCTCTGTGGTTGTCTCACAGGAGTTTGTTTGTTTGTTTCTGGTTTGACTGAGTTGCTGCAGTTGGGCGTTCAATTTTAGCTTTATAATCCTGTTTTGTGTACAAACTGTGTGCTGCATCAGGGACATTTGTTCTCACTATCTAGCCAAGTAGTTTCCCCCACTATTTGCCTCAGTAGGGAGACTAGTGAATTAATAAAGTTGAAAGTAAAAAAAGCAGGATTTTGATTGGTGGAATAATCTTTTTGTTTAGATTGTGATATTATCCTGGATATGGTGACAGCCTTAATGCAAACATGCAAAGGTTGCATTTTAGATTGCATCTGCTGGCATCATGTTTTCTTTATCTGAATCAGTGTATGGCTGCAGTGCAGTAATATTTATCATATAACATCAGATCTACTTCAGCCTAATAGTCAAGACCTGCGTCAGAGCAGCCAAAACATTATCAACGAGCAAATGGCTTAAATCGAGTAGTTCAGTGAGAAAGAATATGACAAGAGTCTAAAATATTATAACAATCCTCTCTAAAGCAAATTAACTGTAATTTCATAATGCAAAATAAAATCCAATAAAACAAGCTTAGTGAGTATGACAAAAGAAAAGGCACAGCAAATGTCAGGTGATGAGAAAGTGGCTCAGTGGAAACTGTTCTGATTGTAGTCTTTAAAAGATGGATGTAACCATAGTGATCTTACCAAGGAGTTTGGACTCATTTCGAAACTTTAGTGTTTTATGTTGTGTTTGTGTGTTGTTTTTTTTTTTTTTTAAATCTTATCAGAGGTTAGATTGCTACTTCTGGGGTGGTCTATCACACATCATACCATAATCTTAGTCAGACAAGTCAATAAAAATGATCTAAGGCACCAATATCTGCATACTTCTTTCTGAATACATGAATGAATTGGATTCTTAATCAGAGAATTATAGCAGAGAATTTTAGTTTACTGTTATGCCACCTTGTACTTTTAATCACTAGTGGTCAAAGTCATAACCACTGCAAGTTATTATTTTCCAAGTAAAAGTGGAGTCTGTGATTGGTCATGTTCTTGCTTGTCTTGCAGTGTAGAAATCCTGAAATGTTTAGGGCTGGTAAAACATCCCCAGTATATGAGTTGCATGTACATCACGCTTTTCCTGGTCACCATGTTCATCATCTCACTGCAGGTAAATGACAGTTTTTTGTTTGCTGAATTATTTTAAAAAACAAAAAAATTATCTCTTGTGCTGATTTTCCTCTAAACTTGCCATTCCTGTGGATTACAGAACGAGTACTGCTTCCGCCAGGACTTCCTGCTAAAGAACAAGAACCACACAGAGCAGGATGAGATCGAGACGAGAGAGAACTTGAACCGCCTGCTGCTGGAAAATGTGCTGCCGGCCCACGTAGCAGCGCTGTTTGTTGGGGAGAATAAGAAGAACGAGGTGAGATTTCCAAAGTTGATTCTAGTCCCCTGGATGCTATGAAGGACTGGTGAAGAGAGTTAAAAACAAATCATTCCCGTGAGATAACCCCCCATCATTACATACTGAAAGTGAACATGAACCAGGCGGCAATAATGTGACCAGTTATCTGAGGTCATCTTAAAAAAAGAAATAAATAATTGTTATTTCCAGCATGTGGATTTTGGGTTTTAAAAGACTCAAAGAGAGGGACCTTTGAAACATAATACTGTACACAATCAGGGTGCCAGCTGCTTACTCATCAGGTTTTCACTGACACCGAGAACAGGACACAGAAAGTTGTGCTGGACATATTTTAACCTCCTAGAACCTGGCGTAAACATATGTGGACATCACATTTTGGGACATCTAAACCAAAATACTTAATTTTTCTCTACAAGGGCCTGATATCCACTTGCGATTATACTGCCACTGTTCTATCAAAATTTGAAACAAATGTCCTCATATGTGGCTCTAATTTTTCTCAAAAACAAAAATTAGGTAAAATAAAAATCTGGTAATTCTTTGTTTTTACATTCTTTAGGTCCCAATCAGCCCAAACGGCAAAGAAAAATTAGGAGGTTAAAGTACAAAGTTCATCAGGAGTGGCTACAAGCGGAGATGCCGTTCAGTGTCTTGCTGCTTCATTGTTACACTGAGCATGAATTGCCCTTTCAGTGTTATCACAGTTAGTAGAAGTAACAGGAAGGTTTAAGTATCTAAATGTAGCAATCCCAATAATCTTCATATTTCCTTGGTGAAACAATGCGAAAATGTAAAAACATGGTGCGGGGGAAACAGCCAGCTCCTTAAGCCTCAATGTGCCAGAGGAGTGTGGGTATATAGAGGTGCTTTATACATTTCAATCATTTACTGCTTGAGTTTGATATAACCACACAACAGAACCCTTTTTAGAGCCATAATTGTGACGAAGTGAAGAATGTAGATAACTGGCTGGCATGCTACTGTCAGCTAGGGGTGGGTTTTGATAATCGATTTATCGATTAAAATCGATTCTGGCTTGGATAACGTGATATCGATTCATTAAAATCCTGAATCTATTTTTTTTTGCCCGAAATGCCAGAATCTCAGGTGAAACCTCACAAAATTTCAACAACCACCAAACAGCTAAAACAGTAAATGAGAGCAGGTACACGGATACCCAGCCCTACTATCAGTGATATGACTCTGCAGCTATCACAGAAAATCAGGAGTGGCAAGTAACGCAAGCAAGCTTCTTGAGTACAGCATGGCAGTAATTATTCAAAAAGAAAAACTACAAACTATATAAGCAGAACTCTATACTATAACTCTACAAATAATCATAACTTCCAGATAGCGTGGCTCCATACAACATAAAAGTAACATGTTTCCTGTACAAGCTTTATCTGTTGGTTTTGTGCTTTTCCCAACAGGACCTCTACTACCAGTCCTATGACTGTGTGTGCGTGATGTTCGCTTCGGTGCCGGATTTCAAAGAATTTTACACCGAGTGCGATATCAACAAAGAAGGTCTGGAATGCTTGAGACTTCTCAATGAGATCATCGCTGACTTTGATGAGGTCAGGAAGTCAAAGTCTTACCGAATATTTGTCTGAAATACAAATGTCAGGGGCTAATCATGAAGACCCTGGCATGGTTGGGATGATAAATGCGCGCACCCCTCATTTGTTTGTTTGTTTGCCTCTAACTCAACAGCTGTTGTCCAAACCAAAGTTCAGCGGTGTGGAGAAGATCAAGACAATCGGCAGCAGTTACATGGCTGCTGCGGGGCTTAGTGGGTCACCTGGTCAGGAGAATAATCGGGTGAGGTAGTTACTACTTCAGACCAGGGTCGGGCTTTAACTTTAACTGTTTGAAAGCAAGCCATGACCAAACCTCATAATTAGGCTGTGGACTGACATCACTCTGTGTTGTTTTAGGACAGAGAACGGCAGCACGCCCAGATAGGGATCATGGTAGAGTTTGCCATCGCTCTGATAGGCAAGCTAGATGGCATCAACAGACATTCCTTCAATAGCTTCAGGCTTCGTGTGGGTGAGTGTGCATAAACCTTTAATTCAATAAATACTGCATTGTGCAGCCTCCATCTCTGTTAAGGCTGGCACAGGTTTCCTTGGTTACTCAGTACATGATTGGCATTCATGTACTGTTCTTGCAGTGAGAGTACTAGCATTCACTGACACAGGTTGTTAAAAGCTCATGCCTATAAAAATAGTCACAGAATTTCTGGAGTTGAGGCATTTTCTTCGTGTTAAAGCAGTTCCCACTTTATATCAGGTTGAGCCATGCATAAATTACTCCACTGTAATGTGGTGGAGTATTTTTCCTAGTTACCTTAAAATAAAAAAAACAGATCTCACAGAAGAACGCTATATGAGAAATGTCACTGGCCATAGTAAGTTCTCCTGCAGACCCTCTTTTCTTAGTGACAATCTGGGACTTAATGAAACAATAATGCTTCTATTCTATTGGTTCGAGCCCCGGCTTGGACAGTCTCGGTTGTTGTGTCCTGGTGGTGGTCAGAGGGCCCGGTGGCGCCAGTGTCCGGCAGCCTCGCCTCTGTCAGTGCGCCCCAGGGTGGCTGTGGCTACAATGTAGCTTGCCAGCACCAGTGTGTGAATGGGTGGATGACTGGTTGTGTAAAGCGCTTTGGGGTCCTTAGGAACTAGTAAAGCGCTATACAAATACAGGCCATTTACCATGCCAAGGAAACTGGAATTTAGTGACTTGTGATAACCTAATGGGTTTTCATCCGAACTGTACTGAAACCTTAAGGTCACATTTGTTTTCTTATCGGCAATAACTTGTTGATTATGATGGATCCTGAAGCTACTACCTCACTGACATTCTGGTTTAAAAACATAACTTTGACACAGCAGCAGAGCTGTGGAGTAACAGCACAGCTTCAGAAGGTCACAAAACTGAAAACTGTTACAACAAAATGTTCCTTTAAGTCTAATTTCAAAGTGATCGTGCTGTAAAGGGAAGTTCAGTTTTTGTGTGCAGCCAATTTCAAGCAGAAGCCTTAGGCTGTACAAGGATCTTCCTGTGCAGTTAAACAGGAGAGGTAAGACGTGTAGGCAAACATGCAAAATGTTACAGATTCACCTCAGGATGTACTGGGTCCAGTACTATCAGTAGCTCTCATATTCAGCCCATCATTTCAGATACATCTTTTCCTTTTATTTTTACTGCATTCTGTGTGGTTCTTTTTACCAATACGGATCAGTTACTATGAGCCACTTTAGTCCATCAAATAGCAGGAAGCGAATGTTTTACTCAAATATAGAGCCAGAACCTTTTAGAGTCTGACAAACATCATCCTCCCCTTTTTGTGTCTACAGTCCTGACATCTATGATAAAACCAATCAAAACATTTACATTTTTGGAGTTAAAAATGCACATAGTACAAACAGTGAAATTTTTAATTGAGTGGCATCATTTTTCTTCATCAGTGGCTGTGTGCAACCACCTTAAAACCTCCTTTGTGTGTTTATTAAAAAGATATACATTCTCTTTAATGCACTCAGAGCCTGAGTACATTCATTGATTAGAAGATTTGTTTCCCGTTAGTCACCTAATGTTGTGAACAGCTTTGCACTACCAGTTAAAACAATAGTTTAAAACGACTGACGACAAGCCAGAATGAGGCTTGATGCCTGCTGCGAGCCTCGCTTCCAGTATCGACTCACCACACATTTTATGAGTTTCATGTCGCTAGTGCTGGATTGGACTCCTTCAACAAGCTGCTGGAAATATTCCAGAGTATTTTGGTCTATATAGACATGATAACATCACACGGTTGCTACAGATTTGTTGACATAAATCTCCTGTTTCAACACATTCCTAAGGTGCTCTGTTTTGTTGAGATCTGGTGACTGTAGAGGCCAGTTGTGGAGTACAGTGAAATTCTTGTCATGTTCGAGAAACCAGTTTGAGATGCTTCGAGCTTTGCGACATGGTACACTATCCTGCTGGAAGCATTTGTCAAAAGATGGGATCAAAAGATGAGTTGGTACTAAGAGACTCAAAGCGTGCCAAGAAAATTTACTCCATGCCATTATGCCTCCACCAACAGCCTGTACTGTTGATACGAGGCAGGACGGATCCCTGCTGTTATGCTGTTTACACCAAATTCTGACCCATCTGATCGTTGCAGCAGGAATCAAGACTCATCAGGCCACAGAACGTTTTTCCAGTCTTTCTACCAAATTTTAGCGAGAATCGTAGCTTCACTGTTTTGCTTCAGTCTTTTGTATGTGAGTGTATGCCTCACGTGCATTCATTATCTTTGCCATTAAAAACGAAAAGAATACATGGCAAGAAAACTGGAGTAGATTCCAGCCACCCCCTGACCCTGGATTGGGTAAGCAGAACAAAAATAAAAGGAAGGAGATGGTCAGAAAGATCAGAATAACAAGTGCAGGCATTTCAGAAATATTGTTAACACTTGAAAAAAATTCAAACCCAGTAGGCGTGTTTTTCAAACAGTTCATATTATATTTTGAATCCATCTGATTCAGAATACCTGCGTATGCTGATTTGAAGCTTGTGTTTCTGCCGGTGCCCATAGTCTTGCATTTATCAGAGTTAGACAGTAGAGGTACCGTTTTATATTGGTTTAAAATACACAGAATTTCTCAATTTGTTTCATTTCAGTAGCGTGATCAGTTGTGAAGTCTTTGCACTGAAACATCTTAATAATTACTGTGAACTTTTACATTTCTATCATGTTTTCAAAGCAAATCCTACTCTGTTTTAGACTCACCATGTCTTTAAGAGCAGTTACAGTATTGTCTGTGTCTTTTAGTCAGGTACTTCAGCATCTGCTGCACAAAAGCTTTTCTTTTAAAAATTTATGGGCCACTCAGAAAATTTCTCTTGTGGTCTAATGGCCTTGATTATAAACTGGTTGCAAACTAGCAGCACTGTATTAATGCATTAAAATGTTTCTTTTATTTCTTCCTAATATTTCACCTTTTCTGGTACCCCTGATCCTCTGTCACCGCAGCCTTACATTTTCATTCCATTTTACCTCTATAAACACTGCACATGAACTTTACAGACTTTATTATAAAATACAGCATTAAACTTTAACATATTGGGGGCTTGTTTTTCTTCCACAGGAATTAATCATGGCCCAGTGATAGCCGGAGTAATCGGAGCAAGGAAACCTCAGTATGACATCTGGGGCAACACAGTCAATGTAGCCAGCAGAATGGAGAGCACTGGAGAGCTGGGAAAAATCCAGGTATGTTCTTTAAGGTCAAATGGTCACTTCTCACACAGCATATCTCAACATTTACAAAAGATCCAATTTCGAACTGGACTCGGGTTTTATTTTCCTTACCTATCTCAACTGCTGCAAAAATAAACTCCTCCTGTCCTTAACCAGCCACGAGAACCACCTCTGAGAAAACCGTTACATTGTTTCTTTCTCTTCTAATTGCACTTTATGCTCTGTATCACATTTATTGGCAGATCAAAAGCTATTCATGCTTTAACTTGATAAAATATGTAAATTACTTTGGAATCAAAGCCATTAGCAGAGACAAAGTGCCACCTGAGATGCGTATTGTTTAATGTAGTCACGGGAAAACGATTTTGCTGCAAGGAAGGTCTCTCATTGAATTTGGGCTAATCCAATTTCCTTTCCGTTTGCTTTGCCTGCTTTCAGGTAACAGAGGAAACGTCTGTCGTGTTGCAGGACCTGGGCTACTCATGCGAGTGTCGAGGACTAATCAATGTGAAGGGGAAAGGGGAGCTCAAAACTTTCTTTGTGTGCACCGATATGAGCAAGCAGCAAGGTATGGGTCTGAGCTGAGGCCAGGTCAATGCTGCAAAAAGAACTGGGGACAAACTAGTTTATAGACTTCTGCTGGTCACACATGCGCACCTGCTAGCTGCGTTCCTGTGATGTTACTGAATTAAGGATTTTTAAAGGAACTGCTTATTTGCTGTGTGGTGGATATTGCATTCAACACCCAGCATCTCATGGTTGGATCAGGAGATGACTGAGGAGATGGTCAGTATGTACAATCACCATCTTTTTCTAGTCACAAACACATTGACACAAGTGATCGATCACTTTTGTACTATTTTCCATGTCTGTAATTTTATGTGATAGAAAAAAAATGTGTATTGTACTAAAGCCAAATGCAGTTGAGATTTTGGATGTCCATTTTGGTCTTTTAAAACAAAAAATAAGAGGGGGAAAAATCTCCAGTGGATTCTGTTTGAATCTGAAAGTTGTATGGGTTTCGTTTTGAGAGGCGATGGACACTGTTGCTGTTACTGTGTAATGAGCCAGACATAAATGTGTTAAGCTGTTTCAATGTCAGAAACCAGCTGTGCAGAAGACAGGGAAACTTCTCTTGCTCCCATCTATAGAAGTAAATCTAGGAAGCTTTACTTTGTGGCTAAACTGCAAATCCTGAAGCAGATTAAGATTAGGTTTCCATCACTTTGTGGTCTTTATGTGACCTTTTAGGAATTCCAGCTGTGCTGTTTGGCCTTAGGAACAATAATTTAATATTAAGGTATGTACTGTATTTCAGGAGGAAATACATTTTCTTTATGTATGCCATCTGTGTAAGTGTTTAATCTGCTCAGATAAGAAATCCATTTTCAGCATCTTTGCCTGCCTGTCTCCATATATGCTGCGATGAAGGGTATCTGTGACGCTCTCTTCGATGTCCTCGATCTGTGTGATCTAACAACCTGCCTGCTGTGAATGTTTTTTCTGGCCCCAGCTCAGAGACCACTTAAACTGATCTGGATCACTTTCTGTGCCTCTGAAACTTGTCTTGTGGCCTTATCTTCTGAGACCAACATTTTGTCTGTAATTGTGGTTACATAATATTAACAACAATAATAATAATAATAATGTACTGGCCTTTCTGTGAACAAATGTGACATTGACTTTTGTACAGTTACAGAATGTAATAAATGTTTTAAGTCTGCAGTTTGTCACGCAGCGTTACACAAGAGCCAAGGTTGTTGGTTTTTATTAAAAAAAGTTTATTGGCCGAAAAGCATACAAATGTAACACAAAAAGCACTTTTTGTACAAAACTTAAGTTATTACACTGAATGAGGGTGTTTGGAATTTCATTACACAGCGATAACTGGAACCACATCTGGACAACTGGTCTCCATGGCTTCAGCCGTGTCCTGCACTGAAAACGTGGAAAAGTTCTCGTCTGCAATTTTCTGTTTTTTGTAAGGTTACATACTGCATTTGACACAACTTAAGAGAAACTGCCTTTTACCTGTAGTGAGGTCTATGAAGAGCTCAGGTGGGTCTGGAGGGGCAGCAATGCCCATGGCCTTCCTGATGCCGTAGATACTGCTGACATCACATGGGGCCACCTGACTAGTCAGCTCAGCCAAGTTTGATGTCACCTTCTCAGCTGTAAAGGTAGGAGGATGAATGTGAAGACAGCAGGAAATTAAGATATTAAGAAAAAGCAGATTTAAAAACAAAACAAAACAAACAAAAAAAACAGATGTATGACTGGTTGTATTTACCAGGCCTACATCTGGTTATTTTTTGTTTGTTTTAATCTATATATCTATTGATACTCTGACTTGGATCAGCTGCTGTTTGTTGCCAACGTGTTTGGAGCTGCAAAAACAGTGTCCTCTGGTGGGCAAAACAGGCAACACTCATATTTGAAGGGTGTTTCTCACATCTCTCCTTTACTTAAATTTTCATTTATTAACTGTTGAATACACAGATACAGACGTATCAACAAACTGCTAATAATGTTAAATGTGATGGCAGGAGCATGCTGCTGACATGTTTATCATGGTGACAACACTTGAGGCAAGATAACGGAACTGCTATTAACCTTGTTATTATATTATATTAATTAAATTATCCTACATTTTAATGGTGAACTGAATAAAGAAATAGCTTCCTGCCTTTACACTTAACATGATTTGATTGGCTGGTGCCTGTATTGGCATTCTACATGACTAACTATTAAGTTATCAGTACAAACGGCGAGCGAGAGAAAGAAAGAAAACTGATATGAACTGAACCACATTTCTTAAGAACTGTTACATCCATTACAAAATGTCACTTTACAGGAAGTGACCTCAGGAAAAACAAGCTGATATGTTGATACATGTTGATAGCTGGAAGTGGCTTAAATATATGGTTTAAATGCTCTACCATGGAAAGGAAGCAATCAATGAATCATCCTAAATCAGTGAGTAAACTGATGGGCAGGTTTGCGAAATTGTATTTAAACAAAAAGAAATTCATTTCATTCTTGTCCTATTGTAAGATAATCAGCCTAGTGTGGCTGACTGTACTTACAGTAATTGACGTTTCTTGTTTAAAGTCTCCTACATTTTGATGCTGAACTGAATAAGGAACTAGCTCCCTCGGCTTAATTTGATTGGCTGGTGCCTGTGCTGGCATTCCACAAGGCTATCTCTTAAGTTATCAGAAAAATACTTGTTACAGCATGTAACAATTCAGTTCAGCACTGCATGAAGTCACACCATCCTAAGTAACAATTTACCGAGTAAAGAGGTTATTTTAAACACAAAAGTATTAAATGGTGATCAAGGACAACCGTTTATCTGAAAACCCTATTAATTGTAAATATAGCCTATGAAATTAGAGGTCGCTTTTTAATTTTATAAAGTCATCTGAAATAGAGAGCTACGTATTGCCATTCAGCATAAAAGTTCTTTTCCACAAAATGTGTCTCTTAGCCTCTTAAGCCCGAAGGGGGTTTCTGAGCTTCCTGCTCAAAAATGTAATGCCCAAATTTAATTGATTATTTCTCTGCAATTACAAACTCTGTCCTTACAATCTTGGTATCAAAATAAAGCTAACACTTGGGAAATTTCATCAGAGGTGTAAATATTGAAGCAGATATTACTGTGTCAAAGTTACTGAGACTGGAACACAGAAAAAGTAACTAGATTTTATCCTCGCCTATTTTTTTTTTATTTATTTATTTATTTTTTTAGCTTATAACCCTTTTAAAAATATGGCTCAGATCACATTTGGTTCCAGAAATTCAGTAACCAACATATAAACATCATCTGTGCAAAGATTTGTTTCTAAAATGAAACGGTGAAAAAATTACAGCCCTGTCAATACATGAATATCCAGATGTTGTACAAAAATGTCCAATTTTGGCACAATTGTACACCATGCCAGTTGATTTTTTTAGGTATTAAAGAGCAGAAATTAATAAGGCCTAAAAATGCTTTTTTTAAAAATATATTTTTGAAGAATTAACCACACATTTACATGGTAATGGCCCTTTTCTGCAGTGCGCATAGAGCGTTTGATTGGCCTCTGGCCCTTTAAACTCCGAGGGGCTGTAACTTTGGTTTCTTTTGGTCAATTTGCGTGATTGACACCTTTTTAATCGTTTGAGCCAATAGATTCACTGTAACGATGCCAAGTTCACGTCACTTCAACCATTTAGACGTTGTAATGCCAAAACTTACGTGGGCCCAAATTTACTACATGTTGCATCTGTCCAGTCACGTGTCTGTAGGTGGGTCTAAAATGGAGGTTGTTGACGGAAAACGGCTCTGATGTGGCTAGGTAGGCATGGTAACTACTGATAATCACGTGGCTACCAGCGAAAAATAACGGAGGAAATTGGGACGGTAAGCCAATTTCTGTCTTAGCGCATTTGCGCCACTGTGTGTTTTTGTGGTCTTCTTTTGCGGCTCATTCAGTGAATTTTGGTCTGATCGTGGTGAAACTTGGTGTGTGGAGTCAGTGATAGCCCTGGAAGCTAACCAGTGCGTTTGGTGGTTGTAGAAATGGTTTATATGACATTTTGGCTGAGATTCTGAGGTTTCTGTGGATACCACACATGTCTGGACTTATATTTCTCAACCAGCGTTATAATCGATTAAACGTGATCTCCTCCTTTTTGCCCCCGGTACCGGGGGGTGGGGTTTAAGTGGTTAAAAAAGAAATTTTGGCACAGGTTACATCAAAATGTGTTTTTTCCCCGCTGGGTTCACTCTTTTAAAGACAGCAGACCAATGGATGCCCTTTTTAACTGTAATTTAGATATAAGATCTTGGATGGCAAAAAATGTTTTACAGCTTAACCAGGACAAGACTGAAGTTTTAATCATCGGTCCTGAGCCTCAGAGAGAGAAACTCTTGTCTAAATTACAGGCATTTTCACTGTGTCCTTCGCTACAAGTGAAAAACCTGGGTGTTATTTTTGACTCCGAGCTTGGTTTTATCCCACATATTAAACATGTAACCAAAATTGGATTTTATCATCTAAAAAATATAACCAGAGTCTGCCCTATTCTCTCTCGGGCCAACACGGAGATGTTGACGCATGCTTTTATTACCAGTCCATTGATTACTGTAATGCCCTGCTCTCTGGTCCCCCCAAAAATAATATTTCACCTTTACAACTTTTACAAAACTCTGCAGCTCGTGTGCTGACGAAGACCAGAGGGCGGGTCCACATTACACCGGTTTTAGAAACGCTGCATTGGCTCCCCGTGTGTTTCAGGATCGATTTTGAAGTTCTTTTATTGGTTTTTAAATGTCTTAATGGTCTTGGGCCTTCTTATCTCTCACATTTGCTTTTACCATATGAACCCTCGCAGACCCTGAGGGGGGATGTGTGTGTATGTATGTATGTATCCATGATCGTTTATGTTAATGAGAGTGTGGGGAGTGAGTTGGAGGGCGGGGTGGGCTGCTTTTAACCATGTAAAGCACTTTGTGCTACATTTCTGTATGAAAAGTGCTTTATAAATAAAGATTGATTGATTGAAAGAAAAATATTCTGGAAAGGGGGTCCCAGTGATCTGAATCAGGCCAATGTCTACCACACCTGTGAAGGATGCAGGCTACAGAGGTAAATGAAGTGTTGTTCGAGGTCTACAGCTGACTTTAGTGGAAGAACAAAGACGCCCATGCACTATGAGGCTCTTACCCAGCTCCAGCTCCTTGGCAGTCGGGGCCAGCAAGCAGATCATGTTTGGTGGCTGCCTGGCACTCAGACGTTCCCTCTGAACTTCCTGCAAGTTGCGCAGGAGCTTTGTAGTCTCGTCCAATTTCTGCTGGATGTTCAGGGCTTCTGTGTGAGGGAAGGAGAACACGCAGCAAGTAAATACTTCCTCTGAGTTCCTCCAGTTACCTTCTGGTAACCCCCCCGCAAATCATTTCTTTCTAACACAATATAGCCACTGTTTCTGAGCCCTGACACAGACCCCTGGGTTCTCGTGTTACATTAATACTCGAAGGTGCCGAAAGCTGATGACAGAAGAACTCTAGAAAGATCTCAAAGGAAACATAATAGGACGATGGACAGCTAATATGTCGCTCAAACAGTTTTAGACATTAAAATGTTTACATTATGTACTATCTTGACAGAACAATGAGCCACGGTACACTTATGTATATACATAGGGAGAACAAATATTATAATAAATAATGGCCATGAATTTTAAAAAGTACCATGACAGATTTTTCATCATATCCCCAATACTATGTGAACTTGTAGTTTTCTGATTCTCATTTCTCTTCTCATCAGCATGAGGCAGGTCCTTAAACTGCCTGTAGTGCCACAATTATTTCCTGCCATCAAGAAAAGGCATTAAAAATATTTCTGCTGAGTTAAAAATTAATACCACTAAGAAGGAAAATAAATCCCTTTTTGATTGTCATACCATCAAAGAACGATGGGAAGCCAGTAGGGACAGTAACAGTGCATTCATGCAGAATAATTGAAAAGATACATTCCCATGTTGGCTTTGTCATCTCAGTTTTATTTAAATAGCAACAGCATTCATCCAAAGGTACTTTTAATCTTAAAGATAAAGATCCTGCAAAAAATTGGGACTAAGAATTATGACACGAGAACTGAAGGTCTGCAAACTTGTATCATAATTCCATCATGCTCTATCACAATATCCATTGTAGGATGTTAATGCTCAGGTAGATCCTGGTAGTCTGGTGAGTGCTGTGATATTTAAAGATGTTTTTTTTCTCCAGGTAAATTTCAGTATTTTGATGATCATGTTTATGATTAAGTGACGTTCCCTGTGGTAAAAAACAAAAAAAAAGGGCTGTTTTCCCTACTGCCCATTTCCCTAAAAAACAACAACAACAACAAAAAACTCCCCAAAAAACAACAACCAAAACCCAGGTATGAATTGAACCACTTAAGAATTGTTAGGGTCAGGGCTGTAGTGACTGAAAGTTTCCTGTGGATGTAGATCTACATGTGTATGTAGATGTAGAACATTAGGTGCTTGATTTTGGCAAAAAAATTTCATCACAATTACTAAGGTCACAAGTTTTTGATCATGTAATTAACACAGATCCAGGGCTCAGGACCGGGCAGTGACAAAAGATGAACTGAATGAGTCCATCAATGTAATTTGGGCTTTTGGGTGGAAAAAAAAACGTGGAGGTGCCTGAATGACAAAACGAGCATGATTGCGAAACAGAATTCGGCACAATAAGCATTTTATCTTGATTAGCTTGTTTTCATCATGGAAAGATGAAAAGTATTAATGACATGTGTTTATAGTGCTTTCTAAAGGAACCAAATTAAACATTTTAAAGATGTTCTGATCATTCCTAAAAGTGTAATTAGCTGCCACTTTAAATACAGAAAAAAAAAAGTCAGACGTTTTACCCTCAGAAAGCTCCTCAGTCATCTGCAGGCCTGCAGCAGAGCGCAGGAAATCCAGTCTGTCACATGTTTGGGGGTCAGCTACCTACCAAAGACAGAGGGGAAACAACATGGTTAGTTAGATTAGAAAAATGCATTCCACACTGGACATAAAAGGGAACATCACAATCTTTTGAAGCTTCTTTTGTCATGCTACTTCTTCACTACAATAAAATCAGGCCTAATCAAAAGCTGCAACACCCGAGCAGGGGATGAGAGTAAACTGGAGGGCGGCCAAAAACAGCAAGAAGCTAGCACAAAGGGCCGCTGTTTGTCTGACGGTGGGCCCCTGCTCTGGTTTCCTCTACTGCTCTGAGGAGCGATTCAGCTTCACAGTCAGTGGGCAGTAGAGGAAAACAGTCCTCTCAAAATTCTCCAACAGCGGGCCTTGAGCATGTAGTACTGCTGTGTTTTAAAAGGAAATGTTCTTTCCATCTTTACACCAGGCCCCTGCTATGTTGACACAGCTGGTGGATGCAGCAGTCATCAGCTGAGGCCATCTAGAACACAAATTAAATCCATGGGGTATAATGGAGGAGCACGTGATATGCTTTGCACTGAACAGCAGCAGCTTCAAAAGCAGTGCTGATGAGGATGAGTGGCTCCGGTTTTGTATTACATAGCGAACGCTGGCACTCGTCACTCGACTCACCTCACGCACATTTCTATTACATGCTGCACATTTTTTGATCAGGGTTTCAGCTCCAGATTCTCTCACCTCCACGGTATCCTTGTCCTCTTGTGTATTTGACAGCTGCTCTACTTGCTGGAGGAAAAAAAATGACAAAAACACCCCCCCCAAAGCAAAACAAAAACATTTATTTAGTCAACTGGAAGACTTTCCTGTCCTGAAACAAAAAACAACAAATGACGTCAGAGAAAAGCTTACTTGCTCGGTGTCCTTCAAGATTCTTGAATGCTCTCCGTTTGTCACTGCATCCAGGAGGTTGTCTGCCAGTTTGTACACATACTCTTCTGATTTGGCCAGAAACTCTGACAAGCTGCCAAACAACCAACCAAATGAAACTTTACTAGTTATTTCCTATGCAGCAGCGGTGTAAAAGTCTGAATCATTTTGTTGACTGAGAATAATGACAAGTAGTTGATATTGACACTCCTGCAAATTGGTGGAAAAATAACTGCACCGCCTACACAACCAGTCAAATAAGGACGTGCTACTAATGGTAATTAAAGATTTTCATTAATTTGTAAACAAAAATCATACTGTGCTTTTCCGTTTAGAGGAAAAAACAGACACAAGAGACGAGCATGTGGTAACAATAAGCTAAATACATATAGTAATATGTAGTAGTCCCAGTTTCCCATAGCCCCTTGGAAAAATTGATTGCTTACCCCCCCCCCTCTTTTTTTTTTTTTTAAATCACCTTGCATTTACTGAACTTTTCAGTTGAATGATTTAAGGATCAACCATATATATATATATATATATATATATATATATATATGTATTTCCTTAAAATTATCCTAAAAATTATGTAGAAAAATAAAATTGAAATTAAAATTCTGTCATGGATAACTAATGGTCCCCACTGGCTGCAGCCGTCATCATAGAACGAGCCCATGTAGCTTCACCTACTCAAACCTTTTTATGGCTTTTATATTCCCTAGATCTTTTTCATTCTGAACACTTTGGAGTTCCACAAGATGTACCAACCTGTTATGAGCATGAACATCATGAGAGAATAAAACAGAAACAAGATGAAACTGAAGTTTACGAAGAGATGAAGGGTTTGAGTCAGGGTGAGGCTCCGCTTACAGTTTACCTCCTCCTGATACAGAAAATCCAGTGGAAAAAGAGGAACATCTGGAAAGTAATCAGTGAGGAATGCCTCGCTGCTTAAAAGACACAGAGCTCGGGTCCTTATACAGACACGCTGTTCATACCTGTCTGAGCCCTGCAGGCTGGACTCGTCTCCATAGAGAGAGTAGATAAGGTCAGAATCTTCCTTGCTGATGTTGGCGAAGCTGGAGTCGTAGGTTGGCGCGTAGGAGGTGAATGGCCCATAGTTCATGTAGGACACTGTGGAAAGTGCCGCACACAGATAATTTATTGTCTTTCCTTTGAGACTCTGATATCAACAATATGGAGAAACATAAAGGTAGAGCCGTACCTGGGGTGATCCTGTTCCTCTTGTCCTCCCTGAAACCCTGCAAGGTGTTCACACCGCTCTGCAGCCGGTTGGACATCATGCCGAGTTTCACAGGACAATAACCCACATCTGCAACAGCAAACACAGTTTTTTCCCCTCAAGTCTCTGGCTGCATCATCATTTCTTTTATAGGTCTGGAAATACTAATCAACCATTAAAATTTCCCAGTCATAGTTTACAGAAATTAAAATCAAAGAAGCCAAAGGAAACTTATATTTCGCTTTTTTGTGTATAAGATGTTGTTGTGTAAAGTGGATATATTATGCTTCTATATTTGTATTTTTGGACTTCAAGAGTGGTGCAGCCTTTCAGTTCATCCACGGCCAGAGCTTACAACAGAAGCTGATGGTGTTTTCATTTATAACTGTGTGGGCTGCAGTGATGGAGTCGTGTAGTTACATTTCTAGCGTTTCAGAACATTTTGCGCTTATAATGTCTCTGTGATGTAGATTTAACACAGAAGTATAACTCCAACTGAAAACAGACTGTTTTAGCTCCTCTTTCTTTAAGCTGTTTCCTTCTGATTGGTTGTCCTACATAAACCCCTTTGACTCAAAATTCAAGCCTGCACTTTTGGCCTAAAGGGATTAATGGTATATGTGCTGATCTTTTTACATTAAAGCTATATTCAATATGAACATCCACCGCTGTGGCAAATTGTAATAATTGGTCTAATTGAGCTCTTTTATAGTTCCAAAATGGTCTCACCTCCTGCTGAGGGATCTGCTGGGTTGAGGATAGCCAGAGTGGTGGAGCCATCTGACTTCCGCCTTGCAAACTCCAACTACAAAACAAACAGTGATAGTGAAAGAGGAATAAAAATAATGAGAAAATATTACATTATTGGATTGTAGTTAATTAGATAAGACACAATGGACATCAGATAAATAACCAGCACTGACTCTACAACATCGTCTCCAGAGTCTAAAACAAAAAAGAAGGTGTGGATATATTTTAAACTGGGGCCCTTACTGGTTTTTAAACACAAA
The DNA here is from genome assembly GCF_041146795.1 of Maylandia zebra. Lineage (NCBI taxonomy): Eukaryota > Metazoa > Chordata > Actinopteri > Cichliformes > Cichlidae > Maylandia > Maylandia zebra. The sequence continues at coordinate 9,094,104 of NC_135167.1, forward strand.
GCCTAATTTTTAAAGTAGAGCGCCAAAGCTCTTTTGGCAAAACAAAAGCGGCAAAGCATTTTTATTCATGCTCTAAATCTCTGTGGTCACAGACTGCACACACAGCCTGTAAAAATAACAGTGAGCACTGATTACATCACAAAACTAAAAACACAGTGTCCAGAACATGTAACTCAAGTCTTTTCAACCTTAAGCAGCTGTTCTGTAATTCTAAAGAAATTACAAAAATGTGAAGTAAAAAAACAAACTATTCTTCCACTATGATCTGTTTATTAATAAAAGGAAACATCAGTATATCTTGATTCAACTTTATGGGCCAAAATTCCTAAATGGGGCAAAATAGCGCGTGAGTGCAATCGCCAAATAGCGCTAAAGTTCAAAAGGTTAACAACTCTTACAATTTTGTCCATTTGTAAATATTGAGAGAACTTTTTTTTCTGGTGCAACATATTAGTAAATCTGGCCCTATGGGGTTAAACGAGGATCTGCCGGGGTTAGTTGGTTCGCTTTGTCTTACTTTTTTCCCCTCACTGAGAAGAAAAAAAGAAAACATAAGTAAATATTTACAATTTATATGTAATGGAAATCTGAAAGGATTAATATATGTCTCATATTAGATTTTCCTTATCTAATCTGCAATGACTTTTCTTAATCCTGCTTCTTCTCATGTCTTTTTTTTCATCTACCCTTCAGATCATTTCATTCAATTACTGCTTTCAACTTTCAACAAGCTCTTGCTGGCTACGTACTCTAAAGCGAGTTAAATTGCATCCGCTCTTAAGTGTAAACAATTGGGATTTATGCTTAAGAAATTACATTTCCGCTATACATGAGTTTAACTTCTCCTTTCCATGGTTACTATTTTGATTCATAAGATAACCATGGTGCAAAATACTGCGTTATACTGTGTGATAATGTATTTAGTGTTGGAAATTTTGTCTAAATCAGTAAAAACTGCTTAAGATTTATGAGCAAGTCATTCCACAAAGTTATTTAGAACATTCTTAAGAGAATGGGACCTGTAATACCACAATGCCATCTGAAACATTATGATCTAAAAGATCAGATATATCAGTTTGAAAGCGTGTTCTTGTGTTTAACCCTGTTTTCTCACATCAGACTGCAGCACTCTGTTGGACAGCTTTCCTCCAGACTTCTCAATGACCTTGCGTATTTCCTGAAGCTCTTTCTCTGCTTTTGCTGCTTCGTCCTTAGAGTCTTTGTCCTGTCTGCAAATGAAAAACAAATTGAAAGATGCCAGATGATGAGACACTGTGACCGTGAATGTACTTTGTGGCAACAACAAAAAGTATACACACAGCAGAGAGGAAATTTGCAGGAGTTTTTCTGTTCATTGTATGCCCACAATCTGTGTTCATTCCTCAGATAATTTACCTGTAAGCGTTTGCTGACGTCAACGAACAGATTTTGAGACAGCATATTTTACGAGATAAAAGGTAACTGAATGAAAAACAGCCTACTACGTGGCTTTCTGGGGCTCGTCCTCTTATAGCGAGTCATAATAAAATGCATAATGTCAGCATACGGGTTCTGTTACATCACCAAGTTAAAACACAGCTGTAAAAGATGATAGCCAAGAGAAAACAAGCCCCAGCATGTCATCAGGCATTCCCCACATTCTCAGCCTCCAGCTCCACAGTGGAAAACAAGCTCACAGGAATCAACACGGTGCACTTATGGGAAACGGTTTCCACTCATATGCTGCATCTCTTCATATTTCTCAGTTCTGCTGATACAAATGTGAAACCTTCTACTCTTTTAATTTTACAAATATGTAATTGTGTCAGGCCAACTGTAATTTTAAGGGGTTAAAATATTGACAGTATGGTCAGGAGTATTATTAAAATCCCTCTTGCAGTCTGGGCTCTCCAAGCTACACTTAAATGTGGCATCAAGGCTTAAGGACACGTGTGCAAAGTCAACATGTGAAAGGACCTGGGAGTGCTGGGTGTCTGTGACCTCTCGCTGCTGTCTGTAGTCGCAGGTCCCTCCTTGTTCTGGTCCAGAAAGGTGCTCGTTTGTTCCTCAGATTTCAAAGGTTGTTTGGCAGAAGGGTCAAGACCAGCCATAAAATCTATGCTTTGCTTCAGGCTGTCCAGCCTTTCCTATTAGGGAAGGTGAAAAACATGCTTTTTACTTGGGTTTAAGAAAGAGAAAAAAAATAACCAAGGAGAAGAAAACTGTGGTGCTGAGTTTGTGAGCATCTGCTGCCCCCAACTGTTGCTTTGTTCCTAAAGCAAGGTTACAGCAGCCTGACTTACAGATTATTTTACAGCAGGCTATTTATCAGTAGAGAACACCTGGGTCCTTATTTGAATGCTATTTTGGAACTTTTAGTACATAATTCACTTTTCTCCTGTCTCAATTATTGTAACTCACTTTTTATGTAAATGGCCTGTATTTGTATAGTGCTTCACTTAGTCCCTAAGGATCCCAAAGCGCTTTACACTACATTCATTCACCCATTCACACACTGGTGATGGCAAGCTACATTGTAGCCACAGCTGCCCTGGGGTACACTGACAGAGGCGAGGCTGCCGGACACTGGCGACACCAGGCCCTCTGACCACCACCACCAGTAGTGGTGAAGTGTCTTGCCCAAGGACACAACGACCCAGACTGTCTGAGCCGGGGCTCGAACTGGCAACCTTCCGATTACAAGATGAACTGCCAACTCTTGAGCCACAATCTTTAGATTACTATGAGCCTGTTTTCAAATTGTTCAGAATGCAGCAGCTCTGCTGCTCACAAAAACAAAACATTTTAGTTAATTTTAAAATGTTATTAATAACACATAAAGCCCTACATGGCCAGGCTCCTGTCTATATAACAGTGCTAGTGACACCACATTCCAACAACTGGCCTCTCCAGTCATCTGATTACAGTCTGTGAACTAGGGCTGCTCAATTAATCGAATTTTAATCACGATTACGATCTGGGCTTTCAACGATCATTAAAAATGACTGAGCCGATTATTAGCCCCTCCCTCATTTATCCGCGACACCTTAAAGGCCGGTCCGTGAAAATATTGTCGGGCATAAACCGGTCCGTGGCGCAAAAAAGGTTGGAGACCGCTGATTAAGAGGACCCGAGGGAAGCTCGGAAAGCTAAGCAGAAGTTATTTGGAGAGTGACTGCCGTTGGTTGAAAAGAGAGTTTAAAAGAAAAACTTCAGTGGTGTTGCACACTATTTTATATTATTTTTTTAAAGTCATTGTTAACCCTTTAAAGCCGTCAGAGCAGCATGCTCCGCTTTGTGTAACTATTTTTAAATCCCTGTAGAACCTGAACCGTGTAAGCTAGCGCAATGATTTGTTTTGCATATGAAACCGGAGGAGTTGTATTTACATCTGATGCCATCAGCTTGTCCTCGGTCACGGTTTCGTTCCACATATAGCTTTGCAAAAATTGCATAAAAAGCGCTTGCAGGAACAAAAACATAATATTCCAGAAACACGCTTTGCCGTTCCTATCAGCTGTTCGTAACACTTCCCACAGTGAAATGATGCACATGCTGTTTTCTTTGCAAATTTGCATCATAGGATTGTTTTTTGTTTTTCCTGCAGTATATAAAAATTGCTGTATCTCCAAAATAAAACTATGAAAACACTCAAAATAAATTTCCTGTGGTGGGAAACTATTTTTTGCAACTTTATTGTATTTAAAGTTTTGAGGGATAAACCTCTTAAATTTCTCCAAGTAGAAATATATGTAAACAAAACAAAAGCGATTTTCAATTTTTTTTGTAGTTTATTGCACTTTTTTGCAATTTATGTAATTACTATGGACTTAATGCATACATATTATTAAAATATGGGCTATAACAGTTGTACTGATGTATAGCAACTTGAAATGCTCCCACAAATGGCACTACAGCATGTAAAAAAATAATATAAGCTCTGGTGGACTTGGTTCTATAGTAGGTCTTAAAGGGTTAAATAAATATCGTCAAATAATCGTGATCTCAATTTCAGTGAAAATAATCGTGATTATCATTTTTGCCATAATCGAGCAGCCCTACTGTGAACTATTCCACACTCTTCTATTTTAAATCCAGAGACGACCAAGCTTTTGAGGTTGCAGCTCACTAACTTTGATACAAGCTTCCTTGTTTTAAAAGACTGATGACAGCAAATTTTTATATGTTAACTTTTCTTAAAATGTTTACCCCTTCGTATGTAAGAACGAATGTAAGACTGTATGTTTCATTTTCTGTCTGTACTATTACTATGGAACTATGTGTTTTAAAAAGTGCCATTCAAATAATGTTATGGTTATATAATTATAAAAGAAAAATTGGTGCATATGAATGCAGTATGTTTGTGTGCAGGTTTTATTGCTGACAGATGTCTACAAAGAAAGTACAACAGCTAATGTAGACACAAATCGTCTTTACAACTTTAAAATTACTGCAAAGTTTGTCATACATTAGGCTTTATAAAAATTTAGATGCACAAAAAATTATTTGAAATAATATATTTTTGGGGGCTTTCAAACAGAAGTTTTCTGTTATCATGTACACTGTTTTAAAATAAAGCTCCTTAATTTTTAATTTTTTAAAAACTTGATGAACCCAAATTACCCCCAAGTAAAAGAGGTCAAAGAAAATGACGGTCCAAGGTCACGATACCTGGCTCAAGATCTTCATTCCTGAATGTAACAGTTTCCGTGCTGCTTTGTGGTAGATTGTCTCAGGTTTGTTGTAAATCATGGCATTTTCACACATAATCCTGAAATCAACCTGCATCAATGACATGCGTAACATTTTAAAGCATGACAAATACAACAGCTTCTGTTAGTTAAAACACACTAAAAATGTGTTCAAATGTGGCCTTTAGGGAAAACAAATATACTTAACATTTTTAACATGATTTAAATTTTTTTTGAATAAGGTGAAGACATCATTGACAAAGTTTTAGCAGTTTGATCAAACAAAGAAGTATAATCTGTAAATTGCACTGAAGCTACTTGTCATCAAAGACAGGCAAAAAACATCAAGTATCAGAACATACATTAAGAAGGGAAAAAATACTAATTTTTTCACCCAAAACAAGTATCATTAGTGGATGTAAAAGGACCTGGGAGTCCTCCATAAGCACCACGTCAGTGTGTCCTACAGTAAGCTAGAGTATCAGCAATTACAAGAGCTGTGTCTTTAAACTTGAAAGAACGGTTTTATTTATTTCTTCTAACCGAATGCAATAGTACACAGACATGTACCTTGAGTTCATCCAGTGACTGGTAGCACTCTTTCTTTACTTTGTCCTTCATTGTACTGAAGTCCATGGGACGCTTGATGACTGCAGAGTAACCAGGAGCAATGAGGTCTGTCACTGGAAATGAAAAGAATGCGTTCGGGTCTTTCCTGCAGAGGAGACACAAACAGTTTTTAGTTGCAGAAATATCATTACCTAATGCGGTGAGTTGCTCACCTCATTATTTATAGATATTACTAAATGTCAAATAAAAATGTAAATGCACAATTATCCCTGATCAATAGGTGATAAATGCTGCTGCACCTTTGGAGCTGCCTGATGAGCTGATTCAAAGCTTCCTGCAGAGGAGTCTGTTCTTTTTCTGTGGAAAGGAGCAAAATAACTTAAGATTCTTTCAACAACCTTCAGAATAACTGTTAGTATTAATTTGGGAAATATTTAACATTACCTTCCTGTTTATCAATCTCTGAACGTATAGGAGTCCTGCTCTGCTCCCGGTCATCATCTCCATCTGCCTCCTGCCCTTTCTTCTTTTTAGTTACCTAAAATAAACAAACAAACAAACATACATACATTAAATTCACACACACACTACCCTTTTAAAATATTTAACATTATATGCTAAATTATCTATACCAACAGATATGATGTTTACCTTCTTCTTCCCCTTTTCCTCCTCTGGTGACCCAAAGCTTTTCTCTTTATCCTTTTTCTTCTTCTTTTTCTTGTCTTTGGGTTTGTCAAAGTCAGCCGGCTGTTCGTCATAAAAAGTGTCAAGGCTCGAGCTTCCTGCCGTCACTTCATTTCCGGACACTTTCAGCACCAGCTTCAGTGGTCTGTCTCCATATTCTGTACAAACAAATATCGATTAATAATCAAAATAATGGTGTGTGACTACAGTGAGAACATACGGCAGCTTAGGAAAGCTAGAAACAATAGCCGCTAACAACTAACTCGAAGTCATTTAACTTACGCTGCACGTCTAGCGAACAATGTATTGTATTCACACATCACCACCTCAGTATTATTATTTTTCATTTTAAAAAATGATGGAAACGTGTAGATATCCATATAACTAAGTCGGGAAGGTAGTTTAGCAATAAGCTAGTTTACCAACTAGCTCTATTGTCGTGCTAACAGTGCTACAATACAAAAACACAGGGTCTACGAGTTAGTTTAAAATGTAAAAACGGTTTATTCTGATAAGCAGTTAAACTGTATGGGATGAAATACCTTCATATCCATGCTTCTCGGACTTATGCTTTTTGTGCTTCTTGCCCATTGTCTATATTTTGGTCTGCACCGGCGGCCAACTGCTGTGGCTGAGCACTGTGGTAGCTGAAGTAAAATTTCACCAGAGGTAGATACACTTGCAGCGTCACCTGTCGGTGCGGCGGTGGTAATACCCATGTCTATGGGTACGGCCGCCCTTCCAGCCGGAAGGAGGCGACATAACCTTTGAAATAAACTTCAATCACGGACCCAGGCCTGCATAACTGCCATTTGCCATGACCCCCCTTTAAAATAACATATGATAATAATCGTTCACCTGGAGAAATCATTCAATCAATCTTAAGCCACATACAAATACAGGGAGCACATGTTAACCACACTCGTTATGTATTGATAATTCAGCACGCCTGAATCATATACAGAATGTTCATTTTCCTTTAATATATGGATAAGTAAAAAATAAAATAAAATAAAAAATCGAGATGCTTAGAAGATATGTCCAACTCCAGTACTGTGAGTATAAACACATACAACAAGGGAAAGTTCATGATGAAAAGAAAAAATGTAGTATTGCACCTTTATGAAGCCAGGAAATTTGCAAGTGGTGCAATATTAGAAAAAACCTGAAGTAACAGCTTGTTTTTTCCTTTTTTTTTAGTCCACTATAAATGTCACACAGTAAACATGCTGAGCTTTTCTTTCCTACAACCAAAGTTGGTCAAACTCAATGCTAAATTTAAAACAAAGGTTTTCAGTTTTACTCGGATTACATCAAGATTAGTTTTTAGAGCTGACATCAGACAACTGTTGACTGTATTCATCAGCAACCCTTTAATACACCTAGAGTGTTGCATACTGGTGTGTTTAACCAGATCGAGTGGCGATCTGCAGTCGTATTTCATCCAGTTTGTAACGGATTGAACGGGCGTTGGAGAGGAATATGATCGGGAGTGGTGGTTTAAACGGACTAGTCTTTAGCCGTGCCCACAGGCCTCCCCGCTTGCCTCTCTTCTGCCTCCGCTCGCAACGTCTCCTCCTGCGGCTTGCTGTTGCGGGTAGCCCCGGGGGTTGCTTAACGATCTCCGGCGGGATGAGATACTCGGATGTTAGTTGAAGATCTCCACGGCTTAGATAACTATCATATCTGATATCATATCTCACAGTACAATAATATTGAATGGGTTGCATTGTTGTATTTTGTCATGTTTCTCAGGTCTTTGTCTGAATTTCTACGAACATTATTGCTAAGGATTGTCTTATTGCATTGGAGTCACACTGGGTTAAATATGTACACTTGGGTTTTAAGGGGTATTTATTATTTTCTTCTTTTTTTGGGGGTTGTATGGAAGCCCCAAACGCAATTTCATTGTTCTTGACAATAAATAAATAAATACTAAATACTAAATGATCCATATATATTAATTTTAATGCACTGGGTATACTTTTATTGCACTTTTTTCCATAACATTATTTCAGTGATTGAAATCAGTGTCTTAAGACCCAGACACATGTCCTCTACATGTCTTCTATATGCAGCTAACCATGATAAGCCAAGGAAATTCTGGAGATGTTTTATGCAGAGACATTTTTAGCCATAAACTATAATATTTTTCTAAATGTAAAAAGTTATTTGGGTTGTGCAAGACATCACAAAAAGAAAAACAATATTTCTGAAGTCACAAACATTAAAAAGTATATTTGTGCTATCACCTGCAGGAATTTTACTCACCGTATTCTTTGCCTGCTTATAAACAAACTGTGGCAGAGAAATAAAAGTATCAAATACAAAACGAAGACAAAATAAATGAATAGTATAAATATGGTAGTTTACTTGGAAATTGTGCAATTATGCCACTTGTCAACTCTCCAGCCTCTGGATGCAGACTTTAGTAGACTTTTATTTTTTCTTATCCTACAGCAATGTAGTAAACTGGAGCAGAACCCTCCACAAATTACCCTGAATGGTTTGTGTAATGAGTTGGCAGAATATATTGCCATCTTCAACACGGGTGAAGTAAAGTGTCTCTAAAACACAGCGGTTAATATTGAGGTCTTTCTTAAAACTTAAATTTAAAATTTGTTAAAATAGCAGACACCTCTGTAAAGAAAAGAGAGATGATATTTGGTTGAATGTTGACTTCGCAGGACTCTGTAGCTGCAGGAGCTTCCCTGTCCGTTTTGGAGCTGTTATACTCGGTTAAATTGGGACATATTGTACTGTCTGATGAATGACAGATGTTTTATTCATGGCGGAAAGATAGTCTACATTCTTTGATGCACATTCCAGGTTTTATGAAAAGGGCAAAAGATGAAGTGGAAAACTCGAAAGGAATGAAGATTGACAGAATCCACTATTTGAGCCATTCCTGGTCATAGATGAAGACGTGATATTTATACTCTGTTATCGTTTGAGTCTCCTATCTTAGCAAACTCAACCCCAGCAAATTACTATATTACATTCTTTACATATTCGCTGTTATTGTGTTGGGGAAAAAATCAGTTGCATGTTATCCATGGCCATATTTAAAATTAAAATAACCAGAAAATTTAGTGTAGTAATTCAGAGACTGGTGGTTTTCTTAGGTGTCACTTGTGCAAATGAAAATGCACATACAGCTGTAATTCACTTGGAACTTGATTTAGACCCTCCCTGTGATGAAAAGCCACTGAGTTCCTTATGAAATAGAACGGTCAGGGAAAGTGTTTCCTAGCAATATGCCCACAATTCTCTGAGGGGTAATTGTGTTTTCTTTCCTCCTTGACTAAAATTAAACAAACAAATAAAGGATCATTTGTGGGCCCCGAAAAACAATGGATTTTCATCCTCCCTTAAACCTCTGAAGGCAGCAGAAACAAATTTTTAGCCTGTTTACACTTCCAGCAAATATGAGTTGGAGATTGGATTTGTCTACATAGTAAATGCTGTTAGGAAATTGAGGAAATTGTTTCAGGCCCTAAAACCAAAATAATAAGCTGAAAGACACCAAAATGTTCCACAAAGTTGAGGAGCTTAGTTTCATTTTGGATTGTTTACAGACCAGGAATGATTGGTACAGCTTTATAGTCACTCATGAACATACACATTTTCTTTCCAGAAAAAAAAGTTTGGAGTCATTTACGTGTGTTGTACGGTGTATGTTATTGTGTATCACAATCCTGGATAGTATCTTTGAACAAAGTGATTATAAAATCCCTAATATCAAATACATTTTGGCCTTTTTGAGCCTTTCTAATGAACATTTTAGATAGCTACAACATGAGAACAAACCTCCTTTCAAAATGTTCTTCATTTACTGTCCATGCAATGTAATGAGTACAGCAGTCAAAGATAGATGTCTGTGTTCTCTACAGATTTGCTAGTCCAGTACTACTCTGCAGCCCCAGAGAGGCCGTGGGATCCATCTGCTTGAGTCCAGCTGCAGAGCTGCGCACACATTGGAAGTCCATGGATTAAAAGGAGATCAGTTACACCAAACAGGGTTAACAAATGGCAGATGTTGTGAAATTCATTATCCTCTGTCACAACAGAGGGGCTAAAGGGACCCGGAGACCATTTCCACATGAAAGCTGCTTCCCAACAGAACCATGGGAAACCGCTTCCCGCCCTGCAGACGGGATGGAACTGGCATGTTTTGGTCTGCACATATACACAACAAAAATACAAACAGGGATACAAATGCAGGCTTTGAACGGTTTATCTGTTTTGCACATGGTTTGACTGAACCAGCTTTGGAGATAAAATGTGCTGTTTGGACTGCCTGAGCCAGAGCACCACAGTCTCCCCCCCCCCTTTTTATGGTGTTGGGACAATCTGGTTTGAGTTGGGATGTAAAATGTCATCCCGGTGACAGTCCTGTAGTTAAAAACCATCTCTTAAAAATAATTCAAAAAACAACTTCCCCTTTATTTTCACTCTTGGTGTTTTCGTGTATTTTCTCTGATTTTACAACTTTTTGTTCCTACCTCTGTTTTCAATCTTGGATATTAAAGTTATAGCTTCTTTTCTTGCTAATTACATCAAACCTAAAGCCTATGGCAAATGGAAATGAATAACGTCTGCCCTTTTGGCTGGATGTGAGAATATTTGATGAAGTTCGGTCATAGAAGTCTTTTCACTAGAAGTTGTGAGCGCGCTACTCAGTTATGACAGATGAAATGTTTGGGGTCATTACAACTGTCAACGCAGAACGGGTTTGAAGATGTAACCAGCCATCACAAATAAGTCAGACAGAAACATCAAAGAGGAGAAGCCAATCATTCTGCCTCAGTGTTTTTCTCCCGTATGCCAGTCTGTCATGGCAACATCTTTGAGCATCAATCACTCATCCCCGTCAAAGCGCTATGTGTATGGTGACTCTATTTTTATCTGAAATCAGAACACTTCATGCACGTGGGTTTGATTGTCAGTTTTTACAGCTCGCCATTGTCGCCATGTTGTTGTCCTGTAGTCCTCTAACATTCTACCCAAGTCTGTAGATGAAAGTAGTTTTTGTGCTCTAACAATCACTTCTTGTGATGTAGAGACTGCAAAAAGCTTGTTAAGTGCAAAACAATGGTCAATATAACCTTTTCCAGGGCAGAAAAGTGTTATGAAATGTGATAGACATTTCAGATTGTTTATAAAAGATGGACATAGCCGCAAAGATGTCACACCAAGGTAGTGTAGATGGACTAAGGTAGTGAGATTTACCAGCATGGTGCGTGGATAGAAGGCGCACAGATCATTTTGTGAATATCACTTAAAAGCAATCAAATAAAATGCTAGAAAACCAGTCCTTAAAACCAAAGCACAAACATCTGGACAATCTGCGTCACAAAAAGGGTAGTATTATTTACAAGATCTTTTAATTTAAATGCTGCAAGAGGCACCAACACTGCAGTAATTTCACTGATTTGATGGTCTGCACATTGGCAAACACGCGTCTGTGCCCTGACTTTAAGCCTGTGTTTTAAAATAGCTTCAAAAACCTTAAAATGTAAGCTAAATGTATCAACATAATGTTAACAAAGACTATCTTAACGCTAACTCTGGCAAAATACAAAAACTCCTGAAGAAATGAGGGCAGAACTACAAAGAAATATCAAAAACTGAAAGAACAGCAGGGAAAATGTTTCAACACACCCACTGATAAAATGCTGCCCCTGGTGATAAAAGTTGTATATTTTGGAGAAGGTGATTACAGAAGTTACCTTTTGGTAAACCTGAAGAAGTCAGGCATTTTGCAGCTCAAGTGCAGTTTTAGCACCTATGTATTCACTTTTTTATTTCTGCCCCAAAGGTTACCTCCTGGATTTAACATCATGACCTCGGATGCTGCTTTAGTTACTGAATGTGTTCTTATTAACGTTTGACATCTTCAGTTTTTAGCCACAGTATTCTCTGATCTAGTTACTCCTATGTATATTTCACTGGCCTTGCTTAATATTTATTTATTTATTTTTTAGTATAATATCACTCTTTGCTTGAAGGTACTTAATGTATTATTCTGCTTTTGAAAACTCCATTATAATGCGAGATTCTCTTAAGGGAGGCTGATCTGATGTGTGACTCTACAGGGGATTCTTGGGAGTTATCTGTGTGTAAATGCATAGCGCACACGCATCAAAAAAATGCTTACATGCATCATAAATTTGGAAGTGTGTGAGTGTGAGCACATGTGATAGGACAAACAAGGTGGGTAAAGGATAGGGTGGGAGTGGGGGGATGATTTCTGTCGATCTGAGTCTTTATTCTCCCCAAGCCTCTGAAGACAGTGGTCCTGGGGTGGGTAAAACACACAGGGGAGTCGTGTTCAAAGCCTGCGAGCTTGGTGACGATCCTCGTCAGATCCTTAGCTGTTTGAAAAGTTCATATAAACTGAAAGACAACCGCTGGGAAATGGTCTTTGCAAACTCAATGAGAGTTTATCATCTCAACACAGGGAGAGGCACTGTTTGAGGTGGAAGCGCGCTGCCTGTAATCTTATTCTCCTTCAGAGGTTTATCAGGGGCCGCTCCTTCCTCAAAAAGTGAGTAAACCTGGGTCCTTATAAACAAGGTATCTCAGAACAAGAGCTGTCATTCATACTAAACAACACAGCTCCGTTTATGACCTGCTGACGGTAACACAATTTATGGTTTTCTCTTTAAGAAAAAGACCCGTTAAAAGCACAGTTATCCGAGTACCTCATTATTCATTATTTGTGCATTTAATTAAACTCCTAATGAGTTATTTGTGTCCATTAATTGTTGTTGTCTGCATGAACAGGTCATTAAACTGTTTCCCTAAACAATAATTGTCTAATATTAGACTGGAAAAATTAGTTAGAGACTGCAGCAAGAAATATGGTACAACTTCAAAGATGAGGACTTCATACTATCGAGAGGAAGAAAAATAAGAAGAAATCCTTGTGCATCACTAGAAATTCTTCTGTGTAGTCTTTTACCACTGATGTGTCTGTGATTGGTGATACACAAGTGAGGCAGTCAAACGTGGTTATTCTAGAAGGAAATGATATAGATATTCAAAGAGTATATATGCAAGGTAATGAGGCTAGGGGAAAACAGGTGGGAAATACTGTGGGAACAAATCAGGGTTAACGAGACAAGGGGACTCAAATGAAGCACAAAGCACAAGGGACAAAGACCACCAAAATAAAACAGGACAGAACTTACACTGAGGCAAAAACTCAACGTTTACATGTAAAGACACCATGGAGAGCAAACCTATTTTGGCTCAATAATAAATCTGATGTTCAGAGTGAATGGTTCAAAGGGAGGTTTATCTGACCCTGGCTGGAAGGATTTAAAAGTTAGCTATGATCAGCATTTTCATGGAACTTATGTTAGCTTAATGACAAAGCTAGCCACATTTGCTATTTTGTATTAAAACTATATGCTGTTTAAAAAGAAAAGAGGTAAATCGCTTGTTGTGAACCACTTATTACGCTAGAACAGGTGCACCAGAAGGAAGGAAGAAGCATTGGGTTTAGTTTTCTGCCTTGGTACTCCTTCAAAATCTGACTTTAACACCGAGTCATTGTTTGAGCATTTAGCAATATCCAGAACAGCGGTCCCAAACCTTTTTTGCGCCGCGGTGCGGTTTATGCCCGACAATATTTTCACGGACCGGCCTTTAAGGTGTCGCGGATAAATACAACAAAAATAAAACTAGTACCGGTAGCGAAAAAAAGAAGATTTATTCATAACAGACGTGAAAAGACCCAGGAAAACTGAGTTAACGATAAAAACGATAACAAAATAACGCTGAAAACCGATAAAAACCCTGAAAACCATACATTTCACACCTGAGCCTCAACTCTTGTGGCCCGGTACCAAACGACTCACGGACCGGTACCGGTCCGAGGCCCGGGGGTTGGGGACCGCTGATCTAGAAGAAAATTCACTTCAGAAACTTCCTTGTAAAGAAAATCTTGCTGCAGTTGCTTGGGGCTGGTTGTTCTGCAGTCTTACTCATGTTGCAGCACACAAACTTACAGTCTCCTAAACTCATGAACAATCAGATCCTTCCCACTGGTTAGGCATAAAAAGACCCACATGACAGTGATTTCCAGGGCCCTGCAAAAGTGGGAGGAAACCCGAGATCACTCTGAGGGGATGATGGTAATTGTCTCATTTAGAGACTGATGCCCACAGGTAAGAGTAATTACGGAGGGCCATTATTCTCTCCTGTCTGCGTGTGTGTGTGTTTGTATACTGTGGAGGCCAGTTTTTCAGGCGAGTGCCAGCAGCAGATTACAAAGGTGTGGCTGCCGTGCAACATCCAAATGTGACACATAAAAGACAAAAGTGTGGATCAACAGAGGGTGTCTCAGCCCCATTCCGCTACTTTGCCGTCAATCTGACAGATGGCATGGGCCCGTCTGAGGCCCAGGCAATGAGGAGAGCAGTGGCTTCAAAGGCCCTCTGTAATCTGCAGAAACATCACAGGCTGGGAGAAAGTGACTGTCTCCCAGACTCCCGCCCTACTAAGAGGGCGAGCGAGGCGCTAATGAAAGGCAGATAAAGGGATCGCAGGCACAGACAGCGCCTTGTGAAAAAAGAAAAAATTGATAGAAAACATCAGGTAGGCTTGCCTTTTTTCTTTGCTTTTCCTTTTCTTTTAAAGAATCCACAGATAAATGGTCTCGTCAGTGCTTTTGTGTTCCCAGAAAAACAGCAACACACAGATAAAGAGATATTTTCAAAGCTCTCCTCCCCCGTTGAGTATGACTCAATTCAGACTAAATGGTCAGTGCTGAGTATGGGGTAAAGTTAGTGATGATGGAGATTGGAAATGTCACTAGTGGCTTGTTTGTTTGGTGCCTTTGATGTGACAGTCAGGCCTGGCGCTGGCGTTGTCAACCTGTGCCACATTCATTTATCGCCCAGGAAACAGCTGCATCCCTTCATTTGTACTAATCAATTCTTCTTTTTAGCAACATCTCAGCTCACAGAAAGTTTGCATGTCCTTTCATGCAGCACTGATGCATCACAGCACCAATATCAAAAGCACAATATGTGCTTTACTTTACTTTAAAGGAACTTGTAGGTTGAAATCAAGGTGTCGTCTCCCAAGTATACATAGCATTTATCTAATAAAAGGCTCGGGTTATTGTATAAAGGTCAACCAATTACTGTCACCAGCATTGGCCACGCTACAGCAGTTACGACAAAAACAAAAGCCTGATTCCCAGTCTCCCTCAGATTGTGTGATGTGGAACTGGACAGCCAAAAGGTCCCTGAAGTAATTTATAAGTTTTGCGGTTAGCACTGACAGGTTCAGTGAAGTGAGCTAGAATCAGTCATAGTGTGCAGACCCCTGGCCAGAGGGTTTATTAGCTGGTCTCAGGCTAACCAGCCCAGTCTTCATTTCAACACATTGGCATGTTTTTTCCTGACAAACCCTTGAACTGTGAAGGCCCTGTCAAAGCTGGAACTGGCTCATATATTCAGGGACTACCCACAGCTTATGTTATCCATGCCTTGCAGTGAGTGAAACCATATAAAAGAAAACTACAACAACAAAAACAATGATACAAAGTTTAACTATCTGGCTAATAATTATGGTGTGGAATGCAGTGTAATAGGCTGATAAGATGCTACCACTCCAATCACTCAAATATTAATAAGATGAACCCTGAACAAAAAGACCTGCATGTGTATGTGAGGGTCTGCTAAGTTGTTGTTTTTCTCTCTCTTGGTGACCTATCTGTTGCAAATAACGGGCTTTCGACTCTGATATTTGCAGATAAGTGCTGAATCCTCTTAACTTGCTTGGGATTCTGCTGCCTCACGTATTAGAATGGCATATTTGAGTGGGTTTGAGCTTTCTGGTGCATCTGTGCTGGATTACTGCTTTCACTCTGCTTAATTTTACAAACAACACCCAGAGTTGGCGTGAGAGTATTTTTATTTCCCGAGGTGAGGAAAACGGAGCCATCCATCTAAAATAGTTTGATGACTGAATAGATTGTAAAAAAAACACTGCTGGTGTCCAGTAATTAATCTGAAATGTGCTCCTTACCATTTTTCACGAGAATTTGTAAATTAATAGCCTTCAGTGGTTCAGACTGCAATTATCAGTATCTAATTATTTGTTCATTTGAACAGTTATTGCTTCTCTTTGAGTCTTCAAATTGAAATAATTCATTTTTTTTAACCAGTCACTACAAAGTAGATGGCATTTCCAACAGCTTCAACTGTGGTTTGTTTTTACTGCTAAATAAGCAAAGCCCTGATGGACTTCATATCAAATGTCTTTACAGTGACTCAACCAGATTTAAACTGGATGAGACTATTTTTCAGATGAGATGTAGATTATTGTGACTCCTGGCCAGTAGTGGGCAACTCCTCTGGCTGGAAATAGTATGTATGAAATTCAATTCAGTTCAATTTTATTTATACGCAGTCATGTCAAGATGCGTTAAACTGTAAGGTAAATACTACAGGGACTTTCCCTACAGGGAAATACAGAGTAACCCCAACAAGCTCTGGCAACAGTGGGAAAGAAAAGCTCCCTTTTAACAGGAAGAGACCTTCAGCAGGACAAGACTCAGGGAGGGGCAGGTTAGGAGAGGGAGACAAGACAAAAGACAGAGATTAATAACAAATCATAATTAAATGCAGAATGGTGTATAAACACATGGTGGGTGAAAAGAGGTGAGAAAAGAAGAAACACTCAGTTTACAGGAAAATGGCTCTCGAACTCCTTTAGTATACAACCTCAGTAAACTCTTTCCTGATAGGTCAGTGTCTCAGCCGCTAGTTATACTAAATACAACATGAACTCTATTTTGTAAATCATGGTTCCTGTTATAGTCAAGAAAAAGGTTTAGCCACACCAGGATTTATCTTGTGACTAACAAATCACTATGATATATGACAAGCAAGCAAGTATCACGGCGAAACGTGTAATAGACACGCCGGTCCACCGCGTCCATTTCACGCTTTGCCTCTCCAAAACGTGCAATTACTGCAAGCAGAAATTGCATTACCAGCAGGTAATGCAAAATGTGAAATGGACACTTTGGAGCGGCGTGTCTATTACATGTTTTGATATTGACTCGGACAGTGTACTGTTTCTTTGTTTCGGTCAGCTTTTACCCTCACTGATCTCATCTAGTTATGAAACACTGAGTTAAAAAGCTAAGCTACTGGCTTCACAACGGGAATGCTAACTAATAGATGCTGTCTTGTTCGACTAGTGCTATTATATATTGAGTTGCTAATTTAGGCCAAAAGTAAAAAATATATAGAAAAATCTATAACAAAATGTACTTCAAACTGAACAGACTCTGTGTGTCTCTTAAAGCAGCACAGTTAGACCAGATGTCACAAAGTTGTTAAGTTGACACTTACATGAGTGAGTTATATTAACTGTACCCTGTATTATCCCATACGCTTGCCATTAAAGGGGAAATTAGCTACTTAGGCAAAAAAACGCCATTTTTTAAAATAAACATGTTCACTTCATTTGAGCTGGACATTTCAACATTAAAAAGGTTTCAGTAAAATGATTTACATTCATTCTTAGTTTCTTAAATATAGATGACACAAAATATAAAAGAAAAGACCCATAAACCACTTTAAAGAGCATCTAGCTGACACAACAAGTTAGGCTCCTAGATTACCGACATATAACACTCCACCAGCACCATTTTGAACATCTGCAGATGAGAGGCACTTCCATAAAGTTCTGGTTTTGTTTTAGGGCAGCTTACAGTAAAATGTCTGGGTGTCAGCTGCTGTTTTACTTTTAGCTCTGCCAGATTGCTCTCCTCCCCACGTCCAGCTGGGAATACAAAAGTCGTTCAGGAGTTCTGTAATTGGCTGGAGTTTAATTAAAGGCCAATTTGGGGAAAAAGGCAGACAAAAAGGCAAATTACAGACACTTGTAAAACAGAAAATGAAATGCTTAACAAGCTCAGCATCGCTATTCACTGACCTAATTTACATGCCAAACCTTTTCAGTGAGTGTGTTTAGAGCTTTGTGGCTTCGGTGTTACTGTTACTATAAAGCTCAGATTCTGTAATTAAAATATGGCAAACATTTTGCAGCAGCTCAAATCTTAGTGCATGGCAATAATTTTAAGTTCACAATGCGTGTGTCCCACCTTAAACATTTTAAATATAGAAGAATGGTTTTCTAGGCTAATGAAAACTAAGGACTGGAGCCCTTTGCTCTTCACGCCACATTTAAATATGAAAGTTAACCATATACTCATGATCTTTATGATGTGCAGCAAATCAAAAATAATTAATATTCATTAATTCATTTTGTCAGTGGAAATTATGATGCAGTTCACATGAGTTAAGCATTGTCCGAAGATTAATTTTTTTAGTTTAACTCACACAGCTACACTTATACTGTATACACAGTATATCCCTCAGTTCTTTATATTTTTGTTCCAAGGAGCCAGACTTTCTGAACAATATTCTCTGAGCTTTCTGAAGATCAAATTTTTTGTATTGGCTGCTTTTTTAGTCATTTTCATCTGAACCTAAAAAAATCAGTGGCAACAGGGCTTATATAGTCATGAACTTGGTGGTATAAATTATCATGAACATGTAGGGAGGAGTGTCAGGAAAGAGGTGCAACAGTGATTGCCTACAGCCATCTGTAAAACAAGGGTGGGTCTGTCGTGGTAAGGTGCTGCATTCCATCCAGTAGTGCTGGGAATCTTGTAAAAACTGATGTAATTATGAACACAGAAAAGTACCGTCAGATGTTGATTCACCGTGCATTACCGCCTGGAATAGATCTGACTCAGAACATTTCTTTTTTCAGCATAAAAATCACTTAAAAAACACAGCCAGTGTAGTAAAACCATACCTGGACTGAAAGGCACACAGTGGACCACTATAAGTCATGGATTGGCCTCCCCAGAGCCCAGACCTCAACATTATCTAAGCAGTGTGGGATTGTCTTGACACAGAAGGGAACAAAAGGCAGCTCATTTCCAAAGAAGAGCTTTGAATGCCCTCGCAGAAGCCAAGAGAACTATTCCTCAAAGAAATTACAGAAAAGTGTGCCTAAGAGAGTTGTGTTGAAAAATATGAGGCGAAACTCCGTTTTGCCTTGTATTGTGTAAATTGGGTATTTCTCTTTATGTTGCCATGTTTCACTAAATCACTGCACCTATTTGCTATTTTTTGAGCAAAATATTTAAAAAATCATTTTTTGAGAAAAACAAAACAAAAAAAATCCAGAAAAAAACCCAAAGTAATTCCTGTGATTGACAGGTTAAATGAAGACTATGTAAATGCTGAATAATAATTCAGTCAGTACAAGACCAGGAATCTCTCAGCTCTTTAAAAAGTAATGAAAATTTGAGGCAGAAACAATGTAGCCATGGAAAATAGGCTACAGGGATATGCATCCACAATGCGACAATATTGAGCTAAAAAAAACCCAAACCACAATTCCCCTGGTGTGTTTCAGAGTATATGACATATGACTTGTCAAAAATCAGCTTGGCAGACATTTAAGGTGGAATTATATGCCCCTCCACCCATTAAATGAATTTAGAGGATCAAAACTTTCAGTAAACGATAAAAACGTGATTACCATCCACGCGTTTGAGGAGCTCTTTCACTGCCAAACCTTTTGATGAAGCCTCAGCCTTATGCAACAGATTTAGCAGATGTTGTGGTATTTGGAGCTGAAAAGCAGCTCTCACACATTTTTCAGGGCTGTTGAGGGATAATTTGCAAACAGTCCACAAATCCAAGAAAAGGGTGAGTGGTATCAGGGACAGTGACAGCAGTACTGTTCAGATCTGTTGTTCTTTGCCCTCTTTACAACAGCCTTCCCTTCTTCCCTGCTTGTAAAGCAGCAGAAGAAGAGATAATAGCAGTATATAGCAGGATTATAGTACACTTTTTTTGTTGGCCAAATACCAATGACTTTGCCATTCTGATGGTAATCTAAATCTGGTCACTAAAGTGCCGATTTGCGCACCATGCGAAGCAATCCACATTTTTATAAGCTGCAGAATTTTTAAAAGTAAAACGATGCAGAAGTGACCGTGAATAATCACATTGTGCCATGAAACTGCAGTAATTCGATGAAATTCTTTTGTAGTGTAGAACATTACACTGTGAAAGTGACATTTACAGCCTGATAAACTCAGCGGGGTGGCGATAAGTTGAACGACGCTGAGAGAACTTGAGAACTTTTTCCTCAAACTGCGACACACTTTCCTCGGTGTAAAATAAGAAAAAGGCGTCGATTCTGGAACTCCTGCTCCTTCAAAGCAGCCCCCTTTACGGAGAAGCTGGCATGACCTTGTTTCCTTGGGAGTAAAAGATACAGAGAGCTGGAGGGGCTGGGTGAGGAAAAGGAGGGGTGAAGGAAGGGGGTGGTGGTGGGGTGGCATAGTGGAAGAGGTGGGGTAACTTCAAAACCCACATCAAAAGGAATAAATAATTGTTTCTGCTGGTTTTGTTGTTGTGATACGGATCGGCGAAGCAGCAAGTGGCGAGCAGGAAGCTTTGATTTGAGGCAGCCTTCCTGGAGAGGGCTCCTTCTGTCGGCAGCTGAGCAGAGGGAAGCAGGGCCCACTGATTAAAGTCCCGTTTGTTTTAATCTTCGCTTTTGCCCAGGGGAGGCCTACAGAGAGGGAGAGATCCTGCTGGGGGGTGGGACAAAACTGTTCTCCGGGGGCCAGTTTCTTCATCTTCTTCTTTTTCTTTGACATCCTGAAAAGGAAGCAATGGCGCAGCATCCAGATGCAGGGTGAGGCCGCTTGAAAGGGTCAGTATGGGTTCAAGATTAGGGAGGCTTTTGGGTCAAAAGGGAATGGCAAATTATGGGGATAATATTAATGTATTTAGTACACCCACAGCCCAGTTGATTCATTTTAATGGTTAGTTCACAGGCATGCATAAAATTCCACTTT